>NW_009954241.1:1465691-1520618 GCF_000747805.2 Chaetura pelagica
GTTCCGCCTGCGGGCTGCGGGGAGCCCGGCCTCGGCGTGCGGGGCAGGCTTGGCGGAACAACAGTCGCACCCGGAGCCGAAAGCCGTCAGCAAACACTGCATGTCTTTAGATTCTGGGAAATCTAATGATATAAAATATAAAACCTGGAGGAAAGTGGTTTCATAGGCGGTAGGCTCAGAAGGGACCTTTCTGAGGATCTAGTCTGGTCTTAACAAGAACCATAAACTAGATGTGGTAGTGTCCAGCTGGAGTGTACGACTTGGAAGGGCTGGGTTTCAAACCACTCGGCTCTTTGCTCTTCTTGTCGTCTGAGGCAGCATCAACAAGTCGGTGGGTGCTGCTTCTTTCCTTTGTGAATAAACCCAAGTTTGTTCAGGCTGAAGGTGCCTTCGGGGGAACGTGGTATTGAACAGAGATTCCGGAGGGGCTGATGAGAGTACATGAAGATGAAAAGGGACAGCACCAGGGACTGACATAAGGGAGCCCATGGGTGTCAACAGAAAGGCTTCGTTCAGGCAGCTGCAGACAAGCTAAAAGGCCCGGAGAAATGGAACTTGCTTTAGTTAAAGACAGGCAATCTTGTGTGCAGTTACCACTGTGACAAATGAGCTCACTAAATGTTAGTAATGGTACTTGCAATTTGCATTAGTCTCCCTCCACATGTGAAACACACACTGAGGATAATCGTGTAATTACCAACAGCAATTCTTCAGGAAATCTCCATTAACGCTGGTTCCCTGAAGAGGAATTTTGAGACACCTTGCTTTGTGTGGGACGTGTGAGAGGTTGTGCTGTCCTGCACTTTGTGGAACACCTGATGCTTTCCACTGGTTTTGCTCAGTCTCTCCCTAATACTAAATTTGTGAGGTCTGGAGTTAATTTTGTTGTGGAAGATGTAATTGAGCTGGTTTCGTATTTCCTCAGGACATCAGGATTTGGGTGTTTTGTGTCCTTAGACCTTAAGTCTGTAAGACCCAAGAACTATGCTTAAATGTTCTGTTGAGCTAGTAATTTAAATTTAGAACATTGTTAAGCCCATTTTTGTGAACTGCTGTAGTTTGTTTGCCATTGTAACATCTCCCTTAATGTGTGATCCCATATGATCAAAATAAAGTGTTGATGCCAGAAAATCTTAGTAAAGAGATCTGGGGCTAGAACTCCAAAGTCCACCTGGTCCACCACTGTTCCTAGAGGAGGTAACTTATATGCAAGTTTTGTTTTTTTTTCCTGATAGAATTTTGTCCAAGCCCATTTCAAACCCACACAGATGGAGATCCCACAGCTTCCACCATGAATCAAGTCTTATGGATTATTATTACCAGAAAAAGATGTTCTCCTTGCTTGCTGTAGTTCAGTGACTTCAATTATTTTTGTCTTACCATCCTTCATACCTTTAAGCACCCTCTTAGGTGCTTGAAGACCATTGTCATGTGTCCTTTCAGTCTTCTCTCAATTCAGAAAGCCACAATGCTTTACAGCCACAATTACAACCACGATGTTGCAACCCTCCTTTGCAGTGATACAGTTACTTCTCGTGTATTAACTGATGCCAGTAGTTCTAAACATCGATATTTCTTTTATATAAATGAGGTTATTAAGGGGAAAGGGTTTCTCCAGTCTTAACTGTAGCTGCCTGACAACACAAGCATTCACTTACCCACTCACACTTCCTGGTAATTTCTCTGCTTGCTGATTTCCATTGCCCACAATTTGGAGCTCCATCAATGTTTCTGCAGAAAATGTCCTCAAGAACCCTTTTTCCTTCAGTGCATGGTCTGTAGACTCTGGTGATTTACATCCTGTCCCTTCTTTTAACCTGCTGTTGATCTTTCTCAGTGTTATCAAATGGTGTCACTTTCCTGGTGTGTTTTATCAATTACATCCTTCTTTCCTAGTCCTGTTGGTGGCATTGCACTCTTTCAATCATATCCATGTCATCCCTTTCTCAGTGTTCTCAGTATCACTGCTGCTTCGTGAGACTGATTGTGCATTTCAGCTCTTTATCTTCAGCTGGTGCTGCGGGCTGGGCTCTCCAGACATTCACAAGACTCTTGTGCTTCAGCCAGATCCCCTCAGCTGTGCCATGCAGGATCATTCCCCTGCAGGCTCTGCAACCACACACGGATTTTATTAATTGTATTGGAGTCCTAACTATAGATCTTCTTTTACACATCTCAGTTATTTTTTTTTTCTCTCTTCTCAGCCCTTTCCAAACAGTCCATGTCTTCTTTCATGCCCCAGTGCAGTGCCCCAAAATTAATGTATTACTCCAGCTGCAACATTGCTAGTTCTGAGGAGTGCAGAAGGACTATTTCATGTTTTTCAGTCTACACTTCTGGTGGCAGTATACAGTTTTACAGCTAAATAAAATGTGTTGCCTTCAGTTAAAAGAACTTTTTCAGTAATACATGCTTTTATGGCTTATTCCTAATACCAGCTAACCTATACTCACTAGTATGTGCTGGTGGAGAAGCTTTTGATGGAGCAGGTAAATTGTTGCAAAAGCAGTTGTCTTGTATTTCTTTTGTAAACTTTTTTCCTTAATCTTTTGCATGGTGGAAATTATATTACTTCACCAAAGTAAATTTATTTATTCTGCAGTAAATGATGCAAACTTAGCCATCCTGATGGGCTGCTGAAGCATCACTCAGACATTACCTGTAGCATCAGTTGCTGCCTTGTACTTTAGCTAGAAAGAAATACCATAATGTATTTTTGGCTTTCAGAGGAAATAGAGTTTTTCAATGTCTAAGGGAATAATACTGTCTTTTTAATTAAGATTCACATGAAATGTTTGTCAGATAGATCATGGAGCATGACATCAATGCATCAAGTCAGGTGGTCAAAACTATATATAGACAGCTGGGTTTCATTTGTTAAGAAAACACAAAGTTAAACAGAGCTGAGCTAATAAAAAAAAATTATGTTGTCTTTTCTCAGTTTAGTAATGTAGAATTTGTTCTATAAAAGGGCTTATTCCTGTCAGTGCTCCTAACTTTGATGTATCTTTTTCTTAGTGTAATCCAGCACTGAGGTTAACTATACAATAAGTAAGAAGGTAACCACAAACACCTGCCCAGCTGGGACACTACCAGGACTAGCCAGGAGGTGATCCCAAGAAAGAAAGGGTTGGAAGGCCTGTGCCTAGCTCTAACCTGCAGGGAGGAGCACACACATATGTAGTGAGCTCCTTAGTTAATTCACTTTAGTTTCCCATCAGCCCTTTGTCACAGAAGGTGGTGTCCCTTTTGACTAAAAATTGGGTGGCAGTAGTGCTGTCTCTGGATGAGAAAGATCAGATCACAGAATCATGGAATCAGAGTGGTTTGGGTTGGAAGGGACCTTAAAGATCATCTAGTTCCAACCCTCCTGCCTTGGGCAGGGACACTGTCCACTAGACCAGGTTGCTCAAAGCCCCATCCAGCCTGGCCTTGAACACTTCCAGGGATGGAGCTTCCACAACTTCCCTGGGCAACCTGTTCCAATGTCTCACCACCCTCACAGTAAAGAATTTCTTCCTAATGCCTAACCTAAATCTACCCTTTTCTGCTTTAAAGCCATTACCACTTGTCCTATCTCTACATGCCCTTGTAAAAAGTCCCTCCCCAGCTCTCCTGTAGGACCCTTTGGTACTGCCAGGCAGCTGTGAGGTCTCCCCAGAGCCTTCTCTTCTCCAGGCTTTCCCAGCAAGGTCTTGAAGCAATGTCCCCATGTCTCAGCAGAGTGGCCTGACCACCAGTCTGGGGAATAGTTTTAAGCTGCAACTGTCAGCATTTTCTGTTAAAACTCTTTGACTTTGCGCAGACTAATAAAATATTCTGCAGACCAAAAAGTAAAACCAGATCTAACTCCCAATTTGCACTTCAGTGAATGTTTATGCGGTTTATACAGGGGGTTGCAGCCTTTGGTAGGGCCTGGATGTTCAGCAGCATGAGGTTGTGAGGTTGCAATCATGAGCAGACACTCTGATATCCAAGGACCTCTGTGGTACCTTTGGACAGTTGTGCTTCCAAGAGGCAGGGAGCTGCTGTGTTTGCAGGTCTACACATTGGATCACTGCTTATCTTTTGTGACAGACACCTGGGTACCCTCAATTCCACTGGAAATATGCAGACACTGCTACCCTTGAGTAACACAGAGGGTCAGCATACTGGGAGATCTGCATCCTCCTCTGCTCTTTGAAACCATTGGTAAAAATTGTTACTGACTTCAGTTGCATCAAATGAAGAATTTATCAATGCATCAAGACACTGTTATCTTATGTACAGGAGTTTTTCTTTGAATAACTTGAGAATTTTGAAAAGGACCTTGTTTCCGTTTCCTTTTTTAAAAAAGCACCTATGCCTACCCCAGTTCGTGTTATGATCTTGATTAAAACCTGTTTACTTTAACTGTGAATGGAACAAAATATATTTTGTCATAAAGTCATAGCCTGAAGCAGCTCCTCAAACTCTTGTATGATATGGCTGCCCTTTTCACAGGCTGGTGGGAGTTGGAGGGGGAGATTATCTAGTATAACCCCCACATTCCCAGCAGGGTCAGCTCAGGGCTGTATCCTGGGGGCTCTGGATAACTCTACAGATGGAAATTCCATAAGCTCTCAGGGCAACCTGTGCCAGTGTTTGACCACCCTCACAGTAAAATCAGTCTTTTTTCACCCATTCAAAGGGAATTTCCTGTATTTCAGTTTGTGTCTGCTGTCTCTTTTCATTTCATAGAATGCATAGAATCATAGAATGGTTAAGGTTGGAAAGGACCTTAAAGATCATCAGGTTCCAGCCTCCCTGCCATGAGCAGGGACACCTCACACTAGATCAGGCTGCACAAGCCTCATCCAACCTGGCCTTAAACACCTCCAGGGAGGAGGCATCAACAACCTCCTTGGGCAACATATTCCAGTGCCTTTCTACCCTCATGGTGAAGAATTTCCTCCTGATGTCTAACCTAAATCTCCTCTCTTTCAGTTTAAAACTATTACCCCTTGTCCTATCACTGCCCTCTCCAGTGAAAAGCCCCTCCCCAGCTTTCCTGTAGCCCCTTCAGGTACTGGAAGGCCTCTGTAAGGTCACCCAGGAGCTTTCTCTTCTCCAGGCTGAACAGGCCCAACTCTCTCAGCCTGTCTTCATAGTAGAGGTTCAAGGTGAGAAAAGAGCTTTGTCCACAGATGCATGACCCAAGAAGTAGTTTCCTGGGACAGATGCTGAGATTTTTACCATAAAGAATTATGAGCAACTGCACAGTGTAATGAAGGGGTAGAAGGAGCTGCCGCATCTTCTGTAAGCAGCCTAGAGAGGGTTGCTGATGGGAGCATCCTTTTCCAACTGGGAAGTCTTCATGTGGTGAGACAGCCACACTGTCCATGTTCCAGCAGGCTGCTGTGCAATGGAGGGAGGGAGTGCTGATCAATGCCAAAGTGCCTCTTCTCTCATTTTCACCTGTGTAACTGCAGTACCTACTATTGAGTGGGCACAGCTGTGCAAAAAATACAATGTGAGTGTGGGATAATGGCCAGCAAACCACTAAGGTCATTAAAACCAGAGAGCTGGGCTACTGCTTGGAGCCCTGAAATCACCCTGTCTGTACTATAGGTGGAGTGAACAAAAGGTGATCACTGCACTGAATGCTCCACCTGGGGACAAGGGCCAAGGCTACTCCTGGTGTCACAGAGACCAAAGGATGTGCTACCTACCATGCCTGAACTGTTTGAATTTGTATAGCACAAGGTGTGTTGTTCTCCCAGCTAACACTTTTCTTCTTTAAGTATTGTTTATGCTGCAAGAAGCCCTCATGACTCAAACCACCTGCTTTAGCCACTTGAGCCATAATGTGGGCTCCATCATCCCAGGTGAGACAGTGGGATAAGTTCACGGGAACTAGCATTTTCTTTTTCATCGTTTCATTAGTTTTCTCTTTTTTTCCTGTCATAGATTCTGGTCTTCCCTTTATTCTTGGTGAGCCCACACTTCCAAGAAAGCTGAGCATATGTGGCAAGTCTATCCTACCATGTGGGGGAAAACAATACACGCCAGTGCTTTTAGTTACCCTCCTAGCTGTGTCTCTTGTTTATTAACAAAGTGTGTCATCTCTCTGCTTCACTTTATGAAGTCCCACAGTGAGAATAGGGCTGTTCTTTGACTTAGAGAGGCTAAGATCATTTTTATGCTCATAAAGTGTATTGTCACTTTTGTCATGAATGTCAGTTGCCTAATCATGAACTTCAGAAGACACCATCAGACTTTGAATCCTGTCCCAAATGCAACCCCCTATAAATTTGATTTTAAAGACATCCCTCTTCTGTAAAAACAGTGGCATGCAGCTATTGCATAAACCAGAGTGATTAAAGTTCTGCCACAAGAAGGGGAGTTGGAGTTTCAGTTCCCTGTGTTGACCTTAGCTCTTAAATGCTGGCAATTCTTTATGAAGGTTACAGAACCACAGAACCACAGAATCATAGAATTATCATGGTTGGAAAGGACCTCTGAGATCACCAAGTCCAACCATCGACACAAAAAAACAAACCAATCCAAAACCAAACAAACAAACCAACCAACCAAACCACACAAACACATACCCCACCAAAAACCACCCACAAAAAAAACCCAAAACCCCACAATATCAGCCTCTAGAGCATGCTCTGAAGTGCCACATCTACACATTTCGTGAACACCTCCAAGGATGGTGACTCAACCACCTCCCTGGGCAGGCTGTTCCAGTGTCTCACCACACTTCCAGTGTAGAAGTTTTTCCTAACATCCAGTCTGAACCTGTTCCCTGCCACAACTTCAGGCCATTTCCTCTAGTCCTATTGTTATTTACCTGGGAGAAGAGGCCAACACCCACCTCCCTACAGCCTCCTCTCAGGTAGTTGTAGAGGGCACTGAGGTCCCTCCTCAGCCTTCTCCAAACTAAACATCCCCAGTTCTCTCAGCCACTCCTTGCATGCCTTGTTCTCTAGACCCTTCACCAGCTTGGTAGCTCTCCTCTGGATGTGCTCTGGACACCAGTGGATTTGACCCCGTTACATTTAGTGGAGGCAACGTGTATGTAATTTTCAATTTTATGGATTCTTCACTGATTCCAAGATGTTTTTCACCAAGGTTGCTGTCGGTGGAAACATTCCTCTGAAGAGCATCCTGTTCAGCATGGGTGCTTTTTAAGATACCCTTCTGAGGTGCCTGTTTTCTCCCTGGTACAGTTTACAGAACGAGAGCATGCAAGGACCAGATTACATTCCTGGAACCACTAATCCTCTGAGTCCCTTTCATGCATATAAAGTGCTTTTTGTCATCTTGCCATACTCATCAGCAGAAGTGCAAAGATTACACCAGGCTGTTCAGATTCTCTTTCAGATAAACAATTAGAAGGAAAACATTTATTTTCAACAAGCTCTGTTGAAAGTAATGTATTAACAGTTTTCCTGCTTTCTTCTATTGTGCATTGACCAGAAGGATGGCAATACCCCAAATATCAGTGCAGGTCATGACTGCTTGATTCAGTGTGACACCCATTCTCTCTCTCCCTTTGAATCCACCACATCCTGCAGCCTCTGACTTGGCTTGCATATTCCACTTGTACCCTGA
Organism: Chaetura pelagica; assembly: GCF_000747805.2. Taxonomy (NCBI): domain Eukaryota; kingdom Metazoa; phylum Chordata; class Aves; order Apodiformes; family Apodidae; genus Chaetura; species Chaetura pelagica. The sequence goes on from NW_009954241.1 coordinate 1,473,273, forward strand.
AAAGGTGGAATACAGGTTTCTGAATGTCATGTCTGCTGTCCTTTCCCTTTTGGCATACTTTAAAAATAAGAATTAGTTTCCCTTATGCCAAATATTCAGAGATCTCATTGTTTCAGTGCAGAAGACTAGGAACTCTGATGAGCAGAAATAGAGTATAAGAAACAGCTCCACAAAAATGTCATTGCAGTAATTTATGTATCAAAAATCGTATGGTGATAATTTAAAAGTGAAAAGTGCATCTGGCTGAGTAAGTGTCATTGAACAAGGATATGCAATTTAGAAGGGAGAATTTTGCTTTTAAATATTTCACAGATATTCAAGAAACAAAATGAGAAAAAAAAATGTTACACAGATTGGTTTGGAGGCTGTTTTTTCTGAAGGTGTTGAAACAATCCTGCTGGCCTTCCCTGTGTAACTAGAACAGAACAGGTTTTGTTTTTGTTTTCCGAACAATGTAGCCTTTGCATTAAGAGGACTGCAAAGAGGATTGTAGTTAAATATAAAAATGCCTCACTCAATAGATGTCTTAAAAGTGGCACTACAAAAGAAAGAGGAACAACAAGGCTTGAAGAACAAGAAGGTTTATTTGACATGCTGGGAGCTGGCAGAGTGAAAAAGGGAAGAATGTTTCCTCTCTCATTTTGATACTGGGAGAAGAAAGTTTTGTCTAGTGTACATAACAAAGTCTTTCACTAATTATAGGATATCCTTAAAAATGCATTGTAATCGTCCTGCATTGGTAGCCCTGGGAGGCTAAAAGATGTGTGTGCTCTGAAACTGAGGGTGGGACCAGTTCCCTTCCCTTGGGCTTGGGAGAAGGCTTCAGAAAAGGCACTCCAAGAGCAAAACAATCTTTGCTTTTCATTCCCATCCTTCAGCTTTTTCTCCCCCATCACCTCACCCTTCCCATGCTTAGGCTGATGCTTTTAGAAAAGTTGACAGTAAACTGAAGCTATTTATTTGCTTTACAGAGCCTACCAAGCACTTGTCAACTCACTTGCAATTGCTGCCAACCTAGGACTGAGTTTGTTACACTAGAACGTAACCTGCCTTTGAAAGACTTAGTGCTCAAGTGAATGTTTCACTATGACATTCACTGAAATTTTCTGTAACATACAACAGATCTCTGTAAAGCACAAATGTAGGAAAAAAATGTGAAAAGGAGAACAGCAGTTATAATGACAGGATGGCCACCAGCCTCTGCTATATGCAGAACATAGTAGAAATCTTTAAACAAAGCAAACCATGTAACAGGAAGTATAAAATTAAATCAACCTGGAAATCCTTTTACAAGCAAGATCTAAAAAAGGTTACAGGGGTGATGGCCTAGCCTGTTCTGTCTTGAACACTGGTTAAAGCACAAGGTTGAACCACATGGTTGTAACCCACAAGGTTAGAGGGAAGTCCAGGTCAGTTCTCCTGCATACATTTTCTTACTTCTGTTAGTGCTGGAGTCTTCAAGTGATCTTCAAGTCATCAAGTTTTACAGAGGATATCCAAAATAGGTTAGATGAAGTAATATGTCCTGATGTGTCTGTTCCTCTTTCCTAACTGGAAAAAATCAGCTGATCTGTCAAATGCAAAGGTAGATGCTTATTGGTGTTGAAATGTAGGCAAAATAAATCCCACCCTAGCAATCTACCCAGGCAGTAGCAGAACCAAATCAGCACACCACTGTTGGCAGCACTGACTATAACTTCTCTGCTGCAGATTCTCTCTCTTTTTAAGACCAGCAAGTAGTTAAAAGCACTCTGAATTCTGGAGAGGACATAATTTTATCAGTTACACCCTCTCAGGAAGACTGGCATTAGGGTTTTTTGTGAAGAGCTGGCAAGATTCTCCAGGGCATAACTTGATCATAATAGGGGAATTTTTATTGACAGGTGTATCTGCTGGGAAATGCGCACAAGCCTTTTAGCGAGTTTTTAACATAAGCAACTTACAAGGAGTTCTTTCTGGATTTTACTCTAACTTAGTTTAGTGCAAGTGTAGAAGGCAACTTGTGTGTCCACAGAGTGGCAGAGTTCATTATTATTCAGAGAAGGAGGAAGAACAGCAAATCAGGGGATTTCAAGAGAAAAACTTACTGAACTCAGAGATCTGCAGTGTGCAATCTCAGAGGAACCAAAACTAAAGAAGAAGTTAGTTAAGACAGGCTGCCAGTTGCTCGGGCAAAAGACAGGAATGCTGCTGGCTTAAGTGATCCAAAATCAGAAGGAGGACAGGACCTGTAATAAAAGGCCAAAATGTCTAAATTTTAAGTTAGTTACTGATTTCAGTCTCAAGAAGAAAGCATATAGCAAATGGGTAGAAGATTAAACCAGTGAAGACAAATACAAGGAATAATATGGAAACACAGGAACAGAATATGAAGTCCAGCCCCTCAAAACATGATGCTGTTAGCAAGGGGTATCAAGTCTCATGTGAACTCATTCACCAGCACAATAATGATGAGAAAGACTAAGAAAAATATTGGTCTGCTGTGTAGAAAAGAGGAAGATCTCTCAACAAATGATTCAAGAAGGCTGAAGTGTTTAATGCCTTTTTCTGCATCAGTCTCTCAAACTCTAAACTGGTGTGTGGTACAATTAACACTTGTGATAAAGGGGAAAGTAAAAGAATGGTTTAGAATGCCTGAATCTGTCAGATCTTTTCAAATAATTTGAGCCAATGCAATTGCATTCTAGAATTTAAAAAAAAAAATAAAAAAATTACTGAAGAAATAAGGAGCCCTTTGGCAATTCATGGAAGGGGCTGAAATTCCAGGCAACTTATTATGGTAAACAGGAAGGAATTAAAAAAAGAAAATTATAGCCCAAACAAATTAACCTTAATTCACTGAAAATTGCCTGAGTGGGTAATCAGATCATCTATTTGTAAATATCACAATGGAAACAAGGAGTCAAGTAATGATGAATATGAAATTACCAAAAGTAGATCGTACAAATGTAATCTATTTTGTTGTATGACAAGGTCAGTAGCCCTGTGGATAAGAAAAAGGCAACTGATACCAGTTATCTCGACTTTATCATGACTGTTGACATTGCCTCACATTTGATAATCAACCTGAGGAAATGTGATTGTCATGGATTAGCAGTGGGACCAGCTGGAGATTGTATTCATTGACTAGTTTTTGTTGGATCTCTGTCAGAATAAAAGGATGTCTCAAAATGGGTTTCTGCAGAGTCCTGTGCCTTCTGCAGTCCAGAACTGTTGCTATGCCTTTGTTAAAAAACAATAATAGAAAAATTAAAGAAATGTTTAAATCACATTGAAATTTATGAAGAGAATTGCAGGGTAATATTTCCACTATATGCTGTAATGGGAGACATTGTCTGGAATACAGTTTTCAGATTTGGGCTGCTTCACTTCTAAAAACATGGTCTAGAAGGAAATGGTTGGTATGATCAGACATGTAGAAAACAGAACTTAGGCAAAAATTGGAAGAAACATGTAACTTGCACAGCTGAAGGAAGAGAATTAGTGAGGTAGAACATAATATATGGAAATACCGTGCAGGAAGGATTGAATACTATTCTCTAAGCACACGGCAGGTAGGACACAGGTTAATGAGCTTAAATTGCAACAAAAATGATTCAGGTTATACATGAGAAAAAGTTTTCTAACACTAAGTAAAGTAAAGCAGTTCTGCAGTCTCCTTGGGAATGCAGTAGAGACTTAATCATCCGAGTCCTCTACACCCAGGCCAGCCAGACACCCTGCAGGAATGACGCTGGAATCTTTAATTCCATCACTGGGCAGTGAATGGACTAAATTACCTTTTTATGCCTCTGCCAGAGCTTTTTTCTCCCAGTTCTATGATACTGTTGTTGTCATTATCCCTGTTGTCCTCAATGTAAAAACCAAACAGACAAGGTGTTCAGCACACTGCCTATAGAATCTTGTTCTTTGTTGGGTTTTCACTTGTATTTTTAGAATGCAGATAAAAAGAATTTTGTGACAAATTTACATGGAACTTTGTAGGATTTTGCAGCCTCCAGGAGATCAAAGCAGCATTTTAATATTAGGCTGAAACAGGCTTTGACATGTCCAGTGTTGTGACCCTGCTTACTATGCATCTTAAATAAAACTTAAACCAGCCTAAAATAGAACTGATCATACACTGAGAAGCGCTTAATTAAAACAGTGAAATGAGATATAACAACATCTTTACTGCTGATGGGGGAAAAAAAAAAAAAAAGGGGAAAAAAAAAAAAAAAGGGGAAAAAAAAAAAAAAAGGGGAAAAAAAAAAAAAAAGGGGAAAAAAAAAAAAAAAGGGGAAAAAAAAAAAAAAAGGGGAAAAAAAAAAAAAAAGGGGAAAAAAAAAAAAAAAGGGGAAAAAAAAAAAAAAAGGGGAAAAAAAAAAAAAAAGGGGAAAAAATAAAAAACACAGCTAAAAATAAACAGATCTTTGACAAATTTGGTCCTGTAAGGAGCTAAGTATTTTGCTGGAAGACTCTATTTGGGCAGCTGTAATTAATTCTACCTCCTCCTGCCAATGTTACAGATACTAGTATGACTTAGAGGCAAAGAGCAGGAGGAAAGGGCTGTTATCCATGCTCAACAGATGAAGAATGAAGGCAGAGCAATTCCATTTAAACCATTCAGTGGCTGTCCTCCACTGATCCCTTCATCTCCCATTTGTTCAAAAGAGACACCTTGCAAAGTAAACCATTGCTCACTTTTGGGATCTACATTTGTATTGTCTTCTTGCAGAAACCAGGGGATGAGGGAAAATACAGGGAGGAAGGGTGAAGCCCAGACACTGCCTTCATATAGGGGTGGGCTGTGGCTGAGGCCACTGTTGTGGGATCCCACCTTTCAGACACAAACAGATAATAAGTCTCAAAATCTGAAATTTTTTGAATCCTATATTCAGGAGTGATTTAACACAATTAACCTTCCTTGAAGTCTGCCTCATCCCAAGCCCAGGCATATTTTGCACAAAACACTGCTGAAAATGGAACATAGATCCTTCAGGTGATGTGCAGCAGGGACCTTTGTAGGAGGTGTGTGTGTTTCCAAAGGACATGGTGTGACTTTGCTAGGTGAACACTGGAAGGAATGTTCTACCAACACTGCAGCCCTTTCAGAAAGGTGAGTAGGTCAGGAAACACACCGTGCTCGTGGCTGCTTTTGCAGCTCCCTGGCAAAGACTGAGCATGCCAGTATAAGGCCAGGGAAAGCTCTGGTAGATGTTGGCTTTCTCCAGATGGGCCAGATGGAGATTGGGTCCCTTCTCCAGGTGGGCCACTCCCCAGATTGCTCACCTCATGAAAAGATCTCCTCCCTGCTATAATTCTACTACCTTTGCCTAATATTTGCTTCTAAGGCATCTATAATTTTCCAACTCAGACATTTTCTGAGGAGCATGCCACAGGCTAAGCTGGAGATCAATTCCATGTATTGGAGCACACAGCAAATGAGGATTTTCTGACTAGAGTGGGGACACATGCAGTACTAAGCCTTCCTGTTTCCTGGAGGGAAAATTACTTTTTTAATTGAAAAGCAAAGTATGATCAGGAAACATTAGACATGTCATGAAGTGGGATAAGTTGGATGGAGAAAGGAAAATCACTAATTTAAACAAATTACATAGTGATTATCGGTGCAGGAGGTCTGGGTATACCATGTAGTGGAAACATTCCAGAAAAGTAAGAAAGAGACTTATATAGACTGAAATCCCAATAATAGCTGACCATCTTAACTGAATTGTAGAATAGTTTAGTCAAGATATAAAATACTGAAAAGAAAGGCTTTGATTACTGTTTTTTACTCATGTGGATAGTGCTGTTTATTCAGTGGAGTTATTTCAGCTGTTGAAATGAAGCAGGTGACTGAGCCACCGACAGTTAATACATTAAAGCTTTTTCTGCGCAGTAAAAACTACTTCAAACCAGAATTCTTTCAATATAAAAACTGAAAGAAACACTTTTATATATTAACAGTATTCTTTAAAAATTATATTATTTGAATATAATTTAGATTTCCAGAAGAGATATTAATTATTGTAACGTTAGGATTTTTATAGCATTTGCATGGCTTAAGTGTTCCATTGATTTCACACTGCTACCCCTGAAGAAGGAGTGTAGCTTGTGGAAGTGTGTCAGTTCTTTTATTTGTGAAAATTCAATATATCAGAAGGTGCTGTTGATTGCAGATATAGCCCAGGCTTTTTGCAACCTCAAACCTCAAAAGTTTGAGGTGGTTTTATTCGTACAGTAAGAATGTTAGTAAGACCCTACCTGTGATTCTATTTACACAGAAGAAATTATAAGCATTTGAAGTGTGACACATTTCAATAGAAAGCAATTCTGCTGAAAATCAGTTATCTCCAGTTATCAGAAAGCTAAAAAAGTGTAAAGTATTGCTTCACTGCAAAACTGTAATGTAAAAAAGTAAAATAGTAGGAAAACACTTAATTGAGATGTGCTAAAGATGCAGCCTAAAAAAAAATCTTCTATTTTAAGCATATATTTGCATTCATTTTATACTTTGCTCCAACAGTTTTTGGAGTAATTAGTCAATTAGACTGTTCCTTGTGTCCATCTGTGCTTGTGATTCTCTTACTGATGCCAGCAGTGTAGATGTAGCCTGCACAGACAGCTAAGCTTTGCTGCTTTTGCCTGGTAGAGGACAATACTGAGCTGGCATGATAGGGATTCCATGTTCTTAAGTACACATGTAAAGTTACTTACATAGTTGAGTTAAAAAATCTCAAGCTACTTAGAGCAAACCTGACATGTTCCATGAATTGCTTTGAAAATAAGGAAATGTTATAGTTCAGTTACAAGTAGAAACTGATTATTTTTTTTTCTGAAGTTACTTCTATAAAAATATAAATAGGATAGTGCTGTTGGGCTATAATCTTCTCTTTAAATGGAACTTTTCTTTCATACTGCAAATTAATTATTTCCTTTTTGTTCCTTGCTATTGTATTCTCCCTGTATCACATCTCTTTTCCATTCCCTGCTGTGCTGTGCAGTGAGACTGTGGTGCTGTTTCTCATAAGAAAAACTGTATTTTGTAACAGCCAGTTTCTCTCTTTTTCAAAGTAGGAGCTAATTTTGTTATACAGTCTGCCTTTCTTCCTGTCATCTTTTATGTGTAATGCTTTAAATAGGAATTTTCATCTGCCCAAAGAACTAGTGTCTGCATCATCTGAGGCTGTAATATCTTGCTTCATAGAGTAAGCAAGTGCTAGCCTGGTCTGTAGCTTAATGAGAAGGTTCTTAAGACCTACATGCTCCAGCGAGCAGTAACTGGCTGCCCCTTCTTCTGAAGTGCTACTTCACCATAAATTAAAATATCCTTGGGCTGACAGAGTCACTGCCTTCCAGATGAGCTGTAAACCAAAGCCCCAAGATGTTAGAACTGTCCTGGTGCCTTCTGTAAGAGCAAAACTTTAGCCTATTGTACGTTTTAATTGGGATGCTTCTAGTACAGGTATGTAAACTGAATTCTCCCCACATTTTCAGCTGGACACTCTATTCTGGCTGTTCTCTAATTCCTCACTGGTTTATGTTTGCTATGACATTGCTGCCTTGTTTCATGACAGGACTGCTGCATTTCAGTGCTGGTGACAAGGCACTCCTAGATAATCTAAAAAAAAAAAATGTTGAGGGAAATGTGTTTCAGGAGTTATGAGTGTTACAGCACTGCAAAGAAATGAAACGTTTACTCCTGAGAGCACTCATGGACTCCTGAGGGCCCTTAGTGAAAGTTTCAAGGTTCCCCATATTTGTTCCTTCCAATATCTTTGGAATCCAAAAGAGCAGAGGAATAGGAAGTAGCATGTAACAGGCTTGTCATAACTAGATATTAAATATTTTGTAATTTATGGAGCAAGAGCTGGCTTACTGCTTTGCAAATTGTCCTTTTATAAGAAATGTTCTTAGCAATGTTTTTTCCCCTTTCCCCAAGAGAAAATTGTTTCTGGCTTAGAGAACAGATTCAGGAGGGTACTGGAAAAAAAAAAATAAAAAATTAACTGGGTGAGGTTTTATGGAAGAAACTTTGGAGCTGTTTTCCTGAGGTGTTTATAGACAAGCATGTAAATAACAAGGTGGTTGAATCTGCAATCAGTTTAAAAGCCATCTTTTGCAGGGTACTTCTGTATGGACTGTAAAGTGTTTGGCTACTCAAATCAAGGACAAAATACTGTTTTGTGAAATAGCATTTCAGCTAGTCTACATGTCTACGTAATGTCTTGGAGAGACTGTTCCACTGAAGGGCAGACAATTTTAAGATTACTTTTTTATCTTACCAGCATTCAAGGGGCTAAATTACATGTTTTATACAACCCGTCTGGAGACCCTTCTCACCCTAAACAAAACATTGGCATGACTCAAAATACACACAGAACAGATCTGCTCAGTTTTCTAGGTGATTTTACAGTCATGTTTCAGTGCAGACTTGGACTTTAAAAATCAAATTTTGCTCCCATTGAATAAAACCTCTTAAATATAATCCATTAGTACTAGGTATTTATTAACCTAAATACCCCATCAGAGAAGTAGATAGAAGTCCTATGTTTCATCTTCTCTTCATGCTGAAGGGCAGAACTGCAGTCAGCTGGGCATCAGCACTCTTCTCAAAGCAGGTCCCTGGGCAGCAAGCAGGCAAACATGAAGGGGAAGTGGCCGGTAGCGATGAAGGCAACTGCAGAGAAAAAGAACCTCCGTGTGAAGGATCAGTAGGCAGGCAACTGCTGAGGATGAGGTTCACAGGCTTGGAGACACCTGTTGAGCTTCAACAGCCACACAGGTACTCACTACTTGCATAAATGACCATGAGCCAGCAATGTGCCCTTGTGGCTAGGAAGGCCAATGGCATCCTGGGGTGCATTAGAAAGGGTGTGGTTAGTTGGTCAAGAGAGGTTCTCCTCCCCCTCTATTCTGCCTCGGTGAGGCTGCATCTGGAATATTGTGTCCAGTTCTGGGCCCCTCAGTTCAAGAAGGACAGGGAACTGCTTGAAAGAGATGGGATGGGGCTTTGAGCAACCTGGTCTAGTGGCAGGTGTTCCTGCCCATGCAGGGGGTTGGAACTAGATCATCTTTAAGGTCCTTTCCAACCCAAGCCATTCTTTAATTCTATGATAAAGTGCTGGCCAGAATAAATGACTTAAAGTACAGCTTCTTCATCTGTGGGGATTTTTTCTTAAGAAAACGCATTATATCAGCAACAGTTTCATTTTTTCCATGACAGAATGTGTTGCACAAGAAGGAAGTGATAGGGAGTAGCCCAAATCTAGCAGGAAAATTAACAGCCCAGAAACAGAAAAACATCAACTCACTTTCTGATGTGTTTATTTGCTGCTAGAGCTTTGAGTTACAACTGTCTCATACCTAGAACTGCCTCCCTGGCCAATTAAAGGGGGATCATTGGAAAATGTTTGCAATCCTACCAAAATTAAGTCAACTTCTCACATAGTGAGAATAATAAAAAAAGTGTGAAACATGTAAGTATTAGTTTGAGATATCCTAGAGTTGATGGAGAATCAGCACCTGATCAGCAGAGAGAACAACTGAAGCAAGAAACATGGGTGAGAAGAAGAGCTGCTGTGACTTCTTGCTCCTGTGCAGGCCAGTGGTGTGAGACAGAGCTGTCTGCAGCAAGTAGGTTGCAGGTGTCAGAAGCCAGCTTTTGCCTTGCTGGGATGTTAGAAAGGCTGGGTGGCTAGGACACCTTCAAGGGCAGGAATAAATTTACAGGAAAGCAGTACATATCCACAGCATGGGAATCTCATCTGATCAGGCTGAAACATAAAATCACATAATTTATTTTCCTTTTATCTTAAATAGCGTCTTGGTTGCAAATTTCTCTTCCAGTGTTGGTTTGAGTGTTATCCTACCTATTAATTGGATCCACGCCCCAATTATATAGCTGGATAAACAGAACACTTTTGCCTTGATTGATGACTGCAATTTATGTGAAGAAAGATGCTCTTGGCAAAGCAGTATGTAGAAGTGTTTATCTAATACTGGCTGCCTAAGAGTCTGTGGTAACCATGGGTGCAGGAGCTGTCTTGCTGGCCTGCAGTATCAAGCCCACTCTTCCCCTACTGCCAGGAGATTGTGCCTCTTGTCCCAAGGAAGGACTTGTTTTCTACAAAAATATTTTCTTCCTCATTCTTCTGTTCCATGTACTGCCTAGTGGGCCCTGGCTGGATGTTCTACTCAAAAATCATGGGGTGCAGATAACCAGCTACAAAGAGGTAGATGTTAAGGGGGCAATCTCCTCCTCACTCCAGCTGAATTTCAGTTTCTGATCAGGAATAATGTAAATCCAAACACTTGGTCATTATTTTATCTACCCTTTAATGGTAAAGTAGGCTGTAGGGTATCTGTGACTCCATTTCTGCAGCACTTCTGCATAATTCAGAATTACAGACCAAGTTAGGAAACAGGAGTGTGTTCCTTAGCAGAACTGTTTACAAGACACTCAGCGTTATTAAGAAAGAAGCTAGCTAGGAAGTAGTAATTCCTAAATGCTTAAACTCTGGAGAGGTCCCAGCACACAGCATTAAGTCTTCAGTTAGAGTGCTAGGGGATAGTTTGCAATAGCAACATGCTTAAAGGAGTTAGAGGAAGCAGGTGACCTCAGGCCTGAGATACCATTTGCACTGAGACTCCAAAAGTTTCTACAGGTCATGCACAAAAAGTTGCCTGCAGGAATACTTCTGAGAAATCTCATTTTTCAAAGCAACATGGAGTAGCCAAGTAATGTCAAGGATTTTGCTGCCAAGTGCAGCAAGGACTCCAGTGGCTGAATCTAAAAAGGAGAGTGGTTTCTGGAAAGTTTCTGACATTAGGACAGTCAGAGACCTTTTCCAGAATAAAGGTAGTTTCTCCCCATGCCAAAGGCAGCCCGAGACATGATGTGTGCCTGAGAGCCACCAGCACAGCTGGGCTATCGTGAAACTCCGGCTCTGCAACAGGTTGTTTTGAGATTACAAGTTACTTGTCACGTACAACCCACAGATCAGGGCTGTCTCTCAGCCACATGCCAGGAAACCAGGTCTTTAGCAGACCACTGAGGAAGACGACTTCTCATTTGTAATAATCCTGTTTCTGTTTTGGGAAAAATATGTCAAAACCAGAATGTTTCTGTGAACCACTTGGGTTTGATGCTTTGTTATTTTTCTGTGAAAAAATGTTTTGTTAGAAAATTCCTAGTTAATTCCACTTTGTAGAAACAATTAGAACATAAGTAATTTTCTTTATTTGTTCCCTTATTGTTTTTCATTTCTAAAAAGATACTCTATTTTTAAACTTGGAAACAAATCAAGCCCCTGGCAACATGGGCTTGTGTTCGCGTCAAGTAACTATTATGAGACTTGGTAAGAAGTCAGTTTGTTCTGCCTGGTGAAGTTCATCTACGGTGACCAACAGAATTCAGCTTAAATCCAGAGAAAAACTTTTTTGTTCCACAGAGGATGTCAGAAGCCTCTGCCTTAACCATAGACTCAAATTCAAATTCTCCTTGCCAAAAAACCTAACAGTGCTGATAGATGTGAACATAAGAAAGCAAAGTGGGTCTCCCCAACGTTTCTGAGGCTCGAGCTCTTGCACAAGGTACAGTAACAGAGTACAGGTATCTCAAATCAGAGACAAAACATGGATTTAGCCCTGCAGAGAGGTCTGTAGCTCCCTTTCATGTCTTTAATGAGGCTTTGTCCATAACAAAACAGGAGAATCCTAATGCATTTTAAGTCTTTTGTAGACTTTGCTTGGAAGAAACATCCTGAGGGACATGAGTTACACAGACATTTCAGCTCTTCATATTTAATTGCCACTTAATTAAAATGTTATCATTAAATAACTTCACTGATTAATGCTCCCAGCAGCAGTAAAGCAGAAAATGTTAAGGCCACAACATTGTGTTAGCATGCAAGAAAACAAAGTTAAGTGGGTATGACAGCCTTTAACAGTATGCTTTGTGTCAGATGTATATATAATTGGCTGTCATTACTTCATTAATTAGGAGGTGATCAAAAGACCTATAGAGAGAAGCAAAAGTCCCATTTATATCAAATACAACTTTTAAATACTTAGAAAACAGTCATTTCAAAAGAAGAGCCAAAGACTTTTTAACCATACTAATACTAATTTTAGAATAATGGAATCCTAGAATACTTTGGGTTGGAAAAAGACCTTAAAGATCATCTAGTTCTGAGCACCCTGCATGGGCAGAGACATGTTCCACTAGACCAGGTTGCTCAAAGCCTCATCAACCTGGCCTTGAACACTTCCAGGGAGGGAGCATCCCCATCCATTTTCTCGCAATGTGTCGTCTTTAGCACCTGCTGTTTCAGAAGACATCCAGAAAAGTAAATCTATGCAAGGTTCCACAAAACTAGGAGATGTAAAAGAAAAAGGAGGTGTAAAAGAAAAAGAGTATGTGCATAATAAAACACTCCACAATTACTGCAATAGGATGTATCAGACCCTGGAATACCATGAACTGATTAGGTTCTGTATTCTAAAATAATCAATTCAGTTTTGGTCAAATAGAAGCAGTAGCAATAGGGGTTTTAATTTCAGAATTAAACTTCTGAAGTGGAGAACATAATGCTAGTTGTAACCAGTCCATTCAGAGAAGTAAATCCCCCTCAGAGCCTCTCTGGGTCTCTTAGTTTGTGCTTCAGAACTCAGTAAAGCTGTGGGGTCTGATGACAGCAGAGTCCAACAGACACTGTTATAAATGGTTTCATTTGTGTGCTTTTTCCACTTTATATAAAATCCCTTTCAGCAACCACAGACTTTGCACCTGATCTTTCTTTTTCCCCTCCACTTCTTCTCTTCCTGTCTACTTGTTTATTTGTTCCTGACCATTGTCTTGTCCTGGATGGGTATTCCTTAGGCTGGGTTGGATTGGATCTTGTCTTTTCTGGGAAGCACTCCTCTAGGACAGAGTTCTGGAGAAGCCCCCAGGGGCCTTTATCTGAGCCAGCTCCCTGGTGTAATAAGCTAAGGGGCTGACAGGAGGGTTTTTTTCCAGGAGCAGATTCCTCTGAAGACTCTCATTTTCCTAGGACAGGGCTGAAAGATGACCCTTTAATAGCATTCATAAGTGGTGACATTCCGTGTTAGGACTTTGCTAATATTGGTAAAATAAAAACATCAAAGTGTCATGGGCATTGTCTTCCCTGGCAGCTCAATGTCTACATTCCATTTCTCCTCCTGTTACAGTTGGCACAGTGGCTCAGGTTCCCTAAGAAGGGACAGAAAAAGCTCTGACCAACATTCTCTTTAAGTTGGTGGCTTAGATACTGCTGTGGGGAATGAGAGCACTGCTTGAAACCTCCCTATGGTCAAGAAGGACTTAGATTTGAAGCTTCTAACTTCCCAGGTGACAGTTTACATCAGTCATTGCCCACTATATGCAAAAAAATCAGGCATTGAACAGAATTTATAATTGCCAGTGCTTAGTAAAGTCAACAAATATAAGTCAAGGTGTAAAGAGAACTTAGACATCTCTTTGCATGACTCCTAGAACACAAGGTTTGGATAGTCAGGCTGAGTTGCTGTGGAGTATTTATGGCAACTCATATTTAGGTGCTTTGGGTACTTGGTGGTGAAACAAGGAGGTTCTAGGAATTTTGTAAGTCAGGTATCTGAAAAGGGGGAAGAGTCTGAGCAGCATTCTTGAATTTTTGTGTTGAAAATATGCCTTAATGGAATGGTGCTGTAGACAGGTGTCTCACATACAATCCAGATTCATACTGATGCTTCCTTCATCTTACACATCCTCAGTGAATACCCTGAAGTAACAGAAATACTTACTTATTCTGGGCAAGTCATACATATAAACAGGTCTCTGCAGAAGTGAGTTGTGAATGTTTCATCTGCAATTACTTGTAAAACATATAATTGTTTCTGAAATTTCCTTTTTCCTTTTTTTTTTTTCCATTTATGTCTTCACAGGACAGAGAAGTATAGCTACTTTTCTTTGTACTGGCATTTCTTAAAGCAAGGTGAAACAGAACAGCAAGTGAAGTCTTCTGTAAAAACCACTAACAGTTCTCAGAAGGACAAAAGGATGGCTATTTTTTAGATCAGTAAAATTTTGGGTTTAATATCTATGTGCTTCTACATTTTACATTTTCTTGTTAAGGTATTATGACAAAAATATGTAGGCTTGAAGCTCTGGTGTGTGAAGAAAAAGAATAAATACATGCTGTTGAATAAATCTTTTTGCTATTGATCTAAGAACTGCAGAATCTGCCAAAACTTCTCATAACAGCACCATGGGAACCTCTGGAAACATCAAAAACCTCACTGATTACTGTCAAAACATGCACAAACGAGCAATAAAAAACAACCCAACAGCATTTTAGAGATTATTATCCCCTTTGAACCTTTCTGGATTGTAACTAACAGTTACAATAACAGTTTAGTTTCACTAAATTAAGAGCATTTTGTTGGGAAAACAATCATTTTCCCCTTTGACATGACATAATGAGCCATGACAAAAACAGTTTCATGGTCATTAGTCAACTGTATGCATGAAGTGTGAAGCCTGAACGGCATGGCTTTTTGTCCTTAATTCATGAGGTCTCAGGAGGACAGAGCCAGGTTTTTTTCAGTGATGACCAGTGATAGGACAAGGGACAATGGGTGCAAACTGGAGCATAGGAGGTTCCACTTAACATCAGAAAAAAACTGCTTTACTGTGAGAGTGACAGAGCACTGGAACAGGCTGCCCAGAGAGGTTGTGGACTCTCCTTTGCTGGAGAGGAGACTGAGGTCTCTTCCAACCTGAGGTCCCTTCCAGCCCCGAAGATTCTGCGAAACTCTACTGAGAGCCTATCAATTATATATTTTTTTAATTTTAATTCTTTTACTATAACTTAGTTTCCTTTAATTCCTTTTACTCCTTCAGCCAGCTAACTTTGCAGTAACCATTAAGTGTCTTCTGGACCCCTTAATTTCACAAAAGTAATCTCATGCTGTCTTATCAACAGCTACATTGCTGAGTGCTGGGCAATGTGTATCTGTTGATTGGTGTCAAACAAAATACACAGATGTTTTTTCAGACTGCTCTTGTTTTAGACTAACTTGAACTAACACCTCTGTCTGCTGCCCAAGCTCTTACTGTCAGGAAATCTGAAGGATCATAATTATCTCGGAGTCTTCTAGCCCTGTTTTAGATTTGACTGAGACTCATCAGCAACTTGAAAAATTACCCAACCAGAATATGACTAACAGATAACCAGAGAAATGGGCAGGTGGGCACATAAAGCTCCATTTTATCACAGAGCCCAACTAAAAAATATATACACACATATGCTTTTTTTTTTTTTTTTTCAGTTGCTCTCACTAGTGGACTTCCTTATGTCAAGCCTTGCTTTAGATTTCTGAAAGATTTGGGCTTCACAACATATCTGTGAGTGTAGTTGCTTTGCAGTTAATTCCCAGTGAGGCATGGTAAGAATCTGTTTGCATTTGCACATTTTATGTGTACATACATAAGTTCAACAGAGGCATAGAGGGCTTCCCATAGTAGAATTAGGGAGGGAACCCATGAATCCAAGATCTTTACAAAGTAAAAACTTTACCTAAAATGTTTTTGCTTTGTAAGTAATCTCTAAATAAATGACAATGTAAAGGATGAGCGGGGAGGATACAGACTATGGATGTTCACACACAGTTGGATTAAAACTTGAGAAGCTTATGAGCAGCAAATGAAAATGAGTAAGATAAAACAGAAATCTTTTCTGAAAATGAGTACAACAAAACTTTACTTTCATCTTTGAGACACTATCATCTGACATAATTGTTGTTGCCTCTACCATTTTATCTGCTTGAAAAATTCAATTTCTCCTCATTGCCCTGGGACTATGAAAAAACTTGCTGAGAAAAAATGCAACAGCTGTGTTTCCCCCCCAAGATCCAGTGAATAATTGTTTATTATTACACATCGCTCATGATCACATTTAATGAAAATCAAGAGCACAATGATCTTCCTCAGCAGACTAACGCAAAAGTTTCTGGAGAAAGCAGCATTTGAGTCAGTTGAGAAAAACTCTGTGGGGGAGATTTTCACTTTTCCATCTCCCAGTATAATTCTGGGGCTCATAAATTATCAGAGCTCTTAGGACCCGATAGGGAAAATCCAGGACAAATAATCAGCCTTGACGTGTCCTGATAATGTTTGTTAGTTGCTTGGAAAAAATCACTGCTAATGCTGCCCTGTACCCATGGCAATAGGAGTTTATGAAGCTGAGTTTGCAGCTCTCAGATTCTTCTGGTTTCCATATTAAAACGCAAATCATCCTAAGGCTTCTGTCCTCACTTCAGGAGCCGAATAGCAATGAAAGCAGTAGCTCTGCCATTAGCAGTAAGCTGGTGATTGCACATTTTACAATGCTAATGTTCTTGCTTAGCACATTGGGATATGAAGCTCGTTAATGGTGATTTTAGTTCCTCACTGATAGAGGCAATGCCACTGATTATTACTGGGAACTGAATATGCTTTAAGCCACAGGTCTGTTGTCCTAGATTAGAGCCTGATGGTAATTGTCTAAGTCCAGAAAGTCTTGAATTTAGAAACGCAGCAACACACTTCTTTCTTGGTAGTCAATTCACAATAGGGAAGGAAGAAAGGAAAGGAAGTAATATCACCGTTTTTCGCCTATACAAGTTTGGATGATGTACTTCTTTATTCCAAACTATATTACTGGTTATATTCCCTGAGAAGTGGTGCTTTGTTCTTTAAAATAAATATGTGATCTCTAAGGAAAGAAGTGTCTTTATGAAGTGGATAATTTCATGTTTTCACAATGATGCATCAAGTTATTGTAGTGTCTTGTATTTAATCCTGGAATATCACAAGATTGGCTCAGTGCTTTGGAATGGGAAATGTGCCAAAAAGTCAGAAAGCTACACTTGCCAGATAGTATGGTATGACTTGACTGAGATCTTTATGATGCTGCAAACAGTGTCATCTTGCCTGCCTTGACAAAGTATTTTAAGTAAAAAATTAGAATAAAATTGTCCTTTTGGACTCTATGGACTTGGTTATCTCAGTGCGAGAGACTAGACCCTGAAATTAGTTTTCACACTTGGACAGATGTGGCACCCAAAGTGTTGCTGTCACTTTTTTACAGATGATCTTGAATATTAAAATTGAAGTGGGCTATGATAAGATCTGAGTTTGATACTGCAGAGTTCCCATTTATATAAATTCAGGGATTATTTGTAAGGTACTGAAAATTAGTGTTTAGTTAGCTCTGAGGTGATGTTTTTCTGCAGATCTTTCTGTCTTTCTGAATTTGGTCTCATACTGTGGTGATATTCAGGGCTTCAATTTCTCAGAGTGAAAGAGATCCGTGCTTTGGCAGATGGAAAGACAGGAAGATAAGGACTACAGGACTTCCCCATGCTTTTTATATGCTGTGTGATCTTTACATCCCACTCCACAGCAACCATTCATGAATAAAAGAAACACTGGGTTAATGTCTCAGCATGAGAAGAAGCATTTGTTACCTTTTGGCCTTACATAAGTGCTGCTCATCTTTCCTCGCAGAAGTAATTAAAAATGGAAACAGAAATAGCGGCAGACTGACCGTCCTGGTTTGAGCCAGGATGAAGCCAATTTTCTTTTTACTGATTTTTTTTTTTCTTCAGTGAACCCTCTTTTAAGGAGCACACTTGCTGAAACTAGCAGCAAGTTTTCTATCAGCTAGTGGGCTGATAGCATTCAGTGTTCATAGGTACTGCCGAGAGACCAAGGACACTTCGCTCTACTTGTTAGATTTGCTACACTAGAGGGGCAGAAGACTCAGATCTACAACCCTCCCACAGGGAGGAGTGGATTAGACATATGGTAAAAACTGACCAACTAAAGTATTCTATCCATATACTTATATAGGAGTTGGTGTATATTAAGTCAGGGATCACAGAAGTCAAGCCCCTTCTTCTTCTTCCCTTCTCTTCTGTCCATGGCCAACATCCAGGGAGGACTTCATCTATCCATCACCATTGATCCCCAGGCTCATGCATTCCTGACCCTCATAACTCTGCCCTCAGCTCCTGTCTGCTCTGCCCCTTTCTCTAGCAGCTCCAGGACTTTTGGGGATTGTTCACAGCTCAGGAGGTGCCCTGGGAGTTGCTGGGCGTGTGTGGAGATGATGGGGGTTTTGCACATTCCTGTACATACTTGTATATATTTGTACATATTTTCTTTTATCATTAGTATTTAATTAAAGCTGTCTAGTTTAGTTTTCAGGCCAGAAAGTCTCTGTCCTTGTTCTCTCTCTCCTTCCCTACCTGGATAGGAGGGGGAGGGGTTAAGAGCTTTGTTGTCGCTGGTTTAATTGCTGATCCCAAGTCAAACTGTGACAGTGACTTCCCTGGAAGACTGTCTTGTTTGACTAAAGATTTCTTTGCAAAGCACCGAGGCCCATGTATACCTACATCACATAGGAAAGTTGTGCTTGTGCCACTTAAAACCAACATTTTCTGATGCCTTTCTCTTCCTGTCTGTCAGCTGGACAGCACCTGTACTCCCTGTCACAGATACCACACTACACTGTACTTTGCATTGCTACCTCATTTAAGGCTTGCCCGATTATGCCCTCATTAATAACAGTAAATGTATTTGGTGTTTTTACAATAGGAAGTTGTTGATAACTGTATTGCATAAAAAGGAGAGCCTGTCATATGGTTCCACCTCGGAAGTAGCTCTTTGCTGCTATATAATGTCAGCTGGCCATACCATAGTGCTCCCCTGGCATGCTGCACTAAACAGCCTGTCCCCATGTATGTGAGCAGGACAAGGAGGGAAGATTGAGTTTGTTCTATGCAGTAATAGCACTGGAAAGAAAAGGGCTAAGTTTGGCTTATATTTTGTGGGCTAACAAGCAGCTGCGTAAACCTGAGTTTATTAGCAAAACAATCCTTCAATTACAAATGATGGCAGAGCCAAAATATTCAGTAATTATATCCTGTTAATACTGCCAGAATAAAATTTTCAATGCCAGAGTAGACCAGCACAGGATCCCAAAGGGTTAAATAAACTAAGGAGAAGAAAGTACAAAGTCCACAGTCAGTGGGAGGCAAAAATGAGCTAGTAAAAGAAGATGCCATAGAAATGTAAACGGACATAACAGGATGTTTTCCTAGAAGGGAAAAACAGGAACCATCCTTAGATTTTGATTTTTTATTTTCCTCATTTTACTTCTATAAATGAGGACAGTAGTTGTCTTTATGGTCTCGAAGTGGCCCACCATCAGCACAGCACTGTGGTGGCTGCCTGAACTGGGGGGGCTGTCTTGGGCTCCCAGGGGAGGCAGGAGAGCTGTGACACTGGGCAGGGGTCCCGCTGGCTCAGGCACAGCCTGAGCACACCTGAGACCTCACTCTGATCCATCAGAGATTGTCAGGGAATGTGTTTTATGAATCAGCCAAGTACCTTTTGCAAATACAAAGATGGAATGCTCACATGCTTTAAAGGTATATGTGCATATAAAAGAGTTATGTATGTATATGTAGTGTTTATGAAGTATTTGTGAGGGTGAACACACTGGTGTTTTGCACACACTCTTTGCGTTGCTTTGCAACGTGTCTAAAAGCTGTTGGTTTGAGCCTCTAGGCCTTTACTGCAATAGGAATAATCATCTGGAGTTTCATTTCCCTGCTTCCCTAAGAAGCTCTCTAACCAAAAGATATAGTTGTGATACTCTGCCAGGGTAGAAAGCTACCGTAGTTTGGGCCTAAGACAACAACAAGGAAACAGCCACATGGCTGTTCACTTCACACCCCACTCCCCTCCCAACCCCCCAAAAAACACACATACTGTGGGATGAGGACAAAGCCCAACTTGAGAAAAAAGGACAAAGAGGAGCAGGAAGGAAATGAGAGGCAAAAACATGAGAGCTGGTGCATGAGGGATGGCCTGTGCGAATGAATTTATTTCCATGACAAGGTAATGGGCCTTTTCTGTGGGTGAACAGAGATGACAGAGTTCATATTTTAGCATACATTTTGATACTGTCCCACATGGCTGTTCATGCACGTCCTGCATAAACATTGTCTAGATTAAATTGCTGTAAGGTAGTTGCAAAACTGCTTAGACAGAAGTCAGCCTAAGGCAGGATAATCTGGTCCTAGTGCCGTATTTTTGCTGAAAGTTTTTCTATGAAGAAGGAGAGGATTAACTTACTGAACTCACAGTAGATGGTGGGAGAGGTGCAGGCCTTTTGAATGGCAGGATGAGAACCCAAATTGGAGGAAAGATCCGCAAGAATGGAGTGAAATCTAATACACAGGGAAGCAAAATCCTGCACTGGAGAATGACCAAGTGTGCAAGCACAGTAGCTGGACAACAGGTCAGGTAGAAGTTCTTCAATAGCAACAACTGGGTGTTACAGAGGATCACGAACTGAACATGAGAAGGTAAGTTGCTGGGGAAAGTCTCCCTCTGTGGTGTATAAGCAAGAATATTGCTGGTAAGGCCTACAAAGCAACCTGTGCCATTTGCAGTTACAGGAATTCTCCTCAGTTCTGGGCACTGCACCTAAACAATGAAGTAGAATTAAGTTGGATAAAGTCCAGAGGAGATGACTGAGAATGACAAGAGCCTTAAAACATCATCTGTTAGGGAAAAAAAAAAAAAAAAAAAAAAAAAAAAAAAAAAATTAAGTTTCTGCTGAAAAAAAGAAAAAAAAAGGGGGGGAGTAAGAGTCTCCCACTACATGAAAGGAACTTGCAAGGCAGAGAAAGCAGCCTGTTTCTGTCCTTTGAGCAGGGTGAGATGTGTTAGGGGGACTGAGAAGGATTAAGGCTAGTTGTTAGCAGAAATGTATTTCAGTGCCTTTGGATCTCACTAAACAATAACACAACCTTACTTAACCTTGCTCTGGGTGGAGTAATAGATGAGATGAGCTTTTGGGTCCTTCCAGTCCTATATTCTCTTCTTCAATCAATTAAGGATTTTACTTTGGCCTCAAAGCATCAAAATGTATATATCCTTTACGTTTCTTTATGAGCATTTATATAAGAGGATATTTTTTTCAATAAAAATGTAATTTTTTGGTTCTTGCTAATCTTATGTTGCCATAAAGCAGTGAGTCCTCCAGCAGTGTTAGCAGTGTGGCTGTTGTTTATTTTAATGATACTGTTTTGTGATGTATCATTGATATTATTGCTGAATAGGTTTATTCATAGTGAAATTACAGAATCATAGAATAATTTAGGTTGGAATAGACCTTTAAGATCATCAAGTGCAACCTTTAACCCTACTCTACCATGTTCACCCCTAAACCACATCCCCAAGCACCACATCTATATAACTTTTAAACACATCCAGGGATGGTGACTCAACCACCTCTCTGGGCAGCCTGTTCCAATGCTTGGCAACCCTTTCAGAGGAAAAAAATTCCTAATGTCCAGCCTAAACCTCGCCTGGTGTAGCTTTAGGCTGTTCCCTCTTCTTCTATCACTATCTACTTGTGAGAAGAGACCAGCACCTACCTCTCTACAATGTCCTTTCAGGTAGTTGTAGAGGGCGACGAGGTCTCCCCTCAGCCTCCGTTTCTTCGGACTAAGCAGCCCCAGCTCCCTCAGCTGCTCTTCATCAGACTTGTTCTCTAGGCCTTTCACCAGCCTAGTTGCTCTTCTCTGCACCCACTCCAGCACCTTGATGTCTTTCATTCGATGTCTTTAAGCATCCCTGGGGTTGTTTGTTCTTACAGAATCTGGTGGGTAACAGCAGGAGGACTTACAGCACTACAAAATCCTGCCTTAAATAACAGGAATGCTTTCACACTTGCCATAGTAACAGCAAAACAGCTAGTGTTAAAATTAACTTAGCCTCTGTATTCTTTGTATTATCACCATTTTGTGCTTGGCATATCTTTTAACTTTGCCCATAGCCAGGATAATGAAGTCAGAAGGCCTACAGTCTATTAAAGTAAACTTGATAGTGGTTTTAGCACATACATGTGAATGGTGGTTTAAAATCTATGTGTGGAAATAAAGTTTTAATTCAGTGCCAGTCTTCATCAGAGAAAAACTGAAAAAATTACATTTAATCTAAAACACAGGCCACCTTAACAGATAAATTTACTGCTAACTGTGCATTTTATTGCAGAAGCTGTGTTTGGCTTTTGGAGGGTCACCATAAGCTTTCCAGGGACTGCAGACTTTTCTCCTAAGTGCTTGTTTGAACAGCCTTAATTTAACTCTGCTTATAGACCATTGCTCAGAACATGAACATCAGTGGAAATTGAATTCTAGAGCAAATGACAGTATTAGGGTACAGACAGGATGATTTTCCTAATATATTCATGCAATTGTTGTAGATATGAATGCATCACAGATTTCAGGAATTTTGAAAGAACAGTGAGGAGTCAAAGTGGCTTATATAGACTTTTTAAAATAAACCCTCTCTTTTCTGAGAAAGTGTTCCAGCAAGTATTTTCTTCAAAAAACAACTCAACAGTTCCCTTACCTTTCTGAGTCATGAACACTAAAAGCAGTAACAGCTTGTCCTCATGAGAAATGCTTTAGTGGAAAGGGAAATGCAATTGTATTTTGCAAGTCAGGTTGTGTATTTCCACTGTACTTCTAGAAAGCAGAAGACTCAGTTATTGCTTAGTCAGTTCACTGAGTTTCTGGAGGTGATGAGGAACTAGAGGAAAGATCCTTCTATGATTCCATGAAAGGTGTCCTTCTTGCTCTGCCTGGGAGTCGGGACCTCTCCCTGGAGTACTTCTTACCCTCCATTATTTTGGTGGCAGGGCAGTGCCAGCTCTCATATTGCCTCTCTAGCACTGAGCCTCTCTAGAAAAAACTAAAGTTGATGCCTCTTGAAGCATCCAAGAAACGTGTTTGGGTATCAGTGGGCTGCACAGGGCTTGGCAGCAGAGCAGAGGGGTTGTCTGCCCTGGCCTTGGCTGCAGCCAGGCAGAGGAGAGGCAAATGGCATCAGGGAGGGGCATGGAGCTGGGGCAGCTCCTCACCTGGACCAGTCCCACTGTGCCTGGCACAAGTGGAGGAGGCTTTTGGGGACCTGAGCATACAACTTCATCTGTGCAAACACACGTAGCTTTTTGGAACTTTCCCTTTTTTTTTTTTTTTCTAAACAATGTTTTTACAGGATAAAGGACGTCTAGGGGAAAGCCACACTAATTTCCAGTGGGTTGTGGTGTGGAAAGATGAGAGAGGATTAGAAAAGACAAATATTAATTGTATGGTAATAGGCAGTTAATAGCCTGTAAATATTTGATAGTACAGGATAAACTAGTGACAATCTAGAAATATTTGAAAATGTAAATATCTGGGAGGAGTGGATTTACTTAGCATGAAAAATAGTATAATTAATAGTAATGGACTAAAATTAAGCAAGAAAAAGATAAATATAACTAGTAGGAGGAAAAAAAAAAGCCATGTTTTATTAACCGTTACCTATTATATTGTGGTTTTGGATCAGCAGTGGTCTAGAAGATGCTTGTTCTTAAGTGTTCTAGCTACTTTGATCTGTTGTGTTCAAGGCAATTATAAATCTTTTTAATCGTTTCTTATTATTACCTTCCAGGTTTGCAATTGTGCCAAGCTGGGCGTGGGGATGGAATAAGATTGCAAATGTTGAGGGAATTGATGTGCTCAGTCACAAGTAGAAGAGGCACCTATGAAACATCTGTTCTAGCAAGATGTGGTTCTTGCACAGGAAAAAAAATGTAAATATGTTGTGAGTCAGAAATATTTTATTAGAAGCTATGCAGATGCTACTACATGATATATTTTAGCCAATTTAATAACTTAAGTGAGTTAGAAGTCTTGATTTAATAAGGATCCCACTTAAATTCTGGAACAGCATGTAACTTTATTTTCATGGAAAAGCTAAGCCCAACAAGTAGCTTTCAGAATACTAAATATTTTCAGATTTTTTCTTTGAAACATAAAAGTAATATTGCTGAAATATTTTGTAACTTATTATAACTAGGGTCTTAAAATGATTTGGGGGTTTCGATGGTATGTTTCCCCCCCAGTTTTTGTCATCCCTTTCAGATAAATTTATTTTGTGTGCTAGATACTGACTCATTTCTGCAAAGTTTTACATCTGTTGTTTACAGCACATTTATATGTCATGGAATTTGCTCTCTTGGAGCCTGACTCATCTTTGTGTTTTCCCAGTGTAAACAGATTTTTTTTGTAATGGAGTTATGAAGGCGTAAGAAAGGAGTAAGGTAGCACTAGACCAAACCTTTTTGCCAGTGTAAAAATTTCCTATGTGAATATCTGTACATGGCTGACAAGAATATACACAGAGACAAATTTTCAGAGACTTTTTTAAATAAGTCATGTAGTTATGCTTTGGGGTCTAAACTGCTCTCTAACTGAGGAAAATTGTATAATTATCTAGTAAAACTGCAGCAAGATTCAGCTTAATCACATATGGAATGGAGTGTAATATTTGAGTTTGGAGTTATGAAAAGTACAAGAAAATATGAGTTTTAAAGCCTTGTTAATAATATTTTCAATTAGCTGCAGTTTCTTTAGCTCATTCCATTCTGCTTTGCAGTAGAGTAGCAGTTGCCTGTGTCCTTACTTTGGTTGAGAGCAAGTAATGTCAGGGCACTGGTGGTCATTTGTTATGACAAACTCTCTTTAATATCCTGCTTCTTTAATATCACTGCTTGGGCTTTCCACATTTGATTAGTTTTTTTACATAGAGCACCTGAGATGTATTAGTAAACTCTTCTCCAGGTTTCTGTCTCTTGGTGGAGTCTGTGCTTCCTCTTTCTTGCTTCAAACTACGTAGAAAGAATAGGGAAATTTCAAGAGGAGAGCAGGCTCCTCCTTTGGTGGAGGAGATATGTGTGTTCCTAAAAGGAGATGGAAACCCATGTGACTGGGCTAATTCCTGTCTGATGGTTTTACTGGATAAGGAGCGCTAGCAGGCAGAACGCTTTTCCTTGAAGGCAAATGGGAAACGCTGTGCTTCCTGCAACAAACATTGCAGCTGGTATTTGGAGGATGGGAATGCTCCTCAGCCCTTCTGGGGGTTAGTATGGTCAGCAGCTGGGCATGCAGCCTGCCTGGGCTTCTGCAGCTCAAAGAGCCAGGGCTTCTTTTTACCTGTTTCAGCAAGGAGATATTGAGAGGTAGGGAGGGTACATCTCCACTGTGACTGCATGGTGCCAAGTGCCAGTGAACATTGCTCTCAAAGGGAAAAGACAAAATTTTAGGAAAGAGTAATGGGAAAAGTAGAGTATCTTGACACTTGTTTTCTAAGGAAAGTCTTGAGTTTGTGACTGCATAAGGAATTTATTTTAAAGATAGCCAAGCTAGCAGATTGGTTTGTATGGTTTGGCCAGCTCAGGCTTCCAATAGCTCATTTTAGCTATTAGACTTACAGTAGGATTTGTTTATCAGCATTTACAGTTAGGGATTCTTTTCTTCAGAATATATCATGGATTTTTTTAATGGCTGAAGATTCCATTACCTTTCCATGTCAATAAGAATTGCCAGCCAGAATATTGATACAACTGTAAGGAAGCAACCATGTATTTTTTCTTAATCAAAATAATTGTATTCCTTTAAACACAGCCTCCTATCTTACATAATATGTTCCCTTTCAGACATGGAACAATTTTTTCTTTTTTTTTTTTTTTTTTTTTTTTTTTTTTTAATTTATTTACCAAGTTTTCTGAATTTCAAGTGATACATGGGGGAAAAGTGACACCTCCCATATTTCTTTCCATTCCAGGCATTGGAATACATGACACAATGCTCTGCAGAAGGTATTTGTCTCCAGGGGCAGTCTAAATCTTAGAAAGCAAGTTAATGTACAGTTTTCTTGTAGCTTAATTACCATTCCACATGCTGATGAACACATTATTATGGCAGGCATGGTGATTATTTAGTGGAAATATTTTTAAATAATCATTTTTTTTTGTAGTGGTTGCAGCCAAAATATTATAGCAGTGTATATTGCTGCCTGGGAATCGGCCCAGATATAAAAGCAGAACTCACATCAGTTTTCACTTTATGAAAAATAACTGGAAAAGCCAGAAGTAACATAGATAACAACTAGTGAAATGCTTTGGGTTTGTTGTTGCTTTTCTTACTTTGTATAGTCTATGACTGTGTTACTAACATTGAATAAGAGAAGGAAATACTTGACTTTGATTTGGCTTTGATTTGAATTGTAGAGATAAAATTTATCTCTGGGAGAACCAATGGTGATTATATCAGGATTAATTTAACCCATTAAAAAAAAACAAACAACAAACAACTAACACAGAGCATCAAATTTCTGTAGAACTGAAAGAAAATTTCAGACCCCTCCATTGTAACTGAAAGTATAAAACATCTGTGGGACTGAACAGCCATCCATTGGTTTATTCATCAAATGTATTCCTTTCAAAGACATACCCATGGACTGCAGTTTGTCATGGCTTTAAGCCAGTAATGTCTCACCATAGAATAAGCTAAGCAAATACATGAGATTTTGAAAGCAGTGACAATATTTTCAGTCATTCACCTTTTGGTGGGAAACCAAAGGGCAAATCTGTGTGTTTGAAGCTCAGCCTCACTGCACACATTGCACACTTGCTGTCTGCATGTGCCATCAACCACTGCTTTTCACAGAATCACACAGAATCACATAGAATCACAGAATCTTACGAGTTGAAAGGGACCTCGAAAGATCATCTAGTCCAACCCCCCTGCCAGAGCAGGGTCACCTAGAGTACATCACACAGGATCGCATCCAGGTGGGTTTTGAATGTCTCCAGTGAAGAGGACTCCACAACCTCTCTGGGCAGCCTGTTCCAGTGCTCTGTCACTCTCACAGTAAAGACTTTTTTTTCTGATGTTTACGTGGAACCTCCTATGCTCCAGTTTGCACCCATTGCCCCTTGTCCTGTCACTAGAAATCACTGAAAAAAGCCTGGCTCTGTCCTCCTGACACTCGCCCTTAAAATCTTTGTAAACATTGATCAGGTTGCCCCTCAGTCTCCTCTTCTCCAAGCTAAAGAGACCCAGCTCCCTCAGCCTTACCTCATAAGGGAGATGTTCCACTCCCTTAATCATCTTTGTAGCTCTGCGCTGGACTCTTTCAAGCAGTTCCCTGTCCTTCTTGAACTGAGGGGCCCAGAACTGGACACAATACTCCAGATGCGGCCTCACCAATGCAGAATAGAGGGGGAGGAGAACCTCTCTTGACCTACTAACCACACCCTTTCTAATGCACCCCAGGATGCCATTGGCCTTCATGGCCACAAGGGCACATTGCTGGCTCATGGTCATCCTCCTGTCTACCAGGACCCCCAGGTCTCTTTCACCTACACTACTCTCCAGCAGGTCAGCCCCCAACCTATACTGGTACATGGTGTTGTTCTTCCCCAAATGCAAAACTCTACACTTCCCCTTGTTGAATTTCATCAAGTTTCTCCCCACCCAACTCTCCAGCCTGTCTAGGTCTCACTGAATGGCAGCACAGCCTTCTGGTGTGTCAGCCACTCCTCTCAGTTTAGTGTCATCAGCAAACTTGCTGAGGGAACACTCTGTTCCCTCATCCAGGTCGTTGATGAAAATACTGAACAACACTGGTCCCAGTACTGACCCCTGAGGGACTCCACTAGTCACACACCTCCAACTAGATTCTGCCCTGTTGACCACAACTCTCTGACTTCTTCCTTTCAACCACTTCATAATCCACCTCACTACCTGACCATCAAGCCCACACTTCCTCAGTTTATCTACGAGGTTGCTGTGGGAGACAATGTCAAATGCTTTACTGAAATCAAGATAAACCACATCTGTAATAGACCCCCACAACTGTATCACCCATGCCCACAGACTTTCCACTTGCTTCTCATTGGCCCCCAGACAGAACTCAGAACATTCTAGTTGCTTTCTCACATAAAGAGCAACTCCACCACCTCACTTCACTGATCTGTCTTTCCTAAAAAGGACAGAGCCATCCATGACCACATTCCAGTCATGTGACTTGTCCCACCATGTTTCTGTAATTGCCACCAGATCATAACCCTTAGAGCACTCACAGACCTCTAACTCCCCCTGTTTATTCCCCATGCTGCCTGCATTGGTGTGTAGGCATTTCAGGGAGCGAGCTGAGCACACTGGTGGGACCCTTGGGAGGCAGGACGCCTTCTGGTCTTCATTAATACTAAAGCAATGCCCCACTAGTTCAAATCCAGCTACAATCCCCTCCCACTTCAAATCTAGTTTAAAGCTCTGTGAATGAGCCCTGCTAAGTCCTGCCCTAGAACCCTTTGTCCCCTGCAGGACAGGGTCTTCCCATCCAATGCCAGCAGGCATGGTGTCCTGGAAATCAAACCATCCAGGAGTTTTGTCCCCTACCCCCTTCAAATCAAGTTTAAAGTTCTCTCAATGAGCCCTGCTAACTCCTGGTCAAGAATCCTTTTCCCCCTTGTTGATAGCTCCATGCCATTGTTTGCTAGCAGACCTGGTGCCCTGTAAACATCTCCACGATCGAAAAACCCGAAGTTCATCCAATGGCACCAGCCTTTAAGCCATACATTTATCAGTTGTGTTTTCCTAGTCCTTTCAGCTTTTCCTGCCACTGAAGGAACTGAGGAAAAGACCTCCTGTGCTCCTGATCCCACAGGCATGCAGCCTAATTCTCTGAAATCCCGTTTCATCACCCTGGGACTTGCCTTGGCAACCTCATCAATGCCCACCTGCATGACCACAAGTGGGTAGTAATCAGAGGGCTGCACCAGGCCTGAGAGTTTCTCAGTAACATCCCTAACCTGGGCCCCAGGGAGGCCTCTTCTGAAAAGAGTTGAAGTTCCTGTTTCCCATCGCCACTTTTTTCAAGGCATAAGGGAAACACCATCTGTGTACTGTTCAATGCAAGGCTCTAATTTCTACCTGTCAAGCTGAAATGGAGCATCTTTTCATAGCAGTTCAATATTGCTCATTGATACTGAGTGGGATTAATCCTGGAAAGCAGGAAAAAACTTGGTCAGATAAAGAGAAGTTTTAGGGTGTAGGAATAAGGCTCAAAAGTGTCCATCACATGTGAAGATATGCTTAACTTTCCATGAGGAGCAAATATGGCAGTTTCCTTCATCTTGTTACTTTAACTGGCTGGTGTTAATGGAATTGTTCACTTGTTCTACAATGGGAAATGTCAGAAATTACCTCTTAATTATTGGTGTGAACAATTGCATCTTATCCAGTGTGCTAAAGCAGAGTGCTTCATCTGTGGCTGTGTACCTTTATAGTGAAATCTTGTCCTGTTCTCTGTTTCCTATATAAAGCTAAATTTCTCTCCTGCAATATTCCAGTTAATGTATGTGCACATAAATACCAGGGAAGAGAACCTTAAAATCTTAAGAAAGTGAGATAGTTGGTTTTTAGCAAATTATGCTGGTATCAAATGTGAGAAGTGAAGAAACAGGGGCAGAAAAGCTGGATGTTGTCTTCAGGTAGAATCACACCTAATTAGATGATGTCTCAGGTTTTCCCATGAGGTGCTAGCAGACTTCATACTATACCTGTTTAATGATGCTAGAATTTAATTGGAGACCTGAAGATGTGACAGGTCCTGATATCATTTAGGTCAATTTATTAAAGTTAGGTGTGGATAAAATCATCCTTCATTTTAAAAAAAAGGCATTGAAATATGAAATAGCAATGACTATTGCTCTTTTACTTCTTCATAGACCTTGGTTATAGCCTCTGGGAAATAGAAGCCTAAAATAAATGATGAGAAATTAAAAAGCTGCTTGCAAATTTCAGGATAAGTTCTTGTGTAACTTTGCAGTTGATTTCTTGCCTTAGAAAAAAATGTCAGAATGTGGGAAAGTCAAGGCTGTGCCTGAATAACGCTTGGCAGAATGAGATCCCAGGAGACTTCAGTCTCATTTGGGTTTGTGCTAAAAAGTGAGTAATTCATCATATTTAGAAAAAAAAGGTTGATGTAGCTGAACCACCTTTGTATAGAGCAGAGGAGGATGGAGTCTAAGCTGAACAAGTGTGTCCCAGAGGAGCATAGCTGTGTAATATCCTGGTTCAGCCCCTTCCTCCTGAGCTGGCTGGTCCTCTGTCAGCAAAGCACCTAGGGAAAAGCTAAACAGGCAAGCAAGGTGATTCCTTATCTTGGATGTGGGAATAGAAAGGCAACAGCAACAGGAATGGGATACTAAATTAAGAAAAATTCATTACTTGATTGTCCAGGCAGCACTTGAGATGAAAGCAGCAGTGTTGCACTCCTGGCTCCCCTGCACCAGTATTGGAGGGTGAGAGCAGGGCAGCAGGGAAAGGCAAACTGGAGGATGCAGAGGAAAAACTGTTCTTTCCTGGGTTTGCAGCAGCAGTGTTGGCACACCTGATACCTGGCTTTCCCAGCGTGTCCTGGCTCAGTGCTAAACAGTCATGGGAAGGTTACCAAAACTGAGCTGTGGTGGTTTACATAGAGTTGTCCATCTTAGACTCCTAAATGCAATTGCAAAGCAACAGGAGGTGTAAGTCAGCTTTTTAACTCAGGAGCTTAGTAGCTGTTTCTGCTGCCTTCTGTGTAATGGAAAGAACTAACATTTTTCCCCAGTGGAGGGTTGCACTTCAGTGGATGTTACCTGCCCTGTTCAGGAACCGCTAAACTGGTCAGATTAAACTGGTTGTGCAAGTGCCTGTCAGACACTCTGCAAGTGCCTTAAGAGAAACTAATGTGAAGAGGCTAACAAATGGATCATGATGGCCTGTGCTCCCTCAGCAGATGTCAGCTCCTCCTCTTCAATGAGAGGAGGGGAGGCAGCAGCTGATGGTGCAGAGCTGACTGCTGTACAGAGACTCTGCTCCCTGTCCTCAAAGGAACGGGCACCTCAGCATCCTCATTTTGGGAAACATGAATACTCACGTCTGCTGCCAGGAGAGGTAACTTTCAGCTCATTGGCATACTGGTTGTGATTTTTTGCAATTGCTGGCAGACTGCTTGAGTTGCTGTTATATCATCATTTACGCCCGCTCTGAGAACTGTTCCTGCTGGGCTGTTGTTCCTGCTTCATCCTGCTGGCTTTCTCTTGCCTCCACCCTATGTTCTCCTATATACAGTTGCCCATAGCAACATCCATTTGACAAGGCCCCTCGTGCTGTCTGTCTCTCCAGTCCTCCAGAGGGGAGCCAGCACCAGCAGGAGCACTGGAGAAGCTCAGCTCTCAGCTTCCCCTGGTGAGCAGGGGCCCAAGGAAACATACCTTCAGAAAGCAGCAGTTTCCAGAAAAGAGAGGGCAGCATAAAAACTAAAAGCATTTAACGAATCACTTACTAGGAGCTGCTCTGGTGGAAACACCACGTTCCTAACACTGTGCATCGTCCTGGAGAGGCAGTGCTGCACCCCATAGCCCTGCACCCCTGCCACATCAGCACCCAGCACCACCTCTTCTCTCCCACCTACCTGCTTCTTGTGCAGATGTGCAACTGACTGGATCTGGGAACTCATCTGGATAAGAATAGTCTGACAAAAGGGTTATTTTTAACCTCTCCTCTGGATCAATGTTTGGCTAGATAATTGCAGTGGCACAACACGGAAGCCAGTGCCAGGGTTAAGTGGGCAACAGCTGTTTCGGCTGCCATTGCCACTGAGATAAAAGCTTGTCAAATTTTACTGTAAATTGAGAAAGCTACTGTGTGTCAGTATAGCTGACAACTTCTGCATTTATGCTGGCAGTGCTGGTGTAACTACAGCAACAGAATCAGATAGAACTTGGTATGTGGGACTCACCTGCCCTGGAGTCCAGCACTCAATTTTGCCATCACCTGAAAGTATAAAGGATTTGGTAAAAGGTGCCCAATGCTGATGCATATCAACAAGACTATGTTCCTGGAGTTCCAAGTCACAGTTTTTTTCAACCTTAATGCTGGGATGTTTGGACTCAGATCTAAGTTCTCTACACCAGGTCATTTGAGCTCACATCAATCTCCTTCTGCATCCTCTTTCATTTCTCCTTCCCTAACATATGCCACCACCTGCCATTTATGTGAAACCATAGATCCATAGCTTTCAACCCATCAGGTTACACAAATTCTGTTTACTTGAATAGCAAAACTGCAACAGCTTTTAGCAAGGCTCAGAGCAGTGAGGTCTCTGAGCAAGAGCTGCTGATGTCAGTACATTGTGACTCAGAGTAGCAGTGTGGCTCAAAACTGGGCATGGAAGCTTCAAGATCCTCACTAATGGCAGCAATGTCTTCATTTTCTTATTTGCTGTGCACTACACTGAATTTCTCTTAATAGGTGATGATTTCCTAAGGAGTTTATTTATTTCTGTTCTCATAGCTATGGCTCTTCTTATGTACCATACAAATCAAAAGGGAAGTGTATGTGGTAAACCTTTAATAAACATGATGAAAAAAGAAGTATATTATAGCTTTTTAAACTGAAAATTAGTTTCTATTTGTTATGTAAAGCGTGTGTTTTAGAGACACTTGGAAAATATGCAGTAGATGTGTAAATCCTGGAGGAGAAGCTTATGGAAATCATAGTGGGAACCTAGATTTTCCTTAGCTAGTGCAGTGGGTAGAGAAGCTCAAATACTCACAGAGACCTTCCTACTCAAAGCAGTCAATCCATGCTTTTAAGTTTTTTAATTAGTTCAGCCTGCAAAATGGTTTGTATGCCTGATCCAGCTCTTGGGATCAATGCAGGCAGCACTGCATGCTTTGCCTCATTCCACAGAGAGCATTGCAGCAACAAAGGGTTGTGTAAAATGGGGGATTCAGAAGTTTTTAAATTATGTACTAGCATTTTACAAGCCAAAGCAGTAAATGATGTTTCATTTTAAAGACATCTATACTCTACCAGTCAGTATGGTTACCTTGTAGAAAACCTGATTGTTGAGCCAGCACCTACTTGTACAGCACTGGAAAATACCTGTCCTTTTATCACACCTGCTCACATCATTAAATCATGATTATGCTGAGTTACTGACTTCACACTGCTTAGTTTAAAAATAGTCACTTCAATCTATTTAAAGTAGAACTAATTAGAGGATGCCATAATAAAGACACAAAAACACTAATCTGAATAAAGCAGTATTTATATGTAATATAAGAATCATAAAAGGATGAACTTAAATTTTTATAATTTGCTTTTTATGGGGATATATAAAAGGTAGCAGCTGTGGGGTTTTTTTTAATTTGCATTTTGTCATATACCAAAGCACGTGAATAAATACCACAGGCATTGATGTTTTCAGTAAGCCTGCTGTGAGTGAAGTTCCTGAAAAAATCAGTTACTGTTCCTCATGCTGAAGGGGCTGCAAAGCAAATGGTGTCCATGCCTGAATCATCAGAGATATCCTCAGATTCAATTATTCCAAGGTAAAAATAGCAAAATCTTTAACCGAAATGGTGAATGTTCTGTGGAAAGACAAGAGTGCAAGAACTGCACATCCTCACAAACCCCAAGGCCTCAGCTGTGGCAAGAGACACAGGAGGTCAGCTGCACAGCATTGTGTATTTTCATAATTGAGTTGTGAACAAAAATTGAAGTGCGTGTAGTCATGATTGTTCTGTGTTGAGGGTCAATATGTACCTTAATAATTTATGGAGACACTACAGTGATTTGCAATTCCAACTATATATTTTTAGCCAGGTCTGAGTTCAGCATTCTGTAGGAATAGTTTAGGTTATTTTTCCCCTTACTGTGTTTCCCTACCTTTCTGCACTGAAGTTCATCTGCTGCCTTTCTGCAAACTCCCTCAGCTTTGTGAAATCCTTCCTTGCTCTCAGTGCAGCATTTGATTACCCAAACTTTGTGTCATCTGCAAAACTGGGGATGGCACAGTGTGCTCCCTTCTCCTGATCACTGATGAAGGCACTAAATAAAACTAGTCCCAGTAACAATTCATGAGGAATTAACACATTGACAAGACCTCCTTCTGTAACGAGAGTCTCTCTTCTGCATTTTTGCTGACAGTGACATAGTGACACAAAAAAGAACTAATCCAGCTTCACTTCAAAGGTTCAGATGGATTTATTGGTATCTAGTAAAGAATATCGGGAGAAAATAAAGTTTGGATGTGATGTAACCCTTTAGAGCAGATGGTATATGAGGTAGTGTCCATAGTTCTGACACCAGGAAACCCTGAGTCAGAGTCTGAACAGAGACATTTTCGAGTGGGTATTTAATTATTTTTTAGTAATATAGTTTCCAGACCTCTAATCAGGTGTGCAACCTTATACTTTGTTAAAACAGTTGTGATTTGTTTCTTTGCATATTCTTAGTTTGCTCTGAAGTCCATAGAAACACTTGGCATGGTGCTCTCTATGAAAGCTATCTACTTGGTGTACAGGTGTATCTGATGCCACCCTATATTGAAGATATGTTCAGGGAATGTCAAGAGCCCGACACATTTCTTGTAGCATTCAGTTTAAACATGGGTAAGACAAGGAGCAGAATTTATCTAGAGAAGCCTTCTCTGACAGCACCTACTCACCAGCAAAACCTGTGGCGTTTGGTCACTGGGTGCTGGTAACGCGCAGGAGGAACGTGCAGATTTGCCTGCAGCAGCTATTCTATAAATCCCTGTAAGCAGCATGAGTAGTGGTTCCCCAGGTCTATGTGCAGGCAGAGGAAGAATGAGCCACAGCTGTGCAATCCCCAGGTGCTCAGTGGCTGTGTTGGGGCAGGGAGTGCAGGAGAGCAGCGGGACTGGGATGCTGTGCCTCCTGACCCCAGCTTTGCCCTGCCTTCCACAAGGTCCGCGTGTGCTGCTTCCACCCCAACGCTCTGCATGAGGGATTAATGTCCAGAGGCCTAAAGCCAAGTCTCAAACATCCCATTACAGGCAGATGTCACCAGCTGGGTTGAGTGGAAGCAGCAGCAGCTGTTGTGGTTTGTGCTAGATGCAGTCCTGCTGCTGCATGTTAGCTCCCTTTATGGAATACAGCCAGTGATCCAAGAGCTGTGGGGGCCTCAGCAGAGAACTGCCTCACTTGTGCATCCCAGAAATGCTCAGGCCAGTGGAGGTATCAGCATCTATAGACTCTCTAGAGAAACAGGGTTCCGTCTGCTCCCAGAGAAGTCCCATTCTGTGGGAACTTGAAGACCTTTCTTCTGCTGACAGGCCTTGCCTCCCTTTTTCTCTTTTATACGGTTCTTTCTTTCATTGCAGGACCTGCCGTCATACACTGCTTTTTTCCTGAGAAAGAAAGGATTTAAACTGATTATTTTCTGGCTTTAGTCGTTTCTTGGCATCTTCATCAGGTACCCAGTATTTGGTTATTGAAGTCAAGTTCTTTTTTTTATTCTGTTTCTTTATTTACCCAGAGAGGAGGTTTGTGTGGGCCAGTTCTATGCTGCGTTGCTACATTTCAAGACAGACAGCTTTATGCAATTGCAAACTTACCTTTCAGCTTCTTTGATCATCTTATCTTGCTTTACACAGAGTCCTCAAGTCGCCATTGCATGACATATATATTTCCTCAGAATCAGCTCTCAGGTTTGAAGAAGCTGAGTGATCTTGGACAGGGTTGTAAAAACCTGTCCTGTAAAAAAAACCTGTAAAAAAAGACAAGAGTAGCCCACAATATCAGCATATAAGGTTCTTGCTCCATACTATTCCTTTGCTTTCCATAGTTTATTTCTGCTATATATCTGCTCTCGTCACAAAAATTAGTGGCAAAACTTCACTAAGAGAGGACTAACAATTTCCAGGAATTTCATATCAATAGCAACAAGAGAACCCCCAATTTCTAGGCAACATCAAATGCTGGCAAAAGTAACCATTCCATTTTCAGCACTTAGGCTTCTATTTACTATGATATTTTTTATTATAAATAGGTAGCCCCAAATTAATCCCAGGGCTGTGGATCCAATTTTGCCTCACTCTTATTGCTGCAAAACCAGTATAATTCCACTTCACTTAATAGATTTTTGTCTAATTTGTAGAATATGGTTTCAAAATATCAAGGCTTAAATATGATTGCCCAGTGAATTTCTCTGATACAGAGGGTACAGAAAACTGATGAAACCTACTTTGTAATTACTGCTTGGTCAACTGGATTTTCCTGCCTCCTGGAAAGTAATGAGCAACAGGATTCAAGCATTTAACATGATTTAACATTATTTTAAGAAACATATTTTCAGCCTCAACTGATCAGGTACAACTTGATTAACTCCCTCTGACTTTCCTCTTGCTGAAATGGAAGGGTGTTTCTTGCAAGGATGGGAAGGAGAAGGACAATTCGTACAGAAGGTCTTCAATAAGGAAGGGACTGCAGACATGAAAGGAGCTACTAATCATTCACAGTTCTCCTTGGTGTTCAAATTAACACAGACCAAATATTTGCTAATGTCTAAGCTTCTAGTTAAATTGAAGGATTTAATTAGCTGCTTCTCTTACTTACTGCCAATGAATTCTGGAGGAAGGGTTTGCACATGCATATAGTCATATTGACTCATGCTCTGGTTTCCTATTTAATTCACTTATCTTTCCCTTGACATTGACATTTCCATTAAATTAAATCTGGGAAGCATGTTCCTATCACATTATGTTATTTATCTAGAATATAAGAACTCTTTGGGTGTGAGACCTTACGTGCAGTGATAAGAGGTAAGAATGCCAAGTCTGTTATTCTCTCTTTATACAGTCTTTTAGGTGGGAATAAAGATTAGGTCAGGTTTACATGAGATGAGGAAATTAATTTTTGTAATTGCGAAAAAAAACATAAACATTTTGCAGCTGCAAACTTTCCCTTCCCTCTGTGGTCACTTGGAAGAGAAGGCAGCAGGGGGTTGCTCAGGCTGGGGTTATACTCAAAGCAGCAGTTTTCAAACAGAAGGAGGTGGAATGTAATGTGGAAATGTGTATGTCTAGAAGGCAGATCCTAGAAACAATTAATCACTTTACCTCCATTGTCCAGTGACAGCTGGCTAGACAGCAAGGGCAAGGACCACGCTTGGTCTGAAATCTTGTGGGAGAAATGTATCAGTTAATCCATATAATGGTTTTAGCCCAGAAACAAATGTGCAGAGGCAAATAGAGAACAAAGAGCAAAAAGGGCTGAAGTGAAAGGCAGTGTGCAGCTGGGAGAGCAACTGATCAACTGCATGAAATGCAGGAGCATTGTTTCTTCTCTTGGTTCTCAATGGCTGGAGGATGACTTCCAAAGCTTTCAGAAACTACACACTGGCAGTCCTGCATAAATCAAGATATTGTTCACCCTCCATCACTGGTTATGCTTGACAGGAAGTTTTCGGTCAAATCCAGGGTGAGTGACATAGATTTTCAGGTGTCCCCAGAGATCCTGGGAGGCAGCAGCACTCAGACCACAGCAAAACATGGCATTGCTACTACGACTTTGAAAACCTTTATTTCTTCAGCTCCTGGCTGAGTGAAAAAAAAGGTGTGGTTTTTTTGGTTCACCAGTCATCTTTTCAGAAGAAAACCAGCTTCTAATGGAAGTCTGATAAACTCCCTCTCTTCAACTACAGGCTTTTTCTTCACTGACAGGCTTTTTATTTTAAAAGAGATTCCTTTGTGACACAGGCTTTTGCACCAATTTTTCAGCATGTGCATTATATGCAGTATCAAAGCACTATTTCCTTTTCATGTGTGGCAAACTGCTTTGGACATGGCTTCCAAGAAGCCATTATAGAGAGACTTAAGACTGCACAGAGTCCTTCTAGTGGAGAAAGGACTTGATAAATGGCCTCAAAACTTTCAGATTTGTTTTCATACAGTTAGCCACAACACTGGTCACTTAAAGTAATGAGAAATCATATTATTTAATTCTGTGTTTATTTTCCAAAGTAAAACATGCTGTTCAGCTGGGGAATAAGCACTGGGAGTGATAAGGTTAGAAGCATTTAAGCTTACTACCAGTGCAGGTGACATCTTCAGATATTCTAGAAAGAGTCAGGACTTTGCTTAGTAATTTTTTAAAGGGTTTAAAAATGAATCAAGTATATAGTATTTGAAGTTATTTGTGCATTTCTTCTTTCCCTGGCAGAATACCTTATGAACTATATAGGTAATACTTTGTTTCCTGGGATAAACATGGGTAGTAAAAGCTTTCTCAGCTTCCCTGTTTTCACAAGCAGAATGTGAAAAATAGTTTTAATCAAACATAGTTATTTAACTGATCAGCATTAACAGTATCAAGTGAACCATGACTCATCTGTGAAAAAGGTATTTACAAAGCAGGATGTTGTGCACAGGCTTCCCACAGCCAAACCTCTCTGCCTCCAGGCTTAACAGTTTCTGAAAGCCTGGGAAAAGCTTTCTTTCAAAATATTAAGTCTCTAGGATGATTCTTGTGATTAAATTTTCTTTGGGATTTTAAAAACATATTTCCTTCATTTAACACCAACGTTTGAAATGATGGGAGTTTCTTAGATGACTGTTTCTTGGTACAGAGGCCAGGACATTGCCCGGGTTAGGTCTTTCAGAAAGTGAGTTCATGTGTTGCACTTCAAAATCGGTGTCATCTCTTTAAAGTTCAGATAGGAATCTCCCCCCAGACTTTTTAGTCATATTTTTCAGTCTTATGATTTCAACTCAGTGATTGTCTTCATGTAAAGGCTCAGAGAAGAGCTTGCTTCTCATGGAGATTGACAAAGATGGAGCTCTGGTGGGAGGCCAGGTAGCTGCAGATACCTGTGGGCAGAGGTGAGCGACCCCTGCCATGGCTTATGTTTCCAACAGCAGTGCAGTGTTTGCTCACATAGAAAAGCTGTTAATTCAGTCAACAAACTTGAAGAGAGAAAACTCATAAAACAGAGAGAAAGCAAATAAGCAGTTTCTCTGGGTAGCTCAAGAGCTACTCTTGGGTGTTTAACCTTTAATCAGAAGTATTTCAGGAGCAGTTTCACAGTTTTACTTCTGAAAGGATTCACCTCAGTTTTATCTTTGCATAAACAAATGACTCTTTTTCTACAAATCTATAAACATCTGACTGGAAAGCCTGGCATCCCTTGTATCCCCTAGATAAATTCCCAACCCACTGAACAGCTGCTGTGTGTGGGAGGCCTGGCTCCGAGCAAGGGGGTTGGACTGGCCAGTCTCCAGCATTCCCTTCCAACCTCAGCCATCCTGGGGTTTGGGGATGCCCTTAGTACACCTCTTGTCTAGGTACATCAGAAAACACCCAGCTTTGTGCCTTTTGACAACTCTTTATAATCTTACTATAATTTCATTCAATTCTACCTTCCCTTGCATGCATGTCTTGTTCTTTTTGTCACTGTTTACATGGGTAAGGCAGCTGATGTGGAGATTTTGAGCATGCCTGATGAACAGGAGCAGGATTTGTCATCATCCAGATAGGTAAGAAGAGGATCAGTCCTTACAGTAAGGATTGTGTTGGGTGTTGTTTTTTTTTAACAATTGCTATGGCACAATACTTAGCAAGCCAAAGTTGCTATGGAGGACTTGTAGTAGTGCCATCTGAACCTCCCCGTCATGCGTTACTTATAGATCCTTACATCAATGTATGGACCGGTAAAATTATGAGCAGGCTGGCTGGCTTTACAGGAAGGGACACATCCATTTCATTTAGGACATCCATGAGCCAGGGACTTGTCAAGTCCTTGCCTTTTTCAAAAGCCAGAAATTTCTGAAACAAAATTGTCATTGTGCAGATAAAAGCCAGCACACTGTTTCAGCAGTTACTTACTCTTTTCTGCAAGCCAAAATTCACCGTGCCCTCTATTGCTGTCACATTTCTTTGAGGTTTGTTTCTTCTCTATAGTGTGTCAAGTTTGTATGGACATTTTTGCAATAATGCTTCTTTTGCAGGTTATGTGTTCTTTGGAGTAACCTGACATTATTCAGGTTGAACAAGCTGATCTAGTGAAAGATGTCCCTGCCCTTGGAAGGGAGGTTGAATGAGATGATCTTTAAAGGTCCTTTCACACCCAAACCATTCTGTGATTCTACAAACTCATGTTCTATTCCCAAATGTCCATCTGTCAGCCACCTGTGTATGTTTTCACTTTCAAAATGTAAAGAAAGATGAGAAATAGCCTTTCTCCCCTTCATACCTCCCAGCTTTTGAGACACGGGTTGATGGATAAGAGATTCAAAGTTGATAAAACAAGTGTTCAAATTCATCATCTTATGCTCATCACAAGCACTCACAGAATTGTCAGTTCTCCATCACCAGTTCTCCAGTGATAAATATTCACTGAAATTTCTGATAACAATTGCTGTCAGCAATGTTTGTAATTTTAATCACAATACTAACATCTGCTTCCTCTTTTATGCAGAATATTCCAAAAACCTTACTAGATAACATCCCACCAGCCTTTTCTGTATGGTGTGAGTTCATGGTCTTTGCTTTGCATTTACAGTCCATGCAACACCTGCTTGGGAACTGTGAATTTTTTCTCTTTATTCTTAATTTTTTGGGGCTGTCAGTCTCCGAGGATCTAAAGCAATGTATGTGCTGTCTTATGCTATGCTCCTTTGATCTGTCCTTCAGTTTGATGTATCCAAGCACCAGGCTATCCTAACTTTCTAGGTGAGGTTTTATGTTCATTGGAGGTATCATTGCTGACGCCCTGGCCACGTGGTGGTTGTGGCAGCAGTAGCTCCCAACCTTCCTCTCTGCCATCAAGGTTAAGACTTGAAATTGGTTAGAAAAATGCAGTCACACACAAATACACAGTCACTGTTGCATAAGATTGATCCGATTGCCTTGGTATTTAAAATCAAGGAGGGCTTTAATTTTTCAA
Organism: Chaetura pelagica; assembly: GCF_000747805.2. Lineage (NCBI taxonomy): Eukaryota > Metazoa > Chordata > Aves > Apodiformes > Apodidae > Chaetura > Chaetura pelagica. The sequence goes on from NW_009954241.1 coordinate 1,513,956, forward strand.
AATCCCCTTCACTAAAATGGACTGTCTCCCCAGGCTCATGTTACCCAGAGGATACGAACAGACATCACATTTTCTCATTTGGCTTTTTCCACTGGGGAAAACAAAAACTTCTGCCTTCCCATAGTTTTACCCCTAAATGAGAAGAAACACGTAAGCTTTAGTCCAGAGGAAAACTGTATTAATATGTCTTGGACTGAAAAAACAAATCACAGAAGCTACAGACTTGTGCCTTTCCTACAGCATTACATGAAAAATGCTCTCCAGGAGACACAGAAACACTTCTTTCCTCCAAGAAAAAGAACAGATCTTATGTATCCATGCCAAGAATAAAATTCATAATAAGCATATTTAAGCTAACCTTTGAAAACTCTTAAAACACTGACAGATTTGTACTATTTAAAAGGAAAATTTTAGTGTAGATGAGCCTATGGCTTAATTAGTACACAACATTATGTTCCTGTTCCTTAATAGCTGAAGTTATTAGGTTTTACACAGACTATCTGAATGACTGACTGAAAACAAACCCTTGCAACAGTGTTAATTACATTCACAATTCAGATAAAGTATTGTCCTGTCAAGTTAAATTATGGCTTGAAGTTGCTGCTTATTGTTAGTAAGGTAGACTATTCAACAGAAAAAGCTTTATATACATATACGTGTATTCATCATACATATACACCATTATCTGACACATAATTATCAATGTATTTCAGTTTTGCCTGTATATTAATCTGCGCATCTTCTCTTAAGCTCATTCTACTATAGGAACCAAGACAAATTATTTTTTTAGTCCCTGTTTCAGTGATACTTCCAGATTTTTATGTCTGGTTTTGGTTTTCAACACATCACAGGTTCTTCCTTTATAAAATGTATACAGTATATACCTGTCTTCCGAACATACTCATCTGGGATCAGTAAGAGAAGGCCAATATTTTTTCCTATAAATATGTCTTTATGGGAACTTATTCTGGTGCTAAATGTTAACCAAATACACATTACAAATCAGTGTTACTCCTTTTCTCAATGACCTTCAGTCCAAACCTGTATGTTTTGGCTTTCAAATGGAAAATATTTCTGTTGTGATTAAAATATTTATTTTTATTTTATGATGTTTTTTAACAGGAATGTAACTGGTGTTACTGCTGTTTTTTGCTGTATAATATAAACTGCCTCCTCAGCCATGCAGTTTTTTAGCTATGGAAACAATTGGTTTGTTCTACTATATTCCCTTATTGTTGCTTCAATAAATTTGTGTGCAGCTTGAAGTTTAGGATATTGAAGCTATTATAATTTTAAGGAAAACCAGGTAGTGTTAAATAATCTGCTGACACACTGCAGGGGTCTAACACTTTGCTGTAATTTGGACTTGAGCCACACCTCAGTTTTGCCAGTCTCTGGGAGGTGTGTTGGCATCCGTCGTGGGGAGAGGAGTTGGGCAATGTGCTGTGCTAGTGGCAGGGTTGGGAGAGACCCTTGGTTTTGGTGGAGTTGGCTTGGTCAAACAGGCACAGCCTCCCCTTGAAGCACAGGCTGGGCATCCCTCCAGCACATAGCCATCTAATTATTTTTAGCATATTTACTTTAGACAAGAGAAATGCTACTGGTTTAGCATCCTTTTTTTATCAAGGCATCAAATAGATATTTTTTTTCTAATTGTAAAATGTGGGACAGGCACTGATGCTTCTGACCACCTCTGAGAGTAATAGAGCACTGGAACAGGCTGCCCTGAGAGTTGTGAAGTCTTCTTTGGAGACATTCCAAACCTGTTTGGACATGTTCCTATGTGACCTACTGTACGTGATCCTGCTTTAGCAGGGAGATGGGACTAGATGATCTTCAGAGGTCCCTTCCAAACCTGATGACTTTATGGCTCTGTGACTGACCAACAGCTTCACTTGCTGAATTCCAGTTTACCCACAGGACTTAACACTTGTCGTTATTACAGTACCCATACCAAGGTATCAGTTGCTGAGCACATTTCAGCACAGGGTTTCAGGCTGTCTTGGGGCCACACAGGTTCAGGTTTGAACCCAAAAAAAGGCTCCAAGCCCCTCTGATGCTGGGCTTGGTGCCACTGCCAGGGCTGGACATTTCTACGGAGGAGAGGTGGAAGCTGGTGCCTGCAGCACATTTGCAAACTTCAGGGACTGAACCTTTACTGCTTTCCCTGGGGCTGGGAAGAATTAATACAGATGTGATTGAGCACTTGAACACTCCCACAGGCCCAGCAGATTTTCTGATATTATCCTGCCTTTTAGAGCCTGCCAAACTATTGATGGCTTTGCTGGGTGTTCAGGCTGCACCACATGTTGTGTTGCACACATATATAGGACTCGAGTACTGTGTCATATTACAAAGGGTGGCTGCCAAGAAGATGGAAATTCCCTATTTATAAGGAGTGGAAAAGGACAAGGACATGGAAGATGGCACAAGTTGCCCCTGGGGACATTCTGATTGGACACAAGGTAAATTTTTCACCATGAGGACAGTCAAACACTGGAATAGTCTCCCAAGGGAAGTGGCAGATTCCTCCACATCAGTTTTAAGTCTCAGCTTGACATGGTGCTGAGCTATCTCATAGAAACTACAGTAGTACCTAGAAAGGTTGGACCAGATGATCCTTGAGGTCCCTTCCAACCTGGTATTCTATGGTTCTATGATTCTATTGCACAATAAAATTAAAATTTAATTAAATATAAAATACTAATGTGTTCATAAAGTTCAGATTATTTAATTAGAGAAGTGTTTTTATGTTTTAAGACAATAAAAACTACACCAACCTTTAAATAACTGCTCAATAAGTCACCAGTAAGTTTGAAAATGACAATAATGTATTTCCAAAACTAGGCCCTGTTCTATCCCTATAGTAACACAAAAGGTGTACAGACTTATAAATCTATGCCACTGGGCATAGCAGCTCAGGCTTCAAAAACTACATGCAAATTATAAAGGGAAGCCAGAAGGTAAGCGTAAAATATTTATACATGGAATTTATGATAGCATTTGAGCTGTAACAAAGCTGTGTACATTTCTTTCACAAGACCTGGAATGAACCTTAAATAAAATATAACTGTAATTATATAAAGCAGAATGGCAAATTTCCCATGAATTACCTTACATGAAAAACTTAAAATCATGAAAATTACAGAGGTTTTCTTTTGTATTATTTAAGGGCTACACAGACATTTTAACAGAGGTATCAACAGATCGATAAAGATCTATTATTTTTCATCCCTTTAGCCATTTTTTTTACTTATGTCTTTTAGACTTCTTAACAATGGAAGCTTTTCTTAAGCTAGGTTTCTGTTCAGGGCAGAAGATGTGGTTTGTGTATATGAGCAAGAGAGGGGCAGCAACAGGTATCCAACTGCCCAGACTGATTTTAACAGTGACTCAATGTGAGCTGAACTTTGCTTTGTTAGATGCAGACATTGCCTCACATGCACTAACACAAACCAGCTTTTCTTATGCTCTCCAAAATAAAATCCAGGAAAGCCCCAAGATTTTTCTGTCCTGTCCTCAAGGTGCCACTCACACACTTGCCATGATACTAACCTACATCTGTGTTTCAACATGGGGTTCTCAGAAAGCTTTTCTCAGAAGCAAAGAAATGTTATGCACAATCTTTCACACAAGTCTTTTGTATCCTCACAAACTGAGCACAGGACTCTGCAGTCCTCAAAGCAGCATCTCCTGTCCTTCACCTCAGTGAAACAGTGGTAAGAGTGCTGTCTGCTGGGTTTGAGAACTCTCCAAACAAGTTACAGAGGGGGAAAAATACCTCAATATATATGAGAAGGTGTAGATTGTGCTTGGGTAACGATATTGTTCAGACAAAACATCTTTTAGAATTATTTTCAACATCAATATTGCCCTTTAGGAACAGACTTAACCCTGCTATGAGCTCTGCAGAAGGTTACATCTCTCTCAGCCTGCCCAGGCAGGACATGACGGGCACAGACAGGTGCAGAAGGAAGCAGCAGCAATGGCACTCAAGGCAGGTCCCAGGTCACCCGGCAGCCAGTCACTGTGGTGTGTCTGTGGATGTGACTTGGCTCTAAAAGCCCTGCAGACATCATCCCCACCCGGAGCTGGCTCTGGCAGGCAGGGCTGGGAACAGAAGAGCACAAAGGAGCACGCTGACAGCCATTTGTCCCCAGCCTTCCTGGGCAGGCTGAGCCTCTCTCCACCATGTAGCCATCCACATGAGCAAATAGCATTGTCAATGAAATAAAGGTTACCACACACCAAGCTGTCCCTGATAAAATGCTAGTTTGCCAAATAATTGTTGCAGTAACTGAGAGTTTCAGGACACAGGTATCTCATCCTCCCCTTGTGATCAGAAGGGGTCAAGATGTTGAATTGAATGGTTCTGACAACATGCAGGAATGTATGTCTCACAAGACAGCCACCCAGTCCGGATGCTGAGTTTCCACTGCTGGGAAATCACAGAGAGGTCTGTGTGTGATTTGCTGCATAATTTAGCAAAATGAACAACACTAGACGTTGTTTTCCGTATCAGAAATTAGACCCAAGTCCTAGTTCACTGCTCTCGGGGTAGCTGTGACAGCACCATGCTTGCTTCTATGGACGTTTCCGCACACACGGATAAAGTCTTCATAGAAAAGTGCCTTTTTCTTCTCTTCCTGGAAAGGACTTCCTTGTTCTTTTCCAGAGAAGGACTCTGTTTCAAGCTTGCTGATGTTGCAGCTAAGAGGAGTGAAGTGACGCAGTTTGAGAGTGCTTTAGCTTTTCCTGCAAGAGTTCCTATGGGTGACAATTATTTCAGCAGAACTAGAGTTTTTCTATGACTACTTACTCTGCTCCGACAGCACCAGAGTAGGTGAATTTTACCAAATTATTAATGTCTGCACGTTGTAGGAACATTGTGCAGTACAGGACATTTTCTCAGTAAATTCTTTGAAGTACAGCTTGTCTTAGATTTGCTTCTTCTGCCTCTCCTTTAGAAGCACAAAATGTCCTTATGTAGATAGTTGAGTGCAGAATGTGTCTGAAGGAAGAAGGGGCAGCATCTTTGCAGGTATTGAAGGCTTTCTATACTTCTCTTTCCTAATTGCTCTTTTCTTGATCTTTTCACTGCAGCTGAAAGTCTTGGTCCTATTTAACTTGGTTCACACCTGTCACAATCCTCACTCATTTTCCAGTGACTGTTCCACTGCTGAAATTTATCATTGCCCCAGTGAGTCATGGCCAAAGTAGAATTGATAGAGAAAACCATGGAAAGAGTTAATCAAATCAACAGAAAAGGCATTAGGAATATGGCCACAACATCACAAAGAGCTCTGATCACAGGCTAAATTGGAAAGCTGTTTCATGATATTTATATTTCTAGCATCACAGTGACTCACTGTGGTTGCTGTAGTGTTACCCCCTCTTTCTACCCACTTCCTCTTCGTAGGAAAGGCAGGACCTTTGAACTGCACATGTTCAAAAAGGAAATGAAACCTCTCAGAAAAGTGAAATATTTTGCAGAACAATATTAAGACCCAATCTCACTACTCAAAATGTACTGTAAAATCTCTATGTCTGGTCCCAGGCTTCCTACACACATCTTGTACTCAGCATTCCAGGCTTCATTCATAAGGTAATAGTACTGATGAACTGTTTCTCACTCTTTCATGGCATGAAGCATTCCAAGAAATGAAAACTGAAGGTTTAATGAATTGTAACCTGTGAATGTCAGGACATCCATAATTAAAAAACATGCCAAACCATAGACCACCAGGCAGAGGGATACGAGTGTGGGTGATGCTATGGCAGAAACGCTTACAGCAATTGGTAGCACTGGAGTAGTTTACAACAGAAAAGGTTAAATGACCTAATATTGTCCTAGTAGTAGACATCTGGATTCCCTGAGGCTGTGTGTTGTGCCCTTTGGCCTCCTAAGGACATCCCAGGACATGGGTGGCATGAGTCCTGCGGGCTGTGCCACCTTGGCTGTGCCTGGGGACTGGGATGTGACCATGCAGAGGGCAGAGCAAGCATGGCTGGTGGGACAGTGGCACAGCCTTGCCTTGGGGGCCTGGCTTTTGCAGGCTGCTGCTCGCTTCAATTCAGCTTTTAAGATTAGGACATTTTGGAAAAGTTCTTTTTACATTCAACTGATTAATTTTTTTTTTTAACAAGAAGGTGATTGAAATTAAAAGTTTGATAACTAAAATGCCAGAAGGCAACATTTAGTTTCGTTTAAACTTTTCTGCCTTTTACAATTTTGCATTCCAGCATTTCTTGGCTGAAACAATTCACCCAAATTATTTGGATTTGTGAATATTTCTAACACTCCAAGAGTCCATTTGGAGAAAAATGTGCTTACTTGTCAGACAAGTCCTACTCTGTCACCCCAAAGTAATTCTGTGTGTAATACTCTGATGGTCCAACCAGGTAAAGTGTGGCCCAATACATGAAAATACGAGGCATTTCAAGAATTGAAATTATTTCTGCAACTGAAAGGTTATAACCCAGTTTTACAAAGGATCTTTGAAGGAAGATAATTATTCAATTAATATCTTTATAATGCATTTAGGTTCTGCATTTTAGTGCTTCTTTGGAAATGTTAGTATTGATTGCTACACATTGAGATTTGTAAATAGAAAAAGGAAAAAAAAAATTACATTTACTGCAGGTGTTCAGAAGACTGCTCCT
>NW_009954241.1:1520888-1533650 GCF_000747805.2 Chaetura pelagica
GCTCCTGCGGAAGAGGTGGAGCTGACAATGGGCAGTCAGAGCCAGAGCTTCCTGCCTCTCCAGATCAATGGTCTGCATCTCTTGGTATTTATAGTTCACCACGCATTTCCGTCATGACTGTTAGGGCACCTTTGCAAAGCCTTTGCTAGTGGGTTTTTAGCCATGCAGATCTGAGCTCTGAGATAAAATCCAGGAGACTAAACAAACAAACCTGAGTAGCTCAGTTCTGGCCGTGATGCCAGTGGCAGGATCCTCAGAGAGCCCTGTGGGAAGCAGCCTGAAGGCACAATGCCACCCTGGAGGTGTGAGCCTGAGTTTCTCTTCCCAGGGCATTTGCTTTTTGCTGTGAGAGATGCATGGAGCGCCCTGCTGCCCTGCCCCCCATGCCAGGGCCTCCCCAGGATCCCCCTCTGCCCACCCTGCAGCCCCTTCTCTTCCTCACAGAGCAGGGTGGGCCAGGGACCCCCAGCCCCCACCTCTCTCCCACCAGCTGCTTTGGGCAGGTCCCACCAGCTGCAGAGAGATCCCCTCAGCCATCGGTCTTGACGTGTCTGTCCACAGGGTGGAGGTCACAACTTGCATATGAAAAGAGTGCACAGAAAATAAGGATCAAAACTGGGATTTTATGGGGATCAGGTCATGGAGCAGAAGGGAAAGGTAGAAAGCGAGGGGAAATATTTGTGTGCCAAGGTGAACAACAGCAAAAAGAACATTTTGCTGATGTGGTTTGGTGCTGTCCTTCTCAGCAGAGCTGCAGGTCAGCTCACTCTAGGACAGCAGTGTGATGAGGAGCCAAAGCAGACGTGGTTTGGCTGGATGGATGCAGGCAAAGGTGCAGCCCCCCCTGCAGAGCCCACCCGGGGGGCCATTGTTCAGAGGGGTGAGGGCTGTCACTGAACTGTGTGAGGCAGGAACAGCTCTAAGGAGGAACCTGTGCTGGTGGCTGGTTTCCAGTGAAGGGAAGATGAGAGCAGTTCAGCACTGCTGGAGGCACTGTCTCTTCACACTGCTGTTGTCTGTCTTCTAACAAGCACAAGTGCAGCACACTGAATATTATTTCCTTTATTTCCCCAAGCATAATGTCTTCATTTCATAATTATCATGTCACAGTTGCAAAGAGAGGGAAATAAATAAATGTGTCTCTTGTCCAACATGATTTTTTTCTGTCCTCTAAGCGAGTGAGTTTGGGCTTAATTATCAGTCATTTAATCCTAATAAAACAGCAGCAATGTTACATCATGAGCATTACTCAAATTTGTTCAATGATGTTCTGACATGCTTTTTATTATTTAGTGATCTCTTACTAAAGCAAGATTGCCTCATCAGTAGTTGTAACCAAAACGAAATTACTATTTGTAGGCTTTAGAAAGGAAGGGAGTTGAGAGGAGACTGAAGTACCCCTATGAGAGGGAATGAGACCAGAGGAGACTTTCATTAAGACTTACACAGACTTGAGCAGTGGAGTGGGATACAGAAATAGGAAAGCGTCAGGGATGCTGACTTAAAAGAGGATTGATAATGGGCAACAAGTTCCAGGGTGAGACACAAGGCAGCTCTAATGCCTGCTGAGCTCCACCATGAGGGGCTGCTGCCTCTCTCGGGGGCTGCCAGCCTGGGAGGGGCTGTGGTGGCTGCTGGCTTATGTGCCACCCACCTCACAGCAGCAGCTAAGAGAGGCTCAGAAAGATTTCACCTTGGGTTACAAAGATTTGGTGGGGACAGACCCCTGTGATGTAAGAGGCACCCCTGGATCTGACCCATGGTGCAGAGCAACATAGAAGAGAAGGCAGGGGAGCGATAACCCTGAAGCCTGGAAGTGATCCCAGGCACAAAGAGGGTGGAGCAAACCTAGCAACCAGACCGAAATTCAGACCTTCTCTAAACTCGTTTTTCTTTCCAGTGTGTTTTCTTCAGCTTTTTGTTTCATACTGATCCTGGAGGAAATTCTGGCTGTTTTCTTCCCCTTACTGGTAGGTCAAGACCAGGCACAAGTAGGGAGCAGTCTGGGGGAGTGTCCTCACTTTTTCCAGAGCTGATGTGTTCCACAGGGATTTGCTGCCAGTTTTTTTCCTGTGACAAAACTCCTAACACAGTAACTACACAATTACTTTTTTCAACTGTTCCCTTTTGTCTTCCAGGGTTTGGTATGACCACCCCAGCCACCGTTGGAGGCAAAATCTTTCTAATATTTTATGGCCTTATAGGCTGTGCAGGGACCATTTTGTTCTTCAACCTGTTCCTGGAGCGCTTGATCACTGTCATAGCCTACGTCATGAAGTCCTGCCATGAGAGACAGCTGAGGAGGAAAGGGGTCCTCCCTCACAACGGCCGGCGGGGCTCAGGGACCTCTGAGGTGGACAGCCTGGCAGGCTGGAAGCCCTCCGTGTACTACGTCATGCTGATTTTATGTGTAGCATCACTCATAATTTCTTGCTGTGCCTCTGCAATGTACACACCAATTGAAGGGTGGAGTTACTTTGACTCACTTTACTTCTGCTTTGTGGCCTTCAGCACCATTGGTTTTGGTGACCTGGTCAGTAGCCAGAACGCCAAGTATGAGAGCCAAGGCCTTTATCGCTTTGGCAACTTTGTGTTCATACTCATGGGGGTTTGCTGCATCTATTCCTTATTTAACGTGATCTCTATTGTGATCAAACAATCCATAAACTGGATATTAAGGAAGCTGGACTGCAGGTGCTGCCCCAGATGCCAAAGAAAACTATTCCGTTCGCGGAGGAACGTGGTGATGCCGGGAAACGTGCGCGGCCGGAGAAACATCTCCATCGAGACCGATGTTGTCAATGAGAGTGACACAGACGGGCGCCGGCTGTCAGGAGAGATGATCTCCATGAAGGACTTCCTGGCCTCCAATAAAGTCTCACTGGCCATCATGCAGAAACAGCTGTCGGAAACTGCTAATGGCTATCCGAGGCAAATGAGCTCTAATTCAAAGCAAAATGGATTCTCTGGTGGGGTTGGAGCCCTAGCAATTATGAATAACAGACTGGCAGAGACAAGTGTGGATAGGTAAAATAATAGCAGTAATAACAGTGATGGAGTGTGAACCATTTCAACAAATACAGAAAGAACAGAAATAAAGGGGCAGCAGCTGGGAAAAGGGTGTCTCCAGAGAGTGGGATGGATGTGAACAATATACCTCCTGTTGGAAGACCTCTGACACTTGTTGGGGCTGTCACTTGATGTCTTTGCTCTTTGATTTACACCAGTCTCAGCCTTCCTTCCTTCCCCTTCCTTCTATTCCTCTAACAGGACACTGCAGGAGAAATTTAATTTAGCCATCAGATCAATTTTTCATGTCCTGTTTTCCTCCATTTAAGTGAAATACAGATTTCAGGATAAGAAATCTGTGGAATGGCAATATACTAAATGTGTCTACTGAACACATTCTAAATTCAAAGATTGTTCTGAGCTTTCTGTCTTACCCTTGTCATACCTGTTTTCTGAAAGTAGCCAAGTAGACCAAAATCAGCCTTTCTCTGTGATACTGCAGATCTAATTTAATGGAATTAAAAAACAAACGATTTTATTTTATGTATCACTTCAAAAATTTTATTCCTATTGTGAAACAGCTAGGCTTGAGAAGCCAGCTTCTGCTGCCATTAGTATTTGTGCAAATCTGGAATAATTGTATGAAAATTGATAGGACTACTCTGGAGCTTTGTGATATGAATGAGAAGTTTGCCTTTAAAAATCTAATTTAATCTTCCCTTCAAAAGGATACTGTCAAATGTGATAGAATAAAAATCTATAGAACTTTTCTTACCTTCTTCCCATTTGCAAAACGTGATTTTTTTCTAGGCTCCTTTTTCTTCTGGAATGGAATCACTGTGGCTTTCTGTTTCAAAAATGCCATATTAAATTGAAAACTGCCATGATGACGAGTTGTATGAATTATTCCACAATAACAATTAGAGACTTTTCCAAATTTCTATTCATATGATGCTCAATTGTGGCTGATGAAATAGGTCATTAGCATTATGCAATGCAACTAGTAACTTAAGTTTACTAAACAGTCTTTAGGATGCAATTAGATTGCCATGCCAACAGTCTGTGTGTTAATTATAAGTGACTGTGATCACAAAACCACTTTGCCAGTGTCCTTTTTACCTTTTCATGTACTTCTCTTATTCTTAGCCTGTTTTTCTGGCTTGTGGTGATGAAAATGACAAGGTCTTGATTAGGAAAATAGAAAATGTTTAGCTCCTCATTTTTCTCAATGAAGCGCTTTGAGTGTTCATTATTACTAGAAAGGAAATTTCAGTGAGAAGAATAATAACAGAAGAATATGAGAACAGAAAGCAAGGTGATCTTTAATGACAGTTAAATCATGCTTTGTATTAGGTATTTGGAGAAATAAGGAATTAAATTAACATGAAGTTTAGCAAGGATTGAAGAAAGACTGGGCTGAATTCCTGATTCTCCTTTAACAGTGCAATGCATTAAAGCTAAAAAATATATGAGTGTAAATAAGCAGAATTGGTCACAAAGGACCTGATTCAGTTCTCCATGGAGAGAACAGTACATGCATCAGGAATAAATGTTTTCTCACAGCTAGAAAACCTTGCAGAATACTGCAGTTTTAAGAAGTATAAAACACCAGTATGCAGTTCTTAATTTCCTAGAATCCTGGAATGGAACAATGCAGGTAGCCTCTTCAGTTTAATTTCTACTAGGAATCAATGACAGATCCTTTCTCTTCATTCTGACCAAAAGTTCTTTTCTTTAGGTACCTAAAACTGTAGGATAACATTTTAATACACATTTTAAGCCATATTTTAATTTTAAAAAAACATACTTCTTGGATTCCTCTCATAAAATAAAATAAATATGAGATTAAACAACTATACTTAACTAGTAAAAAGTATTGCAAGCTCTTTTTGACATGTTACAGCTAAAATGTCCTGATTAAAAGTAAAATCCTGCAGTCCATAGGAATGAGGAGAGCTTCAAGCTCAAGCCATTAGTCCAAATTCTGGTATCAGCTCAGCTGTGCAGCAGTGGATCTCTCTAGTAATAAATATCCCTTCATATTTGCAGCCATGTAAAATTCGAATCAGCTCCCAAACTATAACTTTGGTGAGAAAAGCAGTCTGACCTGTTTTTGGGGGGAGGGGAGGTAGGGGTGGTGTGTATTAGCAAAAATTGCCTCTGAATTATTTTAGATTATATTCTATTACCCAAGATACATTACATTGTTATACTTGTTTTTTTTCTCCCGAGACCTTCTTTGTCTCAACCTCACTGAATAAAAATACTTGGATATAAAAAAAAGTACTACTCTGAAGCCTTCTTTTCAAATGAATTCAACAACACCTTCATTCACTGCCTGTAACTCCAACATTTCATTATTACAGAAGTGCTCCTCATGCTGTCAACTAGCAGAAATACTTTAGGACTTGACTCATTGCTGAAGCAGGGCTCTCACTCTGGGCAGAACAACCACAGTCTTGAAAACTGCAACTTACTTCTCCATTTGTGACTGTTAGCAACTCTTAGATAAAAATGTCAGATTTTGCTGAGCACTGAACAGAGATTACTCAACACTAGTCCCTTTTCCAGATGATTGAGGCAATCATCTGCACATTATCATTAGACAAGTAACCAGAACGTGCAAGTTATTATATAGTTCTGTGTCATCATTAATGGATCTGGCTTCTGTATGGATTTTCATTCAAATCATTCTATACCTAATTAGCTTTCAAAATTTGGTTCCAGAAGTCTAAAACCAGGGTAATATTCATAGCAACTAGGCAAGAAAGTAGATGAAGAGAGAGAAAAATATATAGACACTGCTGGAACAGGTTAAACATTACAATCTGCATAGTCAGTTCAACAGAGATGATTCAGCTTTTAGAACATGACACATGCCAGTAGCAGATCATGAAGATGACCTTCAGATGGCTTCAGCAGCTCCCCAGACATGAGGCAGTTACGTTGCTCCTTTCCATTCTTAGGGTTATCAAGCCTTGGTTCCCATCACCACAGAGGAATCTTTATCAGCTGTTTGCAACAGATCTCAGAACATCTGTGACTATGAAAGCAAGGGACTAATATGTAGTCTTGATCAAACAGATGAGGAAAGGCTGTATGAGACCTTTGGTGTGCACTAGCTCTGCCTTTGTTGGGCTTATAGTTATGCCACTCCTTGATAATATCATTATCGTACAATACAATTATTGCACATTTAAAGGAAATTAACTACAATCAAATAAGTAAAGATATCTCTTAGGGGGTTTTCTGCTAGTTTTAAATTTTCTAAAATTTGTGTCATTGATGTGCTTTGCTGGATATGTAAGTGTCAAAGGAGTTATATTAATTTCTCTCCATGAAGGGTGTGGTCCTCTATTTACAAGGACATGAATAGGCTTTTCAAAGGCATATAAACCCTGCTGAAAGTCAATTCACTTCCCACGTACATTGACTTTCAGTAGAAGTCAGGTACCTAATTCCCTAAGGCAATTTCAAAATCCCAGCCATGTTTTAGGTTTTGAATCTAAGCTGACCTGACAGTGTCCCTGAAAAGTTCAAACACTTGGAGCAAGGTTTCAGTGTTGCAGTATAGTAATAACTGAATTCATTTATTTAAAAGCCTTTTATAGTGAAAGCTTTGCACCAACCCAACAGCACAGGCAATGTTTACAGTTTGTTTCATTTAATCTTGGCCTCTGCCAGTTTTAATTCTATTTGACACATTTATAAGTTGAATAACAAAGAGAAGGTTGAGCTGGGCATGAAAAACAAACCAGCTTCATTTCTCAGACTGGATTAATCAAGAGAAAGAGGTCAAGTTGGGGAAAGAGCTTTCTGATTAACATTATAGTTGAATAAAGTACCTCTGGAGGTGGAGGGTATTAAGTTGTTTGGATGACTCCTCTCCAACAGCTGTGAAAGTGGAGCTATTTGGTATGACCTGCCAATGTCCCCACTCTGGGAACAGCAGTTCAGTGAGCCTCAGCTGAGAGAAGGGTAAGCATTTCAATCCATATAGTTTGCATCTTATGTTGTTTTGAGTTAGGTTACTAATATTTGGCTAATACTGTGATTCCTCAGACTCTTGAAGAAGTTGTAAAGTTCTTTTGACAGTTTTATGTACAAGTTATACTTGCTGAAAATGCTGCCAAATACACCAGTACAATTGGTCAATTTGAGAACTTTCACAGTAGTGTTTTGCTTACTCCAGGAAGTAAATATACAATCCTCTCCCTTTCCATATTTTCCAAACATCTCTTGACAACAATGTCCATACCATACTCTATGCTTCCTGCTTAAAAGATTACATTTCTCTAGGAAAATTAAAACCATTGCTCATCTAAGTGGAACAACACAGTCCTTTTCTTTATCAGATTCAAGAGAAACACAGTGTGAACACAAAGAATGACACTTCAGGTTCAAGTAGTCAGAAGCTTTTTGATACGGCCTGTGTTTATAGAGATGCTCACATCAAACCAGAGAGAAATCTCATCACTGCAGACTTTTAAAAACATGAGTAAATGTAAGACCAGCTTTGTGCAATATATACACTAATTTATATTTTGTTTTTCTACAGTTGCACTCTAATATTTGTCAACAGTTTTTATTATTTAAAATAAAATAGAATAATTGAATAAAGAATATATATTTGCAAAGATTTTGAGAGACATACTAGTGAGATTTAAAACAAAATATCCTTTTCCTCAGGCTGCCTACCTTTTATAAAGGGAAAATTTGATTAAAATTAGAATTAATGGGTTCTCCTTCCAAGCAAGTGTGCCAATTTCTGGATTATAATTTGATTTCCTACTAACTGTCATGCAGAAGCTCCCAGAGAGAGGCAAGATGGCCTTGTTTTCAGACTATCTTTTGAAATGTCTTTCAAAGCTATTCCCCCTTTCAAAGCAACAGCACACTCAGTGTTTTCTGTTTGTGGTCTTATCTTAGAAAACACAACCTTGCTTTTTGATATCTTTAAAAGAAAAAGATGCACATGAAGAAAAAATAAAATAAGCTTACATAACCTTTATATGTACTGCTTGTAAAATCCTCTCTTTTCTAACTCAAAGTTTGCTCAGAGTTTAATTTCTCCATCTCACTGAACAGGTTTGGTCTTATTAGTCAGCAGACACAGATCAAATCAAAGAACTTTCAAGTTATATTTCTTCATCTGTTCTAAATGCTGGAAACAAACTGATGGTATGAATAGTGGGTTCTGTGCTAAGTCTGTTAGAGTTAAAAATGCTGGAATCACCATAGCTCACATCTCTGCAATGGTTGGGGAGACACTCTGTGAGCAGTAGAGTCCATGTTGCTGCAGGGGCAGCAACTCCTGGCCATTAACCTCTGGGTGTTGTCTGCGTCTAGTGTGCAAAGCCACCAGAAGTAAGCAGAGATAATGCTGTCCAGAACCACCAGTTTAGACATTCACTGAATAATTTACTCTGGAAGAGGCCTCTGGCTGCCATCTAGTTTCCAAACCCTGTCCTAAAGCAGATCCAGCTAGTTCCTGCCCATCTCAGTGCAAACAGCTGTAGTTTGCTGATGTTGTTTCTGCATGTAGCAGTGCTCTGTTCACAGTGTGCTGGAAGTGCCTCATCATGAAATACTGTCAACCACCCTGCACCAAGAGGAAGCCACAGCCCTTCCTCTGCAGCTACTGCATTTGGGCAAATACTTGGCTCTGACTTAAGCACATTTATTTGTAAATAGCATCTATGCAGCTACTTTTCTCAGCCTAAAACATAGCAGATGGGTATTTTGATCCCCAGGTATTATTATTGTTGACAGTTTTATTAGGGATGGCAATGACTGAAAAGGTTAGTCAGTGTGTCAGCCCTAGCCTCCTAGGCAGGGGTATTACTCCTTTGGCAAGGAGCCCATGGCATCTCGGCTAGGCTCTTGGATTTGGCTGCATTCTCAGCTTAGTAACTGATTCTGCTTCTCTGAAATCACTGGAGACTTTGCCATTGGGATCTTTATTTGGCATTTTTCACCAGAATTAATTTAGCTTTACAAAAATAATCCAAAGAAATGTTGACTAGCCTTCAGGTTTGCTTTTGCCATCAGCTGTGCAAATAATAATTCTATTCATGCATTGCTGTTTTCTGTACCAGCTTATTACCCAGGGACCATTATTTGATCTACAAAATAATACTCTACTTATAAGGAAGACTTATTTAAAATTGAAAGTATCCCAATTATTATCTCTAAGAGTTGTTTTGTAGTCACTCATTTCCTCAGCTGGAAACCTGACAAATATACATTTTCCTTGATATTTCCTGAAGTTCTGCAAGGGCTGTTTTTAATCTGTGCTGACTGTCTATGTCAGCTTGTTCTTTCCTTCAGCTTTGTTCCCTAAGTCCATACCTGCAAGATCCTCTTGCATCCTTTTTTATTTTCCATTCATCTTCTTCTCAGTTCATCAAATCCTTCTTCTAGCCAAATCTACCACAGAGTTTGTCTCTGTTGAATATAGCACTTGAAAGTGGACTCACTGTCAAAGAAGGATTCTTGTAAAAAAAACTCACCTCTTTAATCAATATGGATTCTGAGCCAAACCTCATCCATTTGATGTAATAATAAAGATGATGTTTTATTGTTTTCCATTCCTACTTTCACTGAGAGAAGCAAGACAGTTTTTAGGAAGCTGGAATTAAAGGATCACATACAGGTACTTGAACGGAGGGTCTTTGACTTTTTTTTTTAATCCTCGTCCTTCAGAATCTTTGCCACCCTTGACTACCTGAGATAATTTTTAGAGTTAAAAAAATTACATTCTCTGTTCCGTCATCAAGTTATTAATAAAAATACTGACCCAAGGCAAGCCTTGCAGAATCCAGTAGATATCTTCTTCCAGTCTCAAACTAAATTATCACTCAGTACATGTTGTTTTCCAAATACGGTTTTCCAATCAATTTTGCACACATTGTGTGTTAGTTTAATCAAATATAAATGACAGCAAGCTGCAATTGCAATATTCCAGGTCATGAGATATGAGCCAGAAAAGAGTTAGCTTTCAGATCTGAGTGAATTTTAACAATTTATGATTAGGGTAAAAATAGTTATGATTTAAAATCAAACAAAAAGCAATCTTGATTCACTAAGCCTCCAACACAAAACTCCACTCTGTCCTTTTACAGTTACATCTTATAAAATAATTTTGTTACCAAAGCAACAGAAGTAGATGAAACTACTTGAAAGATTACCTGGAAGAATTCAATCTGAAAAATACTAAAGTACTTTGGCAACACAATGCAGGATTTGGGTTGGTTTTTTTCCTCCACACCACTTATTTCTGTTCTACTGATTAAAATCCATTTTTAAAAGTTGTATATCAAAATGGATTTTTTTTTTATTTTTTTTTAATAAAGATGAGTTCAATTTTAATTTAAGTTTGTACATCAAATCCTATTTTAGGTGGTGAGATTAGGGTCCTTAACCTAACTGGCTGAAAGTACTGAAACACCAAATGTGTCTTTGTGTGTGTGAAGAAAAGGTTTTTCAAGATTGATTTTCCCTTGATGTGTCATGCTGCTGAATATTTTTTTGAAACATTGATCCCTGTAAGGACAGCAGAACTAGAGCCATATGACCAGCAGATCACAGAAACTTCCTTGCTTCAATCTCCAAACAAACCTTGTGGATTTGTAATGACTATGCCAAATATAAGCAAGTCCATAATTTATGAAAAAAATGCACTTTCATGCAAATCATGCAAAGAATGCTGCAGAATTAAAAAAAAATGTTTATATAAAATAATAATTGTTATTAATAATAGTAATTATTATAGTAATAGTAATAATTATAGAATAATAATTGTGCTTTCTGATATAAAATAATGCTTCTGAATCCTCATGCTTCCAGGCAGATAATGTTAAGAAAAAATTGCTCTGTCCTGCAAAACATATATTTTATTAAAAGTACATGTGAAGATTTTACACTTTTCTCTTTAGCAGGTGGCATGAAGGACTCATAACCAGACCAATGAGCATCATGTTACTAAATTGCTCAGGAAGTACATGGGCAAGGCAAAATTACTTAAAAAAACATATCTGTGCTAAAAGTAATATAGATCCTATCACAGTATTTATTGAAAAAGCAAAATGTATGCTTATATACTGCAACCATTTCATATATTTAAATACTTTCTTCTCTTCTGAGGAATGCTCAGGAATGCAACAGGTCGGTTACAAACAGATGCAAATTACCAAGCTCCTTTTCAGCTTTGGTAAATGCTGGGAACTGTGTGAGGACAAAGCACTTTCACAAGCAGATTTTTCAGGTGGGGGTAAAAGGAAAGATTTAGACCAGGGAAGGATTTGTCCTTTGGCAGTGTGAGGGCCAAGTACCAGGCCAGCTCTTCCTCATTAATGTAGTGGTCTCTCCAAAGCTTTCTGGAGTGCTCACATTTGTGATTCTTGCAGCAGTTAGATATTGGAGTAACAGTAGGGGGACAGTGTTTAACTACATTTATGTTAAAATACCTGTAAGGAATACTAGTGTGCTAATATTGGTAGCTGTATGCATCTTTTAGATTGCATTTTAAGTGCTGTATTCCATCACCTTATTCTACTTTAACAGCTAATTGCTTTTTGCGGAGGTTGGGAATTGGTACATACACTTAGCATCAGGGATTAGGCTAATGTTCCATGAAGACAGGCAATTGTGATAATGCATAATTCAAAACTCACATTTTATCAGATTCAAGTCTTTGAAAGTTATTTCCCTGCTATTTCTTGAATTACCTATTAATTTGATGGCACTTTCTCATTGAGAGATACACAGTTATCTCCCAGCTATTAGAAAGATCAGTACAGCACACTGAAAGCAATGGGGATCTAGAAAATCTGACCCTATAAAAGCACTATAGTCACCACTTTTGGCTCCTGCAAATGAGAAGCTATGAGAGTATTATAGCATGCAATCCATTTATTTTCATGCCCAGAAAAGGTTTGGAAGTTATTTTAAAAATTAAGATATTGATATTTTTGTATTCAATAAAAGACAGTAATGTTATAATACCAGCGTGAATTAATTTTTCCAGGTACCACTGAACAAAATGATGACTTGCTTCACACAACAAGACAGCAGACATTATGAAACGTGCTTTTTTTTCCCCCAACACCATTTCAGAGCATGTAGGGGCAAGATGAGCAGCGCTGCTACAAGCCACAGGAACTTACAGCTGGTGGTTTAGGGTGGAAGTGGGATTTGGCACTTTGGAACACAACGCAGAAGCATCTGCACAAGACAGAAGGCAGCTGTATGAGTGGAGGTGTCAGGCTAGAGGGCTTTTCGAGCGCCCTGCCCTGTGGCAGGGACACAGCCTGGCTGGGTCGCAGCCCCAGAGCAGCAGGGCTCTGGCAGCCCCCCACGGCTGCTGGGCCTCCAGGGGAGACAGCAGGACATCCCTCCTGGGGAGACAGCAGGACATCCCTCGGTGCTCCCCTCTCTGGCTCTCCGAACACAGGCTCAGCAGCTGGGGCTGGGGAGGAAAACCAAGTCCATCAGGCAGAGCCTGGGATCTGCTGAGGGCAAGGTGTGTCTGGTGAGGCCTGGCGGAGGGGACGAGGGTGGGTTCAGCCCTGGGTGGCAGAGCAGGGCCTGGGGCTGGGCCGGGACGCAGCCCCGTGGCAGGGCAGAGCTGTGGGAGCTGGGGCCCTGCCCTGCTGCAGCGTCCCTGGGGCAGGGCTGATGACCTGGGGGGCTGACACGGGTCCTGGGCAGGGTGGCAGAGGCTGGTCAGGGGCCCCGCGGGCCCCCGGCGCC
>NW_009954241.1:1534854-1556687 GCF_000747805.2 Chaetura pelagica
GGGAGCGGGGGCCCTGCCCTGCTGCAGCGTCCCTGGGGCAGGGCTGATGACCTGGGGGGCTGACACGGGTCCTGGGCAGGGTGGCAGAGGCTGCTCAGGGCCTGCGAGGCCCCCAGTGCCCTGACCCATGTGCAGTTTACCCTGGAAGGCAAGAGCTCTGGCTCGTGTGGCCAGGGCTGCCCACAGGTGTCAGTTGGCAGAGCTGAGGAGCAGCCATTTGAGGCAGAAACTTCTGGAGGGGCAGCAACAGCACGATAATGGTCATGGTTTGCTTCAGCTCAGCTTTGGTTCCCTGGAGAAGCCCCCCAGTGATGCCTCCCAGCAGTTCACAGCGTGGCGTGGCTGCTCCACAGCATGGCCCTGCCGCGCTGGTGACAGTACAGCCCCTGCTCGCTGCTGAAATGAGAGCCTGACAGCTAAATGCTCTCTCATCTAATTTGCCTGACGTGGACTCAGACCATTTTGTGCCAGAGCATCTCTAACTCTGTCTGTAAGTATGTTAGCACAGCTGGTCAAAATGCTCTCCTGGTCTCAGCAAACAGCTGACTGAGGCACTTGTCCCTTCCTAAGGGATGTATCAAATCCACACAGACAGCTCCCATGCATGCTGCTTGCTGACAGCCATATGTTCCTGTTCATTGAAACTCACTATAATTAAGGTGATTTTTAGGTCTTCAGTTCTATTTTTTTCAGAAGTTATTCTTGTGGCTGAGATTGTGCTCCTGACAAATACAGTATCAGTGGAGAGTGGTGTGGAAAGCAGTTCCCACGTGGGAAGTAAATTATCTACATTTTTCTCTGAGCATAACCCAAGGGTTTGTGTTTTACAGATTCCTGTAGGCCTCTCCTCCAGCTTTGCTTGGTGTAAAATAACAAATGCTGCAGGAAAACACATCGGCTTAAGGAAGCAGGAGACAAATAATCAGATTTAAAACCTTGTTGGAAACAAATTATCAGATCTGATTTTTGTTCTTCCAAAGAGCAGACCTGTATATCCCAGGTTAGTGTCTCAGTCACAGGGTCATAGACTGATTTCTTTGGGTTATATCTGTCTAAGAATAATGTCACTATGGGCCTGAAGAGTTCTCCAATTACTAAGTTACAAAAAAGGAGAATTAGGCAAACTGGTGGAAAAAAGGTCTGTTAAGGATGCTTCTATGTAATTATTTATTTGAAAATTAATGTCCATGGTACTGCTGTGATCATTGTTGAGCCTGAGTCTACACAGTGGGACAACAGCTTTCCCTAGTATGTTCTACAGTTCAGATTGCCCCTTCCCTCACACAAAGGTTTGCTGGAGGCTTGTTGAAAAGCAGCTCAGATCACTCTTCACTTATGCCACCACTTGCTTTTGAAGGAAACATGGGGGTAACTGTGGGTCTCAAACCCTGTCTCTGGATGTGCCACTGATGGATGGCCAGGGACAGCTGAGGGACCAGAGCTGCACCACAGGTTGCAGAACAGCTCAGTCCTGTAGCCTGTGCTCGGCATGTTCTAGTACAATTGTGCAGAGGAAAGGCAATAAGTAATGTCACAGCTGAGACATTACTCCACTGCTTTTTTTTTTTTTTTTTTTTTCCCCCTCCAAGAAACAGTTTGTTCTAAGGCGAGGGAAAGGCTGTGGGTATTGTCTATCTGGACCTCCAAAAAGCATTTGACACAGTTGCCTGTAGAACTCTCTTAAAAACACTGGCTGCTCATGGCCTGGATGAGCACATGATCTGTTGGATCAAGCACTGGCTGGACAGTCAGGCCCAAAGAGTGATGGTTAATGGAGTCAAATCCAGCTGGTGGCCAACCACAAGTGGTGTTCCTCAGGGCTCAGTGTTGGGACTGTTTCTGTTTAACATCTTTATTGACGATCTTGATAAGGACATAGGGTGTATTATCAGTAAGTTTGCAGATGACACCAAGTTAGGCAGGAGTGTTGATCTGCATGAGGATGGGGAGGCTCTACAGAGAGACTTGGATAGATTGGATCATTGGGCTAATGTTAATGGTCTGGGCTTCAACAAGGCCAAGTGCTGGGTCTTACACTTGGGCCACAACAACCCCAGGCAATGCTACAGGCTGGGGAAGTGTGGCTGCAAAGTGTCTGGCAGAAAAGGACCTGGGGGTTCTAACTGACAAGCGACTGAATATGAGCCAGCAGTGTGCCCAGGTGGCCAAGAAAGCCAATGGCATCCTGGCTTGTATTAGAAATAGTGTGACCAGCAGAAGCAGAGAGGTGATTGTCCCCCTGTACTCAGCACTGGTGAGGCCACACCTGGAGTATTGTGTCCAGTTTTGGGCACCTCAATTCAAGAGAGATATCGAGGTGCTGGAGTGAGTAAAGAGGAGGGCAACGAAGCTGGTGAAGGGCCTAGAGAATAAATCTTATGAAGAACGTTTGAAGGAGCTGGGAATGTTTAGTTTGAGGAAGAGGAGGCTTAGGGGAGACTGAAAAAAACCCAAAAACAAACCAAAAAACCCAGTCCATTTTCATCTTGACTGTCGTGCACTGTCTGGCATGATGGACTAATGATGAAGCAGGCCTGATAAGTACTATGGTGATCCGTGACCTATTATATCTCCTTTTTGGAGTGTATTTAGCTTGTCAGGATCTGCTGAGAGGTCCGCACATGGCGCTTGCCTCTCTCAGAGGATCAGTGAGCTTCGGCACTGACTTTTCGAGTAACTTGCTCAGTGCTTACCAATATTTCCAATAACGGCAGCCAATCCCCAATTAGAATTTACAAATGCATGGTTTATTGTGGGGAAAAACAAAGCAATTTGGGGCAGGAGGTTCAAAAAGGGTAATTAATGCACATATGAGCTGTGAAATATGTTTTAAGCACCAAATAACAAGAACTTATATCTTAATACTTATATATATAGCTACACCTTATTTACACACCTTATTTAATTATTTATGAGGCTAGAAGGAGGAGGGATATGCCCGACGCTTGTCCCTTGTAGGGTCGCGGTTTGAGTGCACGTAAGACAGGATTATGCCTTCCCCTGCAACATGGTTAGGACCAGGGGTGGTAGGAATTAGTCTCACCACACTTATTCAGCAGCAGGCAGGTTCCTGAGGGTGGTAGCTGCAGGCAATGCAGGCAGGCTGGCAGGAAAAGCTGCGGCCACGGGACGGGACAAGCTGGGTCAAGCCGGGTCTGGTTGGAGTGAACTGGAACCAGCCGAGAGCGAGACTAGGTGAGCCGGGACTCGGGCTGCAGCCGGGGACCTCAGGCTGGCAGGCACTCCAAGGCGCAGGTCACCCCCCCAAAGCAAGTGGCAAAAGGGGTGGTAGCAGCGGCAGCACGTGGCTTCGGCAAGCGGTGGCAGCAAGCGGTGGCAGCGGTGGCAGCAGTACCAGCGGCTCTGCAGAAGCGCGCCGGAAAACGAAGGAGGGGAACAGCGCGCCGCGCTGTCTCTATAGGTTTCCTTTGCTCCCGATTGGCCGGTTTCGTATTTCCGGGCTTTTCAGCCAATCAGACGGGACCTTGTCCCGCCCTTGCAGCCGTTCTTCCAGCCACGGCTCCTCTCCCGCAGCAGCTGCCCCCTCGGGGCATCCGAGAAGGCAGCCAGGAGAGGGTTCAGCGCCACGTGGAGCAGCCAACTTTAAGTCAGTTATGTCTGCTGACCTAAAGGGCATTTCATGTTGGTGTGAGGAAATACCTGGTCCTTCACAAGTACTTACCAAGCTGAATAGGACAAATGCATGTAAACATCAGCATGAATCTGTTTTTTCTTCATTCTTTGGCTGTCAGTACCTTTGAATTCAATATTACTTTCTTTTCCTCCCCCTGTTCCACATTTTCAGTGCAATCAATACCAACCAACAAGGAATGTGTTGTGATCTACATTGAGCAGATGTTTGACCTTAATAGCTTTGAATATGTGACTCCAGCTTGTCATTACTCAACATTACCGTTCATCCATATCAATGTCAACAAGACTAGAGGAGCTTCTGAGAAGCTACAGGTATTGAAGATCCATGCTCTGCTGCTTTACTCCTTTTGGTATGTTTAAATCCCAAATTTAGGATCCTGCTTTCCAGACATTGAATCTTCATCAATACCTTTAGAGCTGGACTTGAAAGATTATCCAACAATTAGATCTTCAGACAAGGCCAGTGAACTAGGATGATAATAGAAGAGGCTACGCAATGGTTTTGTACTTTCATTTGGTTGCATTATAATTTGGCTCCTTATAGAGACCAACCTCTTCTGTTGGGATTTTTTTTTTTCTGTTCTTTGAGTTCTAAGAATGTCAGTCATGAGATTAAATAGTCTGCCATGCTTTTTCCAATTAAGATTGACTGATTTCTCTAAATGCTTATTAGTATAGGCCAACTGAAGTAGTAAGGTGGTTTTTTGACAGGTTTTTTGACAGGTTTTCTTCAGTTTGTAGGTTTTCTACTTTGTCTGGTTATTCTAACAATGTCTAAAAGCCTTGTTCTTACTATAAGGGGTAGCCAAGTAGCCTAAGTTAACTTTTGACAATGGATTTGTTTTTACCAAGAGCAGCTGGGTGGAGAATTGTCCTTCGAGTCAAGCTTCATGGACCTTCTTGCTAAACTTGTCCACTTTTTTACTTTAAAGACTCCCACAATTTACTGATTCCTTCCTGTTACTTTCTGTTTGACTCAGAGATTTTCATAGCATGCCAGTGCCAGTGTGGTAATTTAAAACGACTTGTTGCTGATGAAAATAAATGTAAGTGGTCTCATTTACCCCTCTTGACCATTATTTTTGATCTGAGTGTCAGAAGCTGTGCTCAGAGGAAGTCTGCATATACAGATTGATGGAAATCTGTGGACACTCATAGAAATTTGCTACTTGGTACACTGGCAGAGTCCTCTGCAGTTATGGCACTCTCTCTCTCCCCTGCATAAGGCAGATGTAGCACCCTTATGAATTCATTATCTGATACACAGGAGCAGAATGAATCTCCATATACCTTCCTGTACTGCAGCCTTCTGCTTCTGAATTAAAATATTTGATTGAAAAGGAGCTGATTGAAGGTTCCATTTCTCCCTGATTGTTACACCAGGGTTCTTCTAGCCTGTTTAAATGGAATTTGTGATGAGACAGGTGACCTCAAAAAGAGCAAGGAATTATTTTTCTCCTTTTCATTCTTTATTTGCAGAAAGTATCAAATACTTCATTCTGTCTTCTCTGGGAACAGCTACAGGAGAAAATTATATAGAGTAATGTCATTTTACCTCAAGTCTTTTCCATTAGACAGAAGTCTGGTATTTTTTCTCTGGAGTTGTCAGTTTAACAGGTGAGGATGTCTCTGCAGTTTTGGAGTGCACATCTTTGCAAGCCTATAAGGGCACAGTTGAAAACCATGGATCATTTTTTCAATTTATTTTTTTTTTCATCCAAAAGGAAGTAACTAAAAGTAGCAACACTGAGGAGATCTGGACTATGTTCAGATAGGAACTGGCAGGCATGAGTGCAGTAGGGAAAACAGCAGAGGAAAGATCTGTCAGTCTGGGTTTTACTGTGAGGCGATAAACTGAGCACAAGGTGCCCAGGGATTCTGCCCATGCAATTGCCTTGTGTACAGGCAATCTGCTAATGCTTTTAAGGGTTGTGTTTTCATTGCCATTGTTGTCCAGACAGCTAATTTAAGAACTAGCAATGGCTTTATTTTCCACACTTCTGTCAAATCTAGAGCAAAACCATCAACTTGTTCCTAGTTGTTGAAGTAACTTGAAATTATGCCAGGGGATTTTCTAAGATTCCTGCAGAAGATAATCCAGTTTAGTTTGTTTGAATTAACTTCTCCAAGGCTTCTCCTTTATTTTGCAAATGTTTCCCTTATCATTGTGCTTTTCCTGGGATAGTAGCCAAATGTTAAGAGAACAATAATATTCAATAGATTAAATGGCAGCACTAAGGAGGCAATGCTTTTTTTAGTATTGTATCTGTAGCCATCTAGGAAATGAGGCTGAACTGTAATTCCCCATGTAAGCTCATAGCCCAGATTGCACAAGAAATGATTGACATACATCTCAAAGGCATATTCAACTAAACTTCCTTTGAAAACTGCATGATTTATCTCTTTTGTGTATGCGTGTGCCTTATATTAGTTCTAAACAAATCTTTTTATGTTTGCCTTGTGTAATAATTTTTCATGTGTTCACTGTTTTTACTGCTGTGTAGCTGTCATCCCAGCTTTCAGAATTGTTTGCTTCTTAATGACTTGGTGGCAGAAAAGTTTTATGGTAAAGTAAAAATACTTAAAATTCCTTATTTCACGTCCTGGAGATATCTGAAGCTTCTGTAGTAGGAAAAGGGATGACAACTTCATTGAACTGTAAGCATTGTAAGAAACTCATGTCCACTTAGCACTGTGTAACATGATCATGTGATATGAACATTTGTAACATGTAACAGAGCATGGTCATCTGAAATTTCTCAGTGACAGTGAACAAAAATCTGATCATCTCACTTCAGAAGTATTTACCTTTTGTTCAAGCAAAAGGAGGTAGCTTTGCTCCAGCTTCAGCAGTGTAGGGCAAAGTTGAGCAATTCCATTTGCAGCAAAAATATAAGAGCAAGACAAATATACTTTTTAATATTAAAATAATACCTCTATCTGGCCATTAAGCATGTAATCAGACACTTACTGTATTGGCACAATTATCCCCAAAGCAGCTCTGCTTTAAGCGCACATTTTGTTAAAATAGCTTTGATCTATAATAGCTCTAATATTCTGAGAACATGTCACAAAGCTGCAAGGTAATTTGTAGGTATTCTGCTTCTTGAGAATTCAGTTCAGCCACCTTACTAGCACTTGCTTTAATAAAGCTCGACAGTGCAGGTGGTTCCCTGGTGTATTTAAGACCTTGATGAATCTCTTCTGAGAACATTGGCTTCTAGTCCACTTTACCTCACTCTTCTCAGGGAGGAGAATTAAATGTAACCACGTGCAGTAATGGGTTGTACCCATACTTGAATGAAGTGTGTATTAAATGCTTTGCATTTACATCATACTCACTGGTGTTTCTCTGGAATGGTCTATGCTCGTATTTGGTTAGAAATCATTCAACCCAACAAACTGACCCATCTGAGAGAAGCAGATATTAGATCAAACTCCAGCTCTCCAGCAGACATTCCAAACATGGACTATGGGGTGGGACACTGGACACTGGTTCTGTTGAGTTGCAGGGAGAGAAGAAGAAAATCCTTCTCAGACACTGAAAGGACTCAAAATAGTCAAGTGGCTTTGTGCTAATCATTAGGCTAGTGCAAATGTTGTAGGGCCTAGTTAAACATCTTTAGGCCTTGCCAGGTCATCTGTTCTGAATGCAAAACAAGTGAAATTCAAAACTGCATTTATTAATGAAGTGCCTTGGGGCCAATGAGCTACAGAAATAGGTTTTTTCTCCAGCAGTCTGCACTATCTTTGCTTATCAAGGTAAGACCCTGCAATTTCTGTACACCAAGTATAGCAGCTATATCTCTTTCTGACAAGAGTCAGAAATCTCATCAATCTCAATTGGCTCAATGGAATATTTGGTTGGCAAATATTATCTGAATCTAGAGAAAAAGACACAACAGTATTTGGAGCCTTCAGAGAGAAGCCTGGCTCTAACAATTACAAAAAGGGGCCCACAAGGAGAGGAAGATGATTCCCGTCTCTCACTAAATCACTCATTTGTGTTCTGTGCTCCTCAGATAAACACTTCAGAAGGAAACTGGCTTTCCACTTCCTCTTGCTTATGGATGTCCCAGTAAGGAACTGGATTCTTCAAATATGCCATCATACAGAGGTGCTGAAGTATAGTGGTGAGTTCTACCCACCAGAGGCTACTCTGCCTATGGTTAACATGGGCTTCTTCCAATTGCAAGTTTGAAGATCTGTTTTACTGAACAATAGCATTTCTTCTCTGATGTCACTCAGTGACACATTTTTCTCCTAAAGGTGTTGAAACACCAGCCCTGTCTCTTTCAGTTCCATTTTGATTGAATAGATAGGTGTGCTAGCTTCTCTCCTTCAAGTGCTCTACACTTGTGCCAACATGTCATAATGGATGTGGAAACACTTCTGCAGCACTGGGGCTTACTGAGACATTTTTGAGCTAAGGATTATGCAGAACTAAACAAACCTTCCCTGGCCTTGCCAGCTATGGACTAGATCTGCAAAACCACTTTAGTTGAGCTCTGTTTTCACCAGGTAACTGCCAATCCTTTCTTTATCCCTCCCTGTATGGGCCTGGAAGTCATTATGCCAGACTTAGGTGTGGTACACTGCCCTCATTTGCCATATGCAGCCTTCAGCTTCATTGCCTGTTTGGACACTTCAGCAGCTGTGTTTGTGCTCTCCCTGCACAGGTCCATCCAGTGGGAATGCTCCTCCTGAGCTTGCCTCTGCTCAGAGCCAGCTCCTGGTATCATGATGATATTTTGTTTGGTACTTCACTTTTTTCCTTATCTTCTCAGATAATGGAAGTTTAACATAACAGTACACTGATAAGAAAAAAAAATACCCGTTTTAATTGTCTCAGTCATAAAATTTAGGTTTTGGGCAAATGGTGACAACTAAGCAATAAAAAGCCCCTCATATTGCTAGCCCAGATAGTGGTCTTACAGCTCCTATGGTTGCAGTATATGCTCATGTTGCAAGAGAGGTAGCTTCAAGCTGCACTTGCAGCAGAGCATTCAAGCTAGCTTCTTCCTTCTCCCAAAGATTACCTTGCTGATAGTCCAATTTTCAAATATATAGACACTTATTCCACAGGAACAGGGTCTGACTACCTGGTATTTCACCTGCTACATTACATAAGGGGTCAAGTTATTGCATTGTAACTGTTTAAATATTCTATGCAAATGTTCATATGAAATACAGCCGTAATAAAAGAGAAGGAGGAAAAGACCTGCCTTAGAGTAGCCTGTCATCTGGTAACTAGATCATACTCCAGCAGGTAGGATATCTCAGGCCTCTGATTCTTCAGAATCATCACATCTTCCTGAATTGTTGCTCAGCTAGTTATTGAAAGGTGAAAAAACTGATTTACACTTTGTGCTTTGTCTTTTATTTCATTCACCTGCTGGACATGATAGAATCACCAATCAAGAGCTGCAATTCACTGAGTCTGAGGTATGCAAGCAATTCTGTCATTGCAGCTGCTGTAGTGATCCCCCTGGCCCTCAGTCCAGTCAGTTTGAATAACAATTTCAGTATAAACATTGTGGCATGCCCTAGATGTAAGAGTTAATAGAGAAGTTTTTTGGAAGGCGTCTGCAGGTTAGTGCTGGTGCCTGTCATAGCCTTGCTTCTGTTTTTACACAATTAAGCTCTATCAAGGCATCCTGGACATGATGATCCCATCCAACATACGTATGTCTGGCTCAACAATCTCTTGTCATGTTGAGCTGTCTTTTAAGAAAATGCCTTTCAGAATCAGTATTTAAAAGAAAGTCTAGATTTGTGTAGGGATGATGTTATCACAATGTAATAATTTTATTTTGCTATATCTAAATTCCAAATTACAATGCCTCAAGGGGTAGAAGTACTTTAGATTTTGTGGTAATTAGCTGCAGCATGACAGAGCCCAGGGACATCAGGAGCAACAGAAAAGCAGCAAGAATAATGCATGAACAGAGATGCTTTGCAGGATTTAGCAATCACTAGTAATTGTTAGCATGGATGTTAGTCATTAGCAACATCATTTGGCAGCTGAATTCTAGACGCATATAAGAATTGTGCTGAGGGCAGATTCAGACTACATCTAAAGAAGAAATTTTTTATGCTGAAGGTGCTGAAAAACTGGTAGAGGTTGTCCAGAGAGGTTAGAGATGCCCCAGCCCTGGAAATATTCAAGGTCAGGTTGGACTGGGCTCTAAGCAACATGATCTAGTTGAAAATGTCCTTGCTTATGGCAGGGAGGTTGGACTAGATGGCCTTTAGGTTCCCTTCCAAGCTAAACCGTTCTATGATTTTTTTCTTCTTTAAATTATTTTATTATTAATTTATTTTCCCCAGAAGTGCTGTTCAACTATTTCTATTTGAACCATTTTGAAGCATTTGAAGTAAAGAGGTGGTAGGGAGCATTCTGAGGCAAAAATGTCAAAACCATAAATCATCTTACTCCTTGTCTCATTCCACACACCCACCCTCCAAAAAAAAATCCCACAATAAACAACAACTTACATTTCTCTTTATGGGGAGGAAATAATATAATGCTGGATCAGATGAATGGTGAATTCAAATCTGTGTCTGGCAGCAACCAGTGCAAGATGCTTTAGAGAAGACTGCCTGAGTTCTATTAATGTATAACTATGAAATAATCTGCTTGTCTGGGAAATTTCTATTTAATGTCTTTCACTTAGAATGTAGCTTATGTCCAGAACCAGTACTGTTTATATTGCTTAGAAAGTTGTCATGTCTAATATTGAATGGTCTTGTTCAGATGTCTGTTAATGTCTTACTTTGGTCTGTGTAAAAGAAAACATGCACTGGAGTTTCATGGGTGGAGTGTAACACCTACCCAGAGTGCATAAGAGAAAATCAGTGGAGAATAAGGCCAGTGCTACTAGAACTGAGATGTTTCTGTGGAAACGTTTCCTGATCAAAACTCTCCAAGGCCCGAAGCACTGAACCATCTTCACCATCTTCATTCTCATAATTTGATATTCCAGAAAAGTCTCACTGATTTGCCTATTTCCTCGTCCTTCCAAATTTACAGGGAAAACATGTTTTTCATTTCTAATAAATTATTTTCCATTACACCTATGTAAACATTTGTATCCCTTCAGGTGCACACTTTGCAAAGTTGGTAGAACAGTACTATTTTTTCTTGCAAGACAAGATGACATATGACGCTACTTCAATAAGATTATAACAGCACTAGTCAAAAGAACGGAGACATTTTGTTGTCTTCTGATAAAGCATCCTTCATATGAAAAATTGCCTAAGTTTTATGAACTCTGACTAAATTACTAATAATTTCATTTTAAGGTGCCTGACTGTACTGTGGATTTCAATTACTGCTTTCCAGCTTCTCATGGAATAATAGATGCACATCCTTCAGCCAAAGGATGAAACCATTAGATTCAAGTGTAAGGGGAAGCAGCAATATACTGATTTATGTAATCTTGCAAGTGGCTAGGGAAAGCTAGAACTTGATTTTGATGTTTATATATTTCTCCTTGGTTTGTTTCCCTGGGGACAGTTGCCACCACAGAGTTTTAGAGGGTAAACAAGCATCCTCCTCCGTGGCTGTGGAGAGGGCTTTCAGTGCACTGCTGAGCTGCCCAGTGCCCCATGCAATCTGAGACTGTTGGGACTTGAACCTGCAAAATGTTCAGCTTAAAAACTCTTCTTTGCATTACAAAGCTGTATGTAAAGCCATACACTGAGCAGCAGTAGGACATTGCTCAACACATACTGAAAGGGCACAGAAGGCTCATCCAGAGATGTGAGAGTGTTTATTGTTCATATGTAATGGGCTACAGAACAAAAGTCAAGGTCTTTTTGTCCTTCCCAGTGTTACTCTGGAATATTAAAAAATCCAAATAGGTAGATTCTAAGCACTGTCAGGCACAAAATGTGTACACATATACACACTGCATGGGTAATTTAGGGGCTAAGAGGCTGATGCTGTAGTTTGAGATACTCCAAGATATTTGCTTTGGAAATTGTGCCTGGCACAGACACTCATGATGTTGGTGTGCTCCAAGCAGTCTTGGCTTCTAACAAGTTCTCTCAACTTTGGCTCTTCTTCTGAAAAGTTCTTGGTAAAAATACTTGTAGTTTAATACTGCATTATTTGTTCTGTGCTCTTCAGTCTCTTTATATTACTGCCCTAACTCCACACACAATTACAAGTTTTGCTTATGGGTAATGAAATTGGCAGATGACTAATGTAAAGGCAAACAAGGAGAATATAAGCTCACGTGACAGTTTCTGGGAAAGACATCCTGTTATATGTCTGAGCCCCAGCAAATATATCATCAGTGCTTACCACTTCAGTTTTCCATTTTTAACATGAGGGAAGGGGGAGATTTTAGCATTTGCTCATTAAAATTTAATCCCATGTTTGCAGTATGTCATAATTTACTGTAAGCAAAACAATGAGTAAGAGGTGTTAATGAGCATCACTAGTGTTACAGGCTGCTCTTCTGGACTCCAACTCCTGAAGTTTACACCAGGGTTTCTTTGCTATGCACCATCACAAACAGGAGCACTCTGATGTTCTTCTGCACACTATTAATGTTACATGCACAACTCCTTGTGCAGTATAAACTTGGCACTTCAAAAGTGTACTAGGGTACTGTCAGATAATCTTATCTAATGTAAAGACATTTGGCTTGGTTCCAAACCCCTAAGTTTAAGGAACTTAGTAAAATACGTTTTTGAAGCTGGATAGGGAAAAAATAGATTGAAATTTATTCCATTTTCACAGTAAGCTGCTGAGAGGTTTTGCAATCGTTGATCTGACCTAGTTATTAATTTAATTATCAAAATCACTCCTGATATCTGAAGAACACATTTTTTTTGTATTCCAAGAGAAGTATAAAATAATGGTTTTAAAATTATTTCTGCAGTGCAGGTCTGCTGTGTGTGAACAGCAGCTACCTTTGCTCTCAGTAAGACAGAAAGCCTCAAGATGCTGTTTGCAGAGAACTAGGGATGAGGGAGCCACAGTCTGACTCCTCTCAATGCGCCTGACCTCAGCTCCTGGCTGCTTCTGCCATGCATTATTCAGAAGCATCCCATGACATCTGTGGCACTCTTCCCAGAGAAGGGAGTGTTAACTCTGGTCTGTTCACTGGTCAAAAAGTGGAACTATACCAAGCCGCTTTTCCTGCAAGAGTCACTGACACAGTTTGAGTCAGGTCTGATTCACCCTTAAGCAAACTCACCTGGGCCACATTTCCCTGTATTGCTTTTGAAAATATTGTGGAAAGATGGTATCACAGTTTTGGTGTCTACCTCTTCTCCCTCTTGTAGGAAGGGATTACACTAATTTGCCATCAGCTGTTGTTGACATGTCCATGTAGGTATACTTCACCTGCTTGGAGCTGGGGAGTGAGCCTGCTCTTTGTTTTTATAAATATTTATAGATAGTTTGCAGAGATAGGACTCTGACCAGGGCTATTGAACACTTCCAAAACTCATATAAAATTAAAAATTGTAGCCTAATGCACCTGAAAAAGGAGGTAGGATCATAATCAGACAACCTACAATTTCTAGAACCCTCCAGAAACCCTCCAGCTGTGTTGGGCGCTTTGTGACTCAGAAAGACGTGGATGGGAAAGACTTTCAGAGAACCCTGGGGCCACCTTTGTCCAGCTGCAGATGATGCTCACAATTATTTCCTTTTGAGCCTACTAAGTGAAGTATTCACCCTGCTAGATGTGAATAAACAGGACAGACTGGTGGTTTTTACACTAGGAGGTATTTTTATTTTAGTTGAGAAGCTGTTAATTTAAGGAAGGCAAGTAGGCAGGTCCAGAGGCAGAAAATCACTGTAGTTGGCTAGCTATCCAATAAAATAATTTTCCCCTGTGGTAATTCTAATATGCTTGAGCTAGGATATTATATATATATGTATACTGCTACCCTAGGAACTAGTGAAAGAACCTAATTTAAGGAAGAGCACACCCTTTCCCTGCTGGCCAATTGTACTAGTTCTTCCTGCAAGGGGGCCAGAAAACAGTTTTTCACTTTTTGTTAGCAGTAGTCAGGCTTCTATGGGGCTGTGTGCCTGAATTGGATTCATAGAATCATAGAATCATAGAATCTTAGGGGCTGGAAGGGACCTCGAGAGATCATCTAGTCCAACCCCCCTGCCAGAGCAGGGTCACCTAGAGTACATCACACAGGAACTCATCCAGGTGGGTTTTGAATGTCTCCAGTGAGGGAGACTCCACAACCTCCCTGGGCAGTCTGTTCCAGTGCTCTGTCACTCTTACAGTAAAAAATTTTTTTCGGATATTCACCTTGAACCTCCTATGCTCCAATTTACACCCATTACCCCTTGTCCTATCACTGGTCATCACTGAGAAAAGCCTAACTCCATCCCCCTGACACTCACCCCTTACATATTTGTAAACATTGATGAGGTCACCCCTCAGTCTCCTTTTCTCCAAGCTAAAGAGACCCAGCTCCCTCAGCCTTTCCTCATAAGGGAGATGTTCCACTCCCCTAATCATCTTCGTAGCTCTGCGCTGGACTCTCTCGAGCAGTTCCCTGTCCTTTTTGAACTGAGGGGCCCAGAACTGGACACAATACTCCAGATGTGGCCTCACCAATGCAGAATAGAGGGGGAGGAGAACCTCTCTTGACCTACTAACCACACCCTTTCTAATACACCCCAGGATGCCATTGGCCTTCTTGGCCACAAGGGCACATTGCTGGCTCATGGTCATCCTCCTGTCTACCAGGACCCCCAGGTCTCTTTCACCTACACTACTCTCCAGCAGTTCAGCCCCCAACCTGTACTGGGACATGGTGTTGTTCTTCCCCAAATGTAAAACTCTGCACTTCCCCTTGTTGAATTTCATCATGTTTCTCCCCGCCCAACTCTCCAACCTATCTAAGTCTCTCTGAATGGCAGCACAGCCTTCTGGTGTGTCAGCCACTCCTCCCAGCTTAGTGTCATCAGCAAACTTGCTGAGGGTACATTCTATACCCTCATCCAGGTCGTTGATGAAGATGTTGAACAACACCGGTCCCAGCACCGACCCTTGTGGGACTCCACTAGTAACACACCTCCAACCAGATTCTACCCCATTGACTACAACTCTCTGACTCCTTCCTTTCAACCAGTTCCTAATCCACCTCACTTCCTGGTCACCAAACCCATACCTGATCAACTTATCCACAAGGATGCTGTGGGAGACGGTGTCAAATGCTTTACTGAAATCAAGATAAACCACATCTACCGCTCTACCATCATCTATCCACCTAGTAATTTCCTCATAGAAGGCTATGAGGTTAGTCAAACATGATTTACCCTTGATAAAACCATGCTGACTGCTCTTGATGACCCCCATGTCCTTGATGTGCCTGGAGATAGTGACAAGAACAAGTTGTTCCATCACCTTTCCAGGGATGGAGGTGAGGCTGACCGGTCTATAGTTACCCGGGTCCTCCTTCTTGCCCTTCTTGTAGACTGGAGTGACATTTGCTATCCTCCAGTCCTCAGGCACCTCACCTGTTGCCCATGATTTACTGAAGATGATGGAGAGTGGCCTAGCAATGACCTCCGCCAGCTCCCTCAGCACCCTTGGGTGCATTCCATCTGGACCCATTGATTTATGGATGTCCAGATTACTCAACTGATCCCTAACCCAATCTTCATCTACCATGTCAAACTCTTCCTCTATCTTGACCTCTTCTGGGGCTATATGAATCTGGGGCTCATAGGGAGACCCTGCAGGAGTGAAGACAGAGGCAAAGAAGGCATTCAGCACCTCTGCCTTCTTTATATCCTCTGTCACCAGGGCTCCCACCTCATTCCTCAATGGGCCAATATTGCCTCTATTGCTAGTTTTGCTAGCTATGTACTTGAAAAAGCCCTTTCTATTATCCTTAACCTGACTTGCAAGGTTAAGTTCCAAGGAGGCCTTAGCTTTCCTAATTGCCTCCCTACATCCTCTGACAACAGTCCTATATTCCTCCCAAGTGACCAGCCCCTCCTTCCATGATCTATAGATTTTCCTTTTCCACTTAAGTTTGCCCAGTAGTTCCTTCTTTAACCATGCAGGTCTCCTAGCACCCTTACTAGATTTCCTAACCATTGGGACACTCTGATCCTGTGCTTGCAAGAAGTGGTCCTTGAATGTTGACCAGCTATCTTGAGCTCCTTTATTTTCTAGCACCCTTTCTAGATTATGAATTTCTAGATTTCTAGATTATGAATAAAACACTATAAAAAGTTGTAGAACAGGAAAAAAAAATAATAGTTTTTCCTCCCTGAATGAAGGTGTTAGGAAATCATCCAAAATCAGGGTTATTTTCTGCTCTATTTTATCACCCTGCACAAATTTCCATGATGAAATAAATTTTTAAAAAATGTGCAGGAAAGAAATGAGTGTGTGACAAACAAGTCTCGTGGCACTAAGCAGGCAAGTAAGTGGGTGCCCAATTCTGTAAAACATGTATGCAATGATTGATACAACTCAGCAGCTGTTTACATCAGTAGTTACTTATGCTATAAAATTTATGCTACTCTTAGGACCCAGATCCTGCTGTTCAGTCATCCTATTGATTTTTTTTTCTTTTGTGACATTGATTCTGGAGGCTGAAATGGTGTATGTTGCTCTGTGAGCAGGGTAAAGCCTCACAACAGTTTTCTTGAGAAATGTGGACAGAAAAAAATGCAAATGTCAGCTCGCAAACTCTCCTCAGCATCCATAGCCCTGATGCCAATTTGTCAGCCCTGTCTTAAAAGTTAGATTTGGTGGGGTCAGGAAGCTGCACAGGAGCAGCTCCAAATTCAGATTCTGGCCCCTGTGGGGCTAACACTCCAGTGTAGCCATTGCAGCAGCTGGTGGGGAAAGCAGAAATCATGAGGAACAGCAGGCAATGCCTCAGGAGTGTTTAGCAGTTTTGGTGCGGATGTTCCTTAATTCTTTATAGCTTGTGTCAAGTATACTCCCATAGGATGTAAAAAATCTGCAGGGAGACTGCCCTTAGCCTTGCCCCAAAAAGATGGCACTACCTTTTCCAAAACCTGTGGCATTTTGAGATTGTAATGCTCTTGTCACGTTGGATGAAGGTTGTGCAAGTGGTGTGGATTGGAGAACACTCAGTGTATCACCAGCTTGCATGCTTGAAGAAGCTGGATGCCACTCAGACCTTGGTTGATGTCCACATGCCCATAGGCTGTATGTTTACTGGGTCTGTTTTATACGTCCTCAAGAGCTGGGTAGAAACACAACATTCATTTTGAGAATCTCTATTTTTTATATAGTTGTCTAAAACTAAGATTAACTGTGCTCTGTGAATCTACTCTGAAGTTCCTAATTTGCTTTTGCAGTTCTTTTTAATGGTTTTGAGGCTCTCTAAGGATAACTTAAAAAAAATACCTTAATTTTGGAATATCTCAGTTACTCACTGTATCTGACAATGTTTGTAACTACTAGAACAACTTTATTGCTCACATCTATTGTGTCATGAATCTTGTCTGCTGTTCATGCATTTTACAGTCTAGTGAAATGATTCTGCCTCTCAACAACACAGTTTGGAGAGCAGACTACCATCAAGATAATCAGAAATCAATCCTGGGTTCTTCCACAACCTACTCACTGATTTTGGGTCTCTGAGGCTGTGAGGAAAGCACCATGCATGCTCCTCCTTGCAGCTCCCAGCCATGCTGCTTCATTATAAGATGCCTCACACACAGTCTTAATTCATCATCTTGATACCATAGATGAAGAAAATGACACACAGAGACACCTCTGCCTCTGCCCCATTCTCAGTGATGTCAAGGGACTAGAGAGGGCACATTATTTATGTTGTATTACCAATAAACCCTGACAGGCCCTGTTGCATCAGGGAACAGCTAGTATAGACATTACCTCTTTTACCTCATCACAAAATGGCTGGGACTGGCTGAGACATTTGTGCTGTCAATAGAGGACTAAACCTCCCAATATCAGCAGCTGGAAGTTGTCAGCTGAAAGATGAATCACCCCCTGCAAAATCTGGCCCTGTCTCTCAGGATTTGGGTCTTGTCAGCCTACCAATTTTTAAACTGGTGATGAGGTGCTCAGATGCCTTGGCAATGGGCAACCTGCCATACAAGCAACTGAAGCAGCTAAATAAATGGTGAGTCAAAGATCCTCAATAAAAATGAAACATAATGGCTTCAAAAAAATTTAACATCCAAATACTTCCTGCAAGCTGGGGGAATTGAAGCATGACATAGAAACAGGAATACGGGATATATCAAGTTCTGAAACAACACAGGTTGTATTGTAGGAAGCTAATTAGGCAACGCAGGTGAAAGCTACATGTGTTTGGCAAGAAGCAAGTCCTCCCCTTCTGAGTAAAGCCTCCGTGACCCCTTGTTTTGTGCAGGCAAATTGTCCTATGGCAATTTGAAAAAGGGGTGGTCTTGTCCTCAGACAAATACACTAAAATGCCCTACACTGGTGACAGCAGTGACCCCATTCCATTCAGTGAGGTGCTTTGACCACTGCCTCTAACAGCTGCAGGACCCTCAGTTTGCAGTTCAGGCACTTCTGCTTGCCCACCCAGGCCCTCCCCTGCAGCAGCCCTCCTGCTGCTCTGGCACCACTCTGCAGGGCACAGCTTCCTCAGCAGGGCACAACAAAAGTGGGGTTGTTTTGCTTCTTACTCTCTTTGCTCACTGTCCTGAGAGGTGAAAGAGTAACAGCAGCAGGAACATGGTCACTTCTGCTGTGGTCTTTGTGTCGAGGAATGAACAGGTGATCTGCACTGAAAGGTGCTGTGTAAGGAGGGAAAAATGTACCACTCTTAGGGGTTCTTCCCTGCACAGCCAGTTCCTTGATGCAGCCTATGTAATGAGCAAGAGCCACAGTCCCTTTTGGCTCTTAGCTGAGGAAGACCTCTGCTAAAATGTACCATGAGGACGAAAATAAGGCAAATAGTCTAAAAAGTATATGAACTTCTGTGTTGTGTGAGAAGGGGAATGGAGGC
Source organism: Chaetura pelagica (assembly GCF_000747805.2). Classification (NCBI taxonomy): domain Eukaryota; kingdom Metazoa; phylum Chordata; class Aves; order Apodiformes; family Apodidae; genus Chaetura; species Chaetura pelagica. The sequence continues at coordinate 1,553,491 of NW_009954241.1, forward strand.
AGTCTGAGGCATGGGGGGCAGATTTTGTACAGTGAAGAAAAGTGCAGAGAGTCAGGCAGCAGGAGAAGGAGCTGAATTGCCCAGATCAGATGGTGTAGCACTGGTGAAGGGTGTGAGAGCAGCAGGTCGTCCTGTGGGTTCAGGCGAGAAGCCGCAATGCAGCAGCTGTGTTCTGTTTGGGCAGAAAGCTCATCTGAAACAAATGCAAGCATACTTAGGCTTGTGAGAAATGGGGCAACAAGGCTGGTTGGCAGCAGGTACAGTAGGAGAAGGAGACTTTGAGAGAGCTCATTATATTCAGGCCTATTTGATCAGGATGATGGGGGTGGGAGGGAGACACTGGTTAAATATAGAATATTTACAGAACTTACCCAGTGACAGAATGGCTGTTGCATTGATCCAGACCACTGGGCCTGTCTGGGCAATTTCCTACAATACCAATAATACTGGATGTGCTTTAAACAGAAATCTTTCTTTGATTTTTTTTCTGACAAATACACAAATGAGTCACCTGCTGGATCCACTTTATAAGCCTTAGAATCCTCTTCTCAGGGTCTATATTTGGGCATATTTGTAATCGAGTCAAAATTTTGTTGTGACTGAAAGTGTTAATCTTCAATTGTAAAATGATTGTTGTCCAACAAGATGTCTCTAATCAGGCCAATATCCTTGGAACTGACATCTTACTTATGTAGCCAAAACATATTTACCCCATTCACTCTCTCTGAACCTCAATTTTCCACATGTATCATGGGGGAAAGCAGGGAGGTGCATGGCCAGGAGCAGTGGGTATCTGTCTTGCCAAAAATACACACTCCAGCTCATGTAGAGAGTGGCTTGTTGGTTGCCTCTGCAGGAAAGGAAAGCAACCATACTTGCTTTCCAACCTCTGTTACCCTTTGCAATCATTTGCTGTAACTGAGGGATTCCTGGCCCTTCCCTGTCAGAGCAACATTCAGGAGCAAAAATTCCCACCATCTGCTCAAGCCATGTGCAGTAAACAAACTCACAGAAATTATAACAGTAAGTAACTGATTATATCATATAATTTCCATATCTTAAGATCATAGCTAATATTTCCCTTCACCAATTTTAAGCTGTCATGGCTTGTTTGAAAAACAGAAATAATATAATCATTTAATTTCCAAGTAGTCACCAAAGAATATGATAATGATTAATTACAGCTTTGCTGACTGACAAGATAACCTTTACACCTCCTTTGTAGCACACTGTCTGGCTTTGGGTCTGCAGCTTGCTATGAGTTGTGAATAGGCTTCTAGTGAGGCTTGTTGTGCTTGAGGAGTAAAAACAGATGAGTGTCTTCCCACCATACAGTGGATGAATCAGGGTACATGTTTTGGCTATGTGGCTTTTTCATGTTTCTCTGTTGCAAGTTATTTGAGGGCTGTGGTGAAGCTGCAACAGTGTGTTACATTTTTTTGGTTATCTGAGTTCAGATAACCACAGGAGATAAAATCTCCTAGTTCAAGTTAGCTGTTGCATATCCTTACTGAATATGTAGATGAGAGAGACTGAAGAAAGTATTCTTGTGATCAGCCCCACTGGTCTGTGGTTATTAACAGCAGATCCATCTACCACACAGTACTTCAGCCCTGGAGTGACCAACACATACATGCAACTGCATTTTAATTAACTTAGCCAGAGGACAGAATAAGGAGTTTACACCTTCTTCAAGACTTCATGGAGATGAAAATACAAGGTTGGCAAGCTTGCCAGTGCAAAAATTCTGAAGGAACTTAGCTACCTTAGTGAATTCTTAACAGATAAGCAATTGGCTAAATGTTTGATTCTGCTTTACAAGACAATAGATCCAGCCCTGGAGACCTTCAAACCATAGTCAGTCAAAGTGCAAGCAGTTTCAGGACACCACTCAGCAAAATCACTAGAACAACAGCTTGCTGCTAGAAGAAGGGAAGGCCCTTGTCCTCAATCCAAGCACTGGGGAAAAGAATGGTCTACTCCCTAGAGCAGCAGAAATCTCAGCTGGCCCTCACCAGAAGGTCCTATGAGAGCAAGGGCCTCACTGAAGGAGGAAGGTGCAGGATGTACCTTCTGATCCCAGCTAACTTTCAGTCCAGATTAATTTCAAATCCCATGGGTGCTTTACATGGTAATTTCTTGGTATGCAGACCCAAATCAGGATTCAGACTTTCAGTTTTACTCTCATTTTCCCTTGAACCTTGGAAAAATTGGACCTCAGCACTCAAGCTTCACTGCGTTTTGCATTTAGTGGCCTTTGGTTGGGAACTTTCAACATACCTGCCCACACAAATACACCAATGCTCCTGAGTCTTGGGAACTGGGTAGGCTAGGCTCACAAACAGGTGGCATCCTTTCAGTTTTTTACAGGTTGCCACAGTCAGAGGTGGATTTTGAAGGGCATTTGGTGCCTTTTGGCACAGAGGACTTTTCACAGGCTTTGACAGACCTCAGCAAATCTCCTCCACCCTATCTGCATCAGCAGTTGCCGTGGTACACCTCACTTGGATAAAAGGGTGTTGTGGAGGGTACACGCAAAGCAGTTTGTAATGGGTCTCCCTTTTTCCTTTGAACAGAATCTAGCAAAGAAACTATGTATTTTTTCTGAAAAAAAAAAGAGTATTAAGATTGTCAGCCTGAAGAGTAAGAGGGAGCCACTAAAGCACTACAGGGCTCCATTAGCTTCCACTGAAGTGTACAGGAGAGCAAGCAGGCAGACCTGCGGGGTGGCAGTGGGAGGCAGCAACACCAGCTGGCATGTACCTTCAGGTTTGCTCAGATTTCAGCCCAATTATCTGCAGCAAGATTTAAGCATGTGTTCTTGCTATACTGATCTGGGGCCAAGACCCCCAGAACTACATGAATCAGATGAAAGTGCTGCTGTTGACTCTACCACCATCCCCTACCTCCTACAGAGAACATCTCTGTAACCCTTGTAAGACAAACAGGTTTGCTGGAGGTGCACCAGAGCTCTCCTGGGTGGCCTGCGTTGGAAGGGGCAGCTACACTGTTTTCATACATATGTGCTCTTCCAGGTCCTTCCCTGGCACAGCAATCCAGCATTCATTTGCTGAAACACATGCTGAGTCCTGGTGACCTCCTCGCCTGTAAGGATGGCCTTAAATGTTTTGTTTCAGCAAAGCATAATTGTGGGTCCAAAATTATGTCATTCAAATATATAATCCCCTTTTTTCCTG
>NW_009954241.1:1556808-1557140 GCF_000747805.2 Chaetura pelagica
ATTATTGAAATGATTGAGCCTGAAGTGATAGATGTGACACAGTGCTGTGGAGCCTATCTATGATAACCAGATCTTATGGGAATTCTGTACTGTAAAACTAATTGAATGGTTTGCTGCCCTGATAAATGGAGAAATTGAAAATGTGATTTGTAATTCAGAAAATAATGGCATTAATTAAATAGTAATGTAAAAACAAAGATTCCTTGAGTAATAAGGAACTGAACAGAGAACCATAATTAGAGCAGAAGAGATGGGAAGAAGCTGACTGGCACTCACATTATCATCCATTGTTCCAAAATTTACTTAAATGCTACAGTGAAAAAATGCACTGA
>NW_009954241.1:1557339-1572156 GCF_000747805.2 Chaetura pelagica
AAAGAGTGATTGCAGTGAGTCATGATGAAAAGACAAAATATTTCCTCAAAAAATCACTTGGTTTGACTCCAGGACTTTGATCTAGGGGAACAGCAGCATATTTGTAAACTGCAGACCATAAATACTAAGATTTTGGGTAACTTTTGTGAGGGGCTGGTTCTATCTGTTCTTATCCTGCCATCTCCTTTATAAGAACAGATTTTTTTATGCTTTTGAGGGAGGTAGAAAAAGAGCATATCTGTTTGACATCCAAGGCAAACCAGTGTTAACAGCATCTGTTCAGAGTGCTACAGTTACTGCCACATTTGGAGGATGGGTAGCCCGGAGGTCCCATCCCATATCCCCTCTGTCCTGAGCCTGAGTGGGTGTGCTCCAAAAACATCTACAGACAAAGCAACTGGAGCAGCATCTGAATGCTGCATTGTATAAGCCAGGTGCTCGCCAAAATGCAGCTGCTTATGGACCCACTTTGAGGGCATAATGACAGAAGTTACTCAAGGCAGTTGTGGGCAGCAACTGTGTTTAGTTTAGCATCTGAGACTTGTTCTATTGTCATGCTGTGGCCCTTTGTGTGAATTTAGGCACATATGGATCTTTTACTCACGCTAGCACGTCTTGCCCTGTGGACAAGGGCTGAGAGAAAAACTGGGAGCAGAGGGTCAGTGTTAGCTAAACACCCTTCAGCAGGGAAAAGTTAGACTCAAATCTTACTCTAGTGTAAGATCCAGTGTGGGGCCAAAGAGCAAGACACTGACCATGTGTTAAGGGGGAGGTGGAACATTTCTCTCCACCTCCAGGTTTCCACTGTGTATTAGTAAAATTTAGACTGTGTTTGAGAATGGAGAAGAAAAATTGATACTTCTCTCACCAGGGGATTCAGACAACAACTTATTAACCTATTACTTTTTAAAATTCTGAAATTTTAGAAGAGAAGCTCTTTTGCTGAGAAGGTTTACCAAGCTTTTAGTGTGATGATAAGGGTTCTGTAAGGGCATGACATTGGAAGCAAAGAGAAATCACAAAGGAGAGAAGAAGATGCCAGAGAAGCAGGTGCCTCTTGGACCATGCTAGCAGGGAAGCCAGGCACTCCACCTCTGCTCAGCTCTCTCAGGGGATTTATGTAAATATCAATCCCATGTTTACTTTTGCAATGTGCAAAGTAACTACAGTTCTGTGATTAGGCTGACAGCATCTATAGCCTTGTTTTCCTTCCCATGAGGATGCTACAATGTAAAACGTCTGTCTCGCTCCTCCCACTGCTGAAAGTCTATTTTATTTCAGCAGAAGCCACACATTCAGCTCCATTAAACATAATGGCATCAGATTGACATTAATGCTCTTTTTAGTTATCTAAGTGAGCACTTTTGCCTTTGAGTGGGGAAATCCTCTCTCTAAAAGCCTCCATTCTTCACGTTATATCAATGGATGGCACAATTAGATACCAATTGCAATGTAGCTACACTTTTGGGAGGTAAGTGCATCCTACTAATACATTTTTGGCATTCTTGTCCATACCCCAGTTCCAGATCTCTGCACCAGCATGTAAAATTTCCTCCAGTGTTCAAGAAGGATATCTACAAACTTGGTAAAATTGAACAAAACTGAACTGTCTTTCTAGCATGAGCCACTTTCTCTCCAAACTTTTTATTCCTGTAAAAACAAAGCAAGGATAATCAACCTCATAGCATGTTCTGAGAATTAACAGATGTTGCAGAGCATCTGGGGACCTGGGATGCAGGATGTTCACAGCATGGCTGTCCCAGTTTTGTGAGGCAGTTCAGTGCTTCCTAGGTGTTTTGGATCCAAACGCTCTCCCCAGCTCACATCACAAGCAGTAGTGGCACATATGCCTGCTAGGATGTACTTGCACTAACTTCTCAGAGTGATATTTAGATACATGAAAAAGACAAGGTTTTTCACTGCACTTAATCCCAATGCACTCTCACATCCCCCACGGACAGGCAGATGCACCAACATCTTGTACTACAAAATCCTGGGAGCTGCTCTCCTGTGGCATGCTCCCTCCTTTGTACCTCACTCACACTGAAGGCTTGGGGGTTGCTGCTACAGGAATGAGTTAAACAGGATTCACTTATCACAGGATATGTGGAAGTATTTTCAGGCCAGAGCTACAGTACAGAGGGGATGCTCTAGAGAATGCAGTGGATTAAATGCCTGTTGTGTGGCTTGCCTGGGATTGTAGGGACTGGGTTTCATAACCCAAACAATCCCTTCCAGCTTTTTTAACTTGTTGGCATATGTCGTGTGCTTGGCAGCTCTTTGGATCTGATGCACAAGGTAAAGTTTTGCTCGACTATAGAATTAAACTTCATAAGGACAAAAGCAGCTGAGCTGTGGCCATGGCTGACTCAGGACAGATGGGTGCTGTGGTTACCTACCCAGGAGACAGGAGCACAGCTCTGCTCTGAGCAGACTGACAAATTAAGGGAATACCTGCTTCACTCACTAGTGCCAGCAGAGGAAAGCATTAGATTACTTCAGTCCATTCTCCTCCCCCTCATAAACCTGGATGGTATGAGCAGATATTGTTTTCCTTCATTTCTTCTTTGTTGTAGGAAACCAGGCCATCGAGTACATTCTGCAAATGGAATTCTTTGTCTTCTGTCCTACGAGTTGTCTTCTGCACCTCAGAAACAGCATGAAAACCTCTTGAGGCAGGGTTTGGTCATTCCTGGGCATCACTTCACTAAAGAGGTGCTACCTGAACACAGAGCTCTTCTAGCCTTCCTAAACAAAAGTTGATAATGGAACAAAAAGGCTTCTTCATTGCAGGGTGCTATGCTTTCTGTGGCTAGGAATGAGTTTTATTCCTCATGGAGCATAGAGGAATAGATGTCTTTGGGGTAGCAGTATATGCTCATTTCAACATTTTCCTGTATACAAAACAGCCTCTATATTACAATGCATTAAAAGCTAAGAAAAGCCCACTCATAGAAGATGAGTTAATGAAGCTAGGTCAGAGCAGGTCAGGTCAAAGGCCTAGTCATGCTTCCAACAGTAGAAGTCCAGGGGACTTCATGCAACAGTATCTCCAAAAAGCCTTTCAGCCTCCAGTTGTTTTTCTACTTAAGGATTTCCTACACAGATTGTGAGGGAAAAGAAACCACAAAGAGACACCTCCAGCCTCAATAATTTGGAAAATAAGCAAAGAAAAGGAGTCCAACAGCGTATCTTAAAGGGATAGTGAGCAGTGGACTGTGTCAAATGCTATCTGCTGGCTTGCAGACAGACATTGGTCCTGCAAATCCTCCCACAGTTCCCAAACATTATGTCATCCTGCAGTCAGGAGGAACACTGGTATTAATACTAAATGAATCCAGTTTTCAAGGTAACATGGTATTTTCCTTCTCTGAAGATGCTGCTGCTGAAGGTAGGCTGTGTTTGCCAGGCAGCACCAGGTTGGTGGCAGTGAAAGCAGGGCAGTGTGCCAGAAAGCAGAGGATTTGTAATAAAGAGGAATTATGAATTGGTAGTTAGATAGGAAATCAATAACTGAGCTAAAGGCAGAGTTCAGACAATGAAGTAAAATATGCTTTCAGGAGAATTTTTCTATTAAGACTAATTGCAACAACAGCTGTTCAATAACAGAACCCTCAAGCAGCATTAAATGCTTCTAGTCCCATGCACCTAAGCTTAACTAGAAGAATTTACAGGCCTGTAACAGAATTCCACTTTTTAAATGAAGTATTACTGCTGCTTCTGGACTGTCATCTGAGCCCAGCCCTGCTCACTGCAGGCAGGCTCTTACCGTCAGCCCCAGTGTCAACTTACTTTCAGCAAGCTGAGTTAGCCCAGTGACTAAAACAAGTGCTCTGGAGTGCTGTGTTCCTGCTCAGACAATGGTGGTTTATTTTCAATGAGTTGTGTAGACAAAGGGCTTGAGAGCTTCTCCGCAGTGCCAGAGGTAACACAGAGGTGGCCAAGAAGGCAACCAACAGCTCACATGTTCCAAACAGGTATTGTGTTTAAATACTAAGATGTTAATCCCACACTTTCCACAGTCTCACATTGAGTTGCTAAAATCATCAGTTGCAACAAGCCACATGGGAGGAAATTCTCATCTCTTCTTTTTCTCAACAGCTCACCCATGGAAAAGTAAATCAGTGAGGTAGTGCCTTGGTGCAGCAAACAGCCCATTTGCATATCTGTCAGTCACTGAACAGCATGTGCAGGGTGTTTTCTGACACAGCACAGGCGCATGTTTCCATTCCTCCTTACTGCTACCACAAGCTAGTGATGAAAAGAAACAATGGTCCCATTTTTTTTCTGTTCATTGTAACACCTCCAGACTCTTTCCTCTTCTGGAAATACCTTCTCTGACTACAGGTGACAGGAATCAGCTGAAATCCCTTCATACTTCAGCCATCAGCCAGGCAGCAGATTGAGTAAAAGCTCTGCTCCATTGCTGCTCCTTTCCTCTCAACTGTTTATGCCCTTTCTCTTGCCAACCAGTTCTTACTGTTTTATCATTGCCTTGCAAGGTCTCCACTTTGCTCCTGGACCAATCAGCAATAATTTGGGTCCTGTCAGCACTGTTGATTTTATTGGCGTATTGAGGATATTGAACACTTTCCTTGGAACGTCCAGCCTCTGTGCTACTGTGATCCAGAACACCTCAGCTGTCTTTTATAAAATGCAGTACTCTCACATGGTCACAAAGCTTAAACACAAGGTTCTGGTGCACTCTGTAAGGTCATAAAGCTAAAGAGAGAGCGACCATTAATATGTGTTCCTAAAAATCATGGAAAAGGTTGTGATCCTTACTTTACAGTGTGGCTTGAGATTTGGGGTTGGCAGTGCTGTGAATGTTTCACACAAGCACTGCAGCCAGCAGCTGCTAGCATAGGGTTGGATTGTCAGCAGCCTCCACAGAAAAACCATAGGGAAGAGAGAGCAAAAAACTGCATCCTTGAGGGCAAGAACATTTGGGCACTGCCAGCAGGCAGCAGCAGAAGGTATCCAGTGCTGTGAACATGCAGACTCTCAAGTGAATGGTGCTGGCTGCCTCCCCAGGGGCTGCACTGCCTTCAGTCAAAACCTTTGCCTGCTTGGCATGGAATGGGTGACTTCTGACACTGCAGTTCAAATGTGGCTACTGCCCTGAACAGCCCTTGCACCAGCCTCCCAGTGCTTGCTCAGTATCTGCAGGAGGGGCCCAGCTCCAGATTCAGATGAGATACCTCACCCACCAGTGATCCAGATCTTCTACCTTCCCTGCCATGTCAAACCTGGCTCACATTCCACACTGTGTGTGTAGTCTACAGAACAAACTGATGGAAACATCAGACATTGACCCTGTTCAGAGGAAGAAAAACAGATGAAATTATGTTTCAGGATGTCTTGTGGCCTTTTCATTTGACCAGTTACACAGAGAATGCTGATGCTGTACAGGAAATCTGGTTAGACTCTGTGAGAGAAATTCTCAATTGTTAATTTCATTTCTGCCAGAGACTAAAATCTGGCTACCATAATTATTGTCAGCCTGTTTATTTAATATTCACAATCATGTCTGTAATTGCATAGCCAATCACTTTTTAACTGGCTGTAGGATCTCTGAAAAATACATCTGTTTGGGGTAGTAAATCCATCTGCTCTAGAGATTCCTGCTTCTAGTTTGTCTTGCTTATGATTCCAAACAATTTGCAGACTTTCAGTGAAGTCCACACAAGCCATAACTGGCAGTACTGTCATTCAGTGTACAAAGGCATAATTTGTGTACCATTTATTTTGATACCCTTTATCTTGTTGGTATATAACCAATAACACAGTCATGAGGTGAAAGACAGATCAGCTGCTCCTAATATCTTGGGGATACACAGATTGCAGTTAGTTAATAAAACGAGAGAACATCTCCTTACAAGGCAATGAGTCAGATTAGATTATTTTTAAATTTCCTTATGTTTTAAAGAGAGCATATTAATAGTGTTCGATCTAGCATAAGTGAAAAAGACCATGGCTACACAGGCTACAGATCTGTCTGGCTAAAGAACAGATATTTAATATCAAGAGTTTTACCTAGGTGTCATAATTGCTTACAGTAACATGCCCACTTCTCCTTTGCCTGACTGTGTTTCATACTAGTACAGGGCAGTTTGTAGTTACTATAAAGGTCATAAATCCATATCCTTAAATGGGCGAATGCCAAATTGGGCTTCAGACACCCACCAATATCCTTGACCTTGACTTGGGTGTGTGGGTTCCCCTAGGAAACGTATAGAAGAGTCAGAACAAGATTCACAGGTACTGTGCTGTGTTTAAGACATGCAGTGTAGTATCTACTGTAGAAGAAGTGTGGCATCTTTAAAGAATAGACCAGGAAAAAATAATGAAGAAATTTTCAGTCTCCATGATCACAGATGATTCCTAAGTCTTACTGGCTTTCTGGGAACACACTGTTGCTGTCTAGGTTTCAGAGGAGTTCCCTACTTCTCTGCTGTGAAATTCGTTTGTAGGTAATACGGTTTGCATTTACGCAGGCCCTGGCACGGGGAGTTTGCCTTTGTTGGGATGCTCACTTCCAAGGACTCAGGTGTTGCTTCAGATGCATGATGCTTACCTTAGGAAAAAAAGGCAAATAGTGCCTCCTTTGCACACACATGCACACTCCTAGCACACCCAGAGGAACCAAGTTGTTAATTTTTCTTGAAATCAAGCGTTTTGTTTCTCTGGTCAGAAGGATCTTTAGTAAGCTAAATATATGTTAAGTAATGTTACTGTCTTTCAGCTTCATCTTGAGAAAATATAAAACTCATCCTACAGGCATATTGCCTCTGATACTTCCAGATCCATGGATTTTTCTACACTTAGATGTAAGATGTATGTTGGCTCAGCAAGGCTGGGTCAGGAGAGGAGAGAAACATGCTACTTATTTTACTTTTTGCCCTTAACTGAGTTTGGAGCCAGACCTCCAGGAAATTTATTAGAAACAAATTTGACACTTTAGACCAGACAGTTTCTGAAATTGCAAATGCATTTCTACTCTGAATCCTGGTGATACATGATAGACACTACGCTATGTCTAAAGCTGATCACAGGGAAGGACAGGTGAATGGAGCACAAAGACAGATACTGATAATAAAAGTACAGTTAGTCATGGGAAGACACTAATTCCTCTAGATTAAATTATACACTTACATTCAACAATAGATACAGTTCTGTATAATTATTGCCAGGGGTGCACTGTGTTTAACATATAATTTTAGTTGGAATTCTTTTGATTTTGCAAAGGACCCTTGCTCTCGATAACTACCAGAAAGGAGGTTGTAGTGAGGTGGGTGTGTGTAAAAAGTGACAGAACAAGAGGAAATAGCCTTCAGTTGTGCCAGGGGAGGTTTGGGTATTAGGAAGCAATTGAAAGGTTTGTTGGGTGCTGGAACAGGCTTCCCAGAGAAGTGATAGAGTCACCACCCCTGGAGTTATTTAAAAGACATGTAGATGTGGTTAGGAACATGGTTCAGTGGTGCACTTGGCAGTGCCAGGTTAACATTTGGACTTGATCTTAAAAGTCTTTTCAGCCAAAAGGACTCTAGGATTCTCTGAGTGGTCATCTGCCTTTTCCATTCTCATGTTGGGGAAGCTTTGTTTACCATGAGCTAAAGAGTTCTCCTTTTAAGAGATGACAGCAGAATATGTTGACATTGTTGTACTTACTATTTCTGTAACACTTCCATAAGGCTCCTGAAGCCACGATTCTCCCATGATACAATCACATTTCATGTATAAATATGCTTGGACTGGATTATTATTTGGATGTGAGACCCACCAACAATACACTCTGACTGCAGAAAATTGTCTTTAGGTGTTAAGAGCAATGAAAGCAGTATAATGGACTAAAGAATTTTGCGTCTTGCTGTTGATTCACATGCAGCTTATGTCAGATAGGTCACTTACAATGCAGCTTGTGTGTACTCTCATGACTTACATCATTTTTTTGTGCACATTGAAAAACACATTCTGCAAAAAGTAATGTCTCTTCTAACCTCTAACCAGTATAATTTTATATATCTTTGGCTGAAGCCTTTCTCTTGTACTAAAGGGGATGCAAACAAATCCTACCAAACGATCACAGCACAGACAGTTGCAGTGTAATACTTTTGACATGAAGAATTGTGCACATCAGCCTGTTGCCAAAGCATTACAACCTTTTCATGTTGCTGTTCAAGAATCACTAATATAAGAGGTGATTTTACATGTTTCAAAGGCAGCTAAGAGCAAACAGCATAGCTTCTAAAACACCTGAAAGAGGTGACGTGACACCCAAAATGTCATCGAATGACCCCAGTGCAGTTTGAGGATATTGACGAACAATATAACTCTACAAATCAAACTCATATGGTCTCTAAACACTTCATATTAGAATATAAAGTATATTATCCTGATAGATGCAATAACTGAGTGAAATAAAAAAGAAGCTGAAGTAGAGAGCTATTTTTAGGGCAGGGAATGAGGACAGTTTCCCCAACTATAAACCTATATCTGAAAATCTTTGCCAAGGTTTATATATTTATATGTCAGTTTATATGGGATTGAGGGGGAAGGAATGTGTATCAGGGAGGGACAAAGTTTTTTCAACAGACTACTTTGGAGAAGATAAATTACAGCTTCAGAGCCACAGCACCAGCCTGGCTCCTATGCTTTTCCAGAGGAAACAGGCATCTCCAAAGCAAAAACCATACAAAGCAATACCCAAAGCGAACAGGAATTAGTGCATTTCTTATTTCACACTTTGCATGATAGTATCACAGTCACTCCACTGAACTCAGGGGCTTCTCCATCTGCTTTGCATAGACAAGATTTCTGCACAGCTTCCACAAGTGCTGACACTTCCACAGTGGGGTTTTGCTTCTTATTTTCAAAGTTATCTTCCATCCTCAGTATCTTTTGTGTGAATGAGCAAAGTAGAACTAGAAAAAACAGTCCTTCAGCAGCTGAAGAAATCACCTGTAGAAAATGCTGCTTGCCAGGGAGGGTGACTGATTTCACTAACTCAAAAGATTCAATTTGCATTATTGACAGTAGATATAATTACTTAGTTATATCAACCATACATCCAGATTGTGCTGCAATTACAGGCTGATTGAACAGACCATGCATCATGGAACTAAAGCCACAATTATTCAACAGAGGACGTGAACATAGTGAGACACTTGTGCACCATTATATTACAGTGTTGCAGGAAATGACAGAGAGGAGTGATTGCATTATTGCCAACAAATTAAGGTAGAACCAGTAGTTCAGTGAGGAACAAAAAAAACAACAAAACTTTGTCTCAGTTCTAGTGACAAAGTGGTGAAGTTACCGACTCCTGGGTTACTAGGGACACTAAGATTCTTCCACTTTTTTTTCTGAGGTCTCAGACAATTACTTTCCATTCTCCTACACTTACCATAGCTCCCTCTCTTCCCTCCACTTTTGCTTCCCTTTAATACTGCAGTGCATTCAATGCACTTCTGCTGTTCATCATTAGATTCAGCCTTTCTTTCTACCCACTTCATGGGCTTTGGGACCCTCCCTAAGTGCTTTCTGACTGCAACTCTCTCCTTAAAACTACTGCCTTTAGTGAACACTTCGCTGGTGTATCTGCACTGATGTGCTTTGCCCTCTGGCCCCCTCCTGTACTGCAGTGTGAAGAGAAGCCCCATGGGGCAGGCATAATGCCTTTCCTGGGCTTTGCAAAGCATGTCCACTTGCAGCATTAGATAAGTCATTATAACAACTCTGCCCTTTAATAAGGAAAAACATACAAATCATCCACAGTTAATAAATCAGTGGAGGGCACAGACTTGGCAAACATCTATCACTGTCTAAGGATTTCAGACTCACAGGCTAGGTAGTAGTCATTATACTATTTATGTGTCTTTACAAATACTACTTTCTGGAAAATGAGGGGAAAAGCCTGCTTCAAGTTTTCCTCTTTCAATGAAAATTATTTCAGTGTCTCTTCATTGATTGACTGAGTCCTGCAAAGTGGCTCGGGAACAAACTGTGACTGTTGTAATTAATGAAGAAGTATTCCATTTGTTAAAACCATCCTAGACATGTCAGTGGGTTGACTCTGAGGAGCACTGAGTGCTGGCATCTTTTCAGTATCATCAACTACTAATTGGCCAGGTGAAGAACTCTATTCCATTTAGATGTTATCTCCGTATTTCATAATTTCTCTTTTTCTCTTTTCCCAAATTTAGTAATTTTCTCATCAGTCAGTCTTTTGCTTTTTTTTTTTTTTTTTTTTTTTTTTTTTCAGAAACCCACCAAAAGCCCTACAAAATACAGACTGGCTAATCTGTTTGACCTTAGGAACAAATCAACTGATTTTTACATTTGCCTGTCACAAAACAAAAAGTTACCATAGCAACATTGTTCTTCACTCACTGCTGAGATGCTACAGGATCTTTTCTTACAGAAATGCAAGAACTCATAAGCCACAACACCTAGTATTTTGCCAACCAGTTTCAAAAAACCAGGCAGAAAGGCATTTTCTTCTTATACTCACTTTCAGTTGGGTTTAGGATGGCTCTTTGCTCTTGTATTGCTTTCACTCATTGCAACCTTTCAGGCCAAGCTTTGCCATCACTTATGGGAATGTATTTGCCACCAGGTGAGTGCTCATAATCTGATACTGCTTCCACTAAGGGAGAAGTCATTTCACTGCAGCTGTTGGAGGATAGAACTGAGACAGCCTCCTTCCCCTACCTGCCTGGCAGAATAAGACAGATTAAAGCCACTATTGGGCCATTTTGGTAGCACAAAGGTATTTTTTGACTCATAAATGCAAAGACTGGCAAATGGACTTTTGTGGGGACAGTGGAAATAATTTTCATAGGTTAGAAACCCTCACCCAGGAAATTTTTGTGTAGGTGTGTCTACCTTGCCAGCTCAGGTTAGGAAGGAGGATTACTGCAGTACTCCATGCTGTAACCTGCAGTGGTTCAGGACCTCTTGGCAGAGGCTTAAGATCTGTGTGTCCAATAAGAGCCCACCTTTCAGTGAGGATTAAACCCCCTTAATTCTCTCTTCACAGAAAATTTGACAGTGTACTCCAAGTTCAAATAATAAACATCTTAACTGTTTATCGCAAAAATTAAGTGCAGAAAAAATGTATCAGCTGATTTTCAAGAGTGCTCCCAGTAAGCTTTCCTATCAGACCTTCTAAACAAGACTTCAGCAATCAAGTCTAAGTGTCATGCTGTTGAGACATTTAATTTTTAATTCATGTGGCTGCAGTCAAGAAATATAATATTGCAACAGAAAACCAAGCATAAGAACGTTTAAGAATACAATAAACATCAACTCAGGTTACGTGAATGGAGAACTTCATATCCAAGAACATGGTTCACCCAGATTATTCCTAACCATGCAGAGAAAATGTGTTTTTCTAATTCTTCAAGAAGGTAGACTGTAGGAAATTCTCCACTATTTTTGGATCTCCTTTGCAATGCATGGTAGAATCTATCCACTTCAGCATTTGCTTCCCTTTGAGCAGGTCAGCAGTCTCACTGAAGACTTTATTACCACAGGTGGGGACACACATTAATTCTGTAGGGAGATCAGCCCATAATTGCAGTCCTAATCCTCCATTGTGCTACAGCCCTTTGGAGCTAATTCACTAACATAAAGCAGCACTAAAGCTGGGGGTCAATCCTGGGGCTCTCCAGGAATTGAAACAAGGAATTGATGAGTTGCCTTCAGTTCCTGCATGGTCTCTTCTCTGGAGTAACAGCATGAGATGATGTGCAAGGAAAGAAAGGCAGAGCAAGAGCTCTTTTGCCTTGGGGATGCAGCTGAGTCACTGAAGATCAGAGGGGGCTGGAAACGGCTCCCATACACACCAGAAGCAAGGTGGCTACAGAATATCCTGGGGATCAAGAAGGCATAAGCACCACCATTCGCAGTTTAGAAACACAATCCTATGCCAAGAGAGGTCACATAAGTTGTGACTAATGATTCAAGTTGTGAAACACCAGGTGAAAGTTTTCTAAGGGAATGCTGTCTTTATATATAGACAATAATTCAAATCAAAAGGGTTTTAGCTAATAGCCATTGAAGGGTTGAAGCTAACAGACCTCCACTTCTTTTCGAAAATTAAGTGGTGCAAATGTACAATACAGACTTCAGAAAAGAATGGAAGTGAAGATGACATCCCCTTTTTTCCCTTTTATAAAATTATACTTGAGTTTTGGTGATGGAAGGAGGCAGAAATCATATTGTCTGACATAAATCAACCTTAGTGAAAAAACATAACAAACCCATGTCCCTATCTCCCTGGATGGGTGACGTAAAGTAAAAGAAGAGCCTTCAGGAGAGCCTTCTTCTAAATTAGAGGAGAAACTTTTCTCAGTTGTTTCTGTGGGGATCCTACAAAAAGTAACCTGCTAATAACTATCCTTCACATAGTTACATGTCAGTTAGTAGGGGTGGAATATCTTCCATTGCTAAAACTGTAAGCGACACAGAAACTTCATGGTTAATTGGGTGCTTAGACACATACACACTTAAAAAGTCTTTTCCAAAGGGTCCTTAATAACCTGCAGTTTTATTCATTTATTGAAGGGGATGTAAGTTCATAATACACTTATGAATAGAGAGTCCAAATTCCAGCTTCTGAAAATGTAACCCTCTATATATAGGTACAATAGCAAGATTAATCTTTTTCTTATTGGTAGGTTTGTTTCTTTAAATGTATAAAAACATAAAAGCTGTAGGCACCTAGACATATATTAAGAAAGACAAATTAACATCAACAACACCAACAGTCCTAGTAATTTCCTCTATGTACAATGGGAAAATGAACTTCTTTATTATGTACTAATCCCAGCTCAAGTATTCCTCCAGCCCTCAGCTGCCCTCTTACTCCTCAAAAGCCTGGCAACGGAGATGGGGGCTTTACAACATGCCTAAAAGCTGGGCAGTAAGCTCACTGCAGAAGAGGGAGGTGAAAATACCAAGAAAAACAAAGCACAAAACCCCCACCCTCTCTGAAGAACTCCTAATATTTTGATATGAAGAGAAGCTTTTTTATGCCCCAAGGCTACATGCATCTTTAGCAAACAAAGACTGTGTGTTCTTTTCTGTTCGCCTGCTGTTTTGTTTTTTTTCTAGTGAGGGGAACAAGAAAAATCAGAGGCACTTGGATCATTAAACATATTTATTGTTTAAACTGTAGGGCGGACGGTTGGACTTGGTGATCTTGAAGGTCTTTTCCAACTTGGATGATTCTATGACTGCATTACAGTCAGCCACCAAACAACCCCAAGAATTGCAAACCATTAACCGAACAACCGTAAATCAGGAAGCTGGTTCAAAATTCACAGTGTTTCCCTCCTGTGAGTATTGTTTTCTGCCACAGCTGTTCCACAACATGGATTTAAGCAAATGAGCTGAAAGACAATCTTGACAACATCCTTTTACTCTCATCTATAGTTTCCTAATATGTATGAAGGCTACAAAACCAGGTATGGTGTCACAGATGTGTCATGTGAGCTCAAAAATACAAAACTGAGCTTTTAGATTCACCCTACATCCCTACCATTTTGGTCAGATTATGAAAGAATTCTCCCACTTCTAATTACTGAAAAGCCACAAATGACTAAAGTTAGTGATTTATAAGAAAAATGTCAAGAAATCTGAGTAGTAACCAGTACTACCAATTATGGGTATAATTTGAAATAAATATGGGTATGTCTGAATCTAAAGTGAGGGTGAAGAGGGGAAAATGGCACCTGCTTGAGGGAGAAGGTGTTCTAGCATCTGTACACTATAAGGTTAAAAGAAATAGAGAGGCAATCCTGCAAGACAGTACAGTCCATAAAATGAATGTTCGTAAAGCAAAGAACATCTGTTTTCATTTAACTCCCAGTGTCCTTAAAAGTTACAGAACAGATGATGCCATAACAAAAATGCAGCTAATTCATAAAAGAATAAAAATAATAGCAAAGCCAGACAGTGCAAAACAGTAACCCTTGTGAAGAAAGGGAACCAAAGCAAATTATCAAAACCTTGCAGCTTTTTACCCAGTTCAGCCAGTTACATTACTCAGTTACATTACTCTTCAATGAAGTTCCCTCCTCAGACATGAATTCCAGAGAAAGTGTGAAAGGAAAAACAACATCAAAGCAAAGAGCAAATCATACTTCACATCATACTGACTGCCTTAAAGTGATCGATGCTCTGATCTTTACTCTGACAGCAGCAGTGGATATAAATATAATCTATATACTGGTTGACAGGGTGAAGGCAGAATACAAGTAGTTTTAGACTGTATCTCCACCGTGATGCTCATAAAACACCCTGCCCTTCCACACCATCCCCACGCAACCCTGCAACATCCTGTCACTGAGTTTCAGCCAAAAGAAGACAGTATGTGAAGGCCCCACAGTGAGACAGGCAGCTCCGCAGAGGAGGCAGGCGGGTCAGCTGGGACTGGGGCAGACTGGGGCAGACTGGGGGCAGCTGCTGTGGCCCCGAGGACAGGACCTCTGGTGCCAGGACACTGTGCAGAACAGATCCGACCCTGAAGAGGCGTTTGGCTCTGGGCGGAGCAGGTGCTTGTGTTGTCTGCGCTTTGCTGCTGGGACCGTGGGAAGCAGGCACGGAGTTCCCGCCGTGCTTCCGCAGGGGTGTTGCGGGCAGGTGGAGCTCCGTGCAGCTGTGGATGGGATGTCCCTCCGGATGGAGGGATTCCCTGAAAGCTTTTAACTCCTGTTCTTACAGTGCTACTCGCAGGAAAGCAGCTTCTCCAGAGAGCAGGATGCTCTTGCACGGACCGGCCAGTGCGGGGCGGCAGGAGCAGCAGCCAGG
>NW_009954241.1:1572974-1573768 GCF_000747805.2 Chaetura pelagica
GGAGGGCAGGTCCCTGGGCTGCGGGAGAGGGAAGCAGAGCTCTTGGCGGTGACTTTACGCCAGCAGGGAGAGAGCTAAAACTGCGAGGTAGCAAGGCAGTGCGATGCCCTGCGAGTCAAACCCACACCAGCAAACGTGTCATTTCTGGCTCAGGACCCTACACTGCTCCGTAGTCACTGTTTTGGCAGGTCACTGGAATATGTTAGTACTTTGTCCAGATAGGAGAAATCCAATTCTTGAGTTTGTTTACATGACACTGTCCATAGACTGAAAGTTTCATAGTAGTTGTACTTGCATTTGATTGTTGTTTTGTGGTTGTTTTTCTTCTTCTTTCCTCAGGGTCAAAGCCAGAGCGGTGGGCACGGCCCTGGCGGTGGCAAGAAGGATGACAAGGTAACTGGAAACAAGGCAGATGCTTTTACCCGTAGGACGAGGCACAGCAACTGCTGCAGGGGCTGGCTCAGTGGGCTTTGGTTTACCTTTTTTTATTTTTCATTCTTGTACTCAGTTGCATAAAACTACTCTTGCTTGTTCTGATGAACTGTCCTGTCTCCTCTGGGTGCCTGTCAGAGGAAACAGGTTGCTACTCAGAAATAGAAGAGTGGGCTTAACTGGAGGGATGAAATGATTTGGCAGTGGTGATTTGTTTTTAACAAGAACACAAATCTGTTCTCTGTTCTGTGGGCCATCTGAGGGCTTCCCAGGCTGGAAGTGCAGTGTGTGTGGCCAGCAGTCCCTGAGCTGGCAGGCTGAGCACGCGTCACCTCCTGATGGAAGTGCAGCAGGGATGGTTG
>NW_009954241.1:1573916-1577047 GCF_000747805.2 Chaetura pelagica
GATTCAGCATCTTCCTCATCCTCTCCTCCAGGAGTTCTGTTTGTGATTTAGTTCAGGTGTTAGCCTTCTGTGTTCTACATTCCCTAGAAACTATCAGATACCTAGATTTTAAAAGGGGCTGTAAAATAATTGGGAGGATAGTTTGGTTTAACTTCCTTAAAAAACACGAATCCTGTTCCTCTGGGGCTTCTCCCTGTGGTCCCTGGAGGAGGCAGTTCTGTCATGTCTCCGCTTCGCCTGAGCTCAGCTCACTCGCCTCTCTCTGCTCTTTCCTTGTTAATTTCCTGATGTATTGATTGATTTATTTTTTTTTCCCCATGGAATTCTCTATATGAATAAGGATAAGAAGAAGAAATATGAACCCCCAGTTCCAACCAGAGTGGGGAAGAAGAAGAAGAAAACCAAGGGACCAGATGCTGCCAGCAAGCTGCCCCTGGGTAGGTGCCGGCAGCGCCGCGGGTGCCCCAGGGGCCTGAGCTTCCCTCTCCCCAGGCCTCTGCAGGTCACAGGGGACTGGGCAGGAGGCTGGATCTAGTTTTATTTCTAATGAATGTGGAAACCCAAAATGAGATGATGGTTGTGCCAGGTGCAGTCCATAGATTCCTGGGTAAGAGGGAGAGAAATTGAAATAAGGCCGGAGGAAATGTTACCCTTAAAGCTGTTTTTTCACTACAGTTACATGGGACCAGCAAAGCACTAGTTGCTGCTGAGGTAGAAATTAGTGTCAGAAAATAAAGCAGAATTTGTGGTGATAAATTGGTGAGTGGTTGGTATTGTGTGAAACCTGGACTAAAATACTATGATTCTGCTTTGGTTACAGTGACTCCTCACACACAGTGTAGACTCAAATTGTTGAAATTGGAGAGAATTAAAGATTACCTCTTAATGGAGGAAGAATTTATCAGGAATCAAGAACAGATGAAACCTTTGGAAGAAAAACAAGAGGTGAGGTTTGAGTGAACCCTTACTTTTAATATTACAGTAAGTGCTTTAAAGTAAGCTAAATAAAGTACCATGAGATTGTAAGACAGCGCAAATGTATTATGTCTGTTACAATTCTTCATTAAATCTCAATTGCTGTCCATAAAACAGAATTTTTTTCTAGTGATTTAATAGTTTTAGTCTAAGTGTGGGGTACTACAGATGAGGCCACAGTGCTTTTTGTTTCTTGGTAGTCTGTCAAGATATCCATGAATAAAGAAAGAAAGAGAATATTCTAGCTGTGCACATCCATAAACTGCCTAAATAGGACAGGTCTAAAATAACAGTGGATGTTTTTTACTGGCCCATACTCTTATGCCTCTTGGAGCAGCAAAGCAACAGTAGCAAAGACTGGTTCTGTTCCGTTTGGTGTGAGCTTGTGAGCCAGGGTTGTACTTGAAGTGAAATGGGTTTGCTTGTGTTCTTGAGTTGTTTCTTGGATTCTTCTCAACACCAGGAAGAAAGGTCTAAGGTAGATGATCTGAGGGGAACACCCATGTCTGTGGGTACCCTGGAGGAGATCATTGATGATAACCACGCCATCGTGTCCACCTCGGTCGGGTCGGAACACTACGTCAGCATTCTGTCCTTCGTGGACAAGGATCTGCTGGAGCCAGGCTGCTCTGTTTTGCTGAATCATAAGGTGAGTTCTTTCCATGAGACCAAGCACAAGTCCCTGTCCTGTTTTTAGCTGGCCTTTTCTTCTGAGACCACAGGATTGTCAGGTCTAGGAGCTAATGCTGTTTATTTCCTGCACCTAAACAGACAGGCCTTTGGTTTAGGGTTGAGCTTGTATTAATAATGCTCCTTGCTTTCTTTGACAACTCTTCATGCTTGATTTAGGTTCATGCTGTGATAGGAGTCCTGATGGATGACACAGATCCTTTAGTTACTGTGATGAAAGTGGAGAAAGCTCCTCAAGAAACTTATGCTGACATTGGTGGCCTTGACAACCAGATTCAAGAAATCAAGGTATTCAGTTGTACTAATCCACACTGCTGAGTGGGCTGGCAACGTGGCTGTTGTGCTGGGAGCTTGGAAGGGGGACAGCAGGGCCAGCTACTGTGTCTTGCTGGTGCGTTTCTCCGTTTGACTTTGCTAAGCAGACTCATGGACTTAAATTTCTGAAGTGGGTAGCATACCTGTCCACAGCCTGTGCATCCAGAAACCTTGCAGAGTTGCTGGGCAAGCTGTCGAGCCCTGAGCTCATAACATCTGTGTGATAACTTACATTTTGCAACATGTAAAGATGTTGATGGTGGCAAGGTGGGAGTGAAACTGTAAAAAGTGCAGAGGTTGGTATGAGCGCCTGATGCCAGGCAATCTAGTGATTTGGTGGGTAGTCTTGTTCTGGCTTGTTTTGGTTTTGCATTTGTTTGTTGTGTGTTTGGTTCTTGGGTTGGTGGGGTTTTCTTTTCCCACCAGCAGAGCTCTATCTTAGCCCTGGTAAAACTCAAGCTTTTGCTTTGGTCAAGCATCCAAAATCACATATGCTCTTAAAATACTAATCTGTAGTATCTGGTAACTCATGGTGGAAGGCATCCTGTCATGAAAGGTCCCTCCAACACAAGGTCCTCCATGAGAGTTTGGCAGTCAGGAACTCCTGGGTTCTAAACTCAGCGTGATGAGTTGAGGTTGGAGGAGAGGGAACACTCACTGCTTCTCTTCCCCATGTCAAGTGAAAACAATAGGAAGACCTGTTCAGATAGAGTGCTGTCTGCCTTAGAATTTGAGGCAGCAGATATTCTTATTTTTCAAGGTTAGTCTTCAAATTGAAGTTTTTTACTTTCAGAAATTACTTTTTTTGATGCTGTTCTCAGGATCCCCACAGGTCTTTAGTGGAGAGCACTGGCTTTTTACAAATACTGAAGTTTGTTTTTCTTGTGCTGCAGGAGTCTGTGGAGCTTCCTCTCACCCATCCTGAGTATTATGAAGAGATGGGTATAAAACCACCCAAAGGAGTCATTCTGTATGGCCCACCTGGCACAGGTATCTTACAGTACATGACAGCTGTGCTGAGCTAATACGAGTAAAATACATGATCCTTGCTCAGTAGAAAAGTGGCACCAAGTCTGTCACAGATTTCTTGTGACTGTTTTGATCAAGCACTTCCCCCCCCCCCCCCGCAAACACACTAAAAACTTTTTTTC
>NW_009954241.1:1577145-1612620 GCF_000747805.2 Chaetura pelagica
CCCCCCCCGCAAACTAATGACAAGATTTCTTTCCAACTCAAAACAGGTAAAACTTTGCTAGCCAAAGCCGTGGCGAACCAGACTTCAGCGACCTTCCTGCGGGTGGTCGGCTCGGAGCTGATTCAGAAGTACCTGGGCGACGGCCCCAAGCTGGTGCGCGAGCTGTTCCGCGTGGCCGAGGAGCACGCGCCCTCCATCGTCTTCATCGATGAGATCGATGCCATCGGTACAAAGAGGTACCTGCCCTTGCAGGACACGATTCTTTTGCAACCTTACTGATACTCAGTTTCTTAGCTCTGCTACCATGCTCATAGTATTTTGATGGAAGGAATTTTGACAAGTAAATCTTGAAATAATTTCTTTGAAACTAACGTGGATCACAACCTTTTCATATTAAATAGATATGACCAGAGACTGGACCTCTGTCTTCCTGCTAAATGGTAGCATCTCTGTGATAGAATGTCCTAAACTGACAGAGGCACCATGTATGAGGTCATACAGGGTTCTGGAAGTGCAAATCCAAGTATACAGCAATTGGCTTCAGTGATTCAACAGCGAAGTGTACTTAATACAGAATACATCCATGTATTGTTTGCCTCTTTGGATAGGTGGGTAAATGCTTACCCCTTTAGGATATTACATGGTAAGTTAGTGTGATGTCATGAGAAGCACTGCTTGTGTCACACTCAGCTATACTCAGCCTCTATCCAAGTTGTATTACTTTGAAAATTCCTTAGGCTAGTTGGAACTGCCCCGTACAAATAGTCTTTAAAATAGTTAAGTTTTTTTAAATTAGCAAAAGGTGCTTACATATAATTACTACACAGCTACAAGCCTGCAGCTCCAGGATAAGGCAGCTTCAGCTCCAGGATGTCACCGTTTGACTTAGGTCCGACAACAATGCTCTCGATGCCCTCCCCCCCAGGTAGGGAAGCAGAGAGAGAAAAAGAGAGACTTGGCTGGATTGAAAACTAAACTACACAGCTTTAATTAAAACACTAATGAATGATACAAGAAAATATATACAATTATATACAGATATATTCAGGTATGGGCAAAAGCCTCTCGCCTCCCCCCACCCCCAGCAACTCCCATAGCACTTCCCTGAACTGGGAAGAGTCCCGAGGAATCCCGGAGCTGCTGCTGGAGAAAGCAGAGAGTTATGGGGGTCACGAGATCTCGAGCCTAAGGGTCGATGGTGATGGATGAACGGAGTCCTCCCCGGACGCCGGCCATGAGAAGGGAAGAAGAAACAGGAAGGAAGTTGTCTTCTGTGATCTCTGACCTTCCCTTGAGCTTACCTAGATATATGGAATGGAATATTTCTGGCCAGTTTTGCTGTCTGTCTAACTCAGCCTCCTGCGGGGGGGTCACAGATCTCCCCATAGTGTCTGAGCCAGCAGAGTGAAGGTGCGACCTTGAAGCCTCAGTAGTTAGAAAAACATTCCACTGTCTTATCAGCCTAGCAGAACACACAGTTGCTAGTTAAAAGAAAGCTTACTGAAGGAAAAAAAATCAGTAAAAAGATTGGCTTCATCCTGGCTCAAACCAGGACACAGGATAAGGCAGCTTCAGCTCTGTGTATTTCTACATATGTAGAAAGGATGGGACCGATGGTGAAGTGCTTTACACACACAGTTCTTCACAAATGTTATGTTTCTCTAAGCTGCTGTGGAACATGGATGAGAAGCAGATTATTTAGTCTCATGTTTGCAAAATTAAATAGCTTAACTACAAAGCACAGACATCCTGCCACTGGTGCCTGTGTTCCAGGGCAGAGTTAAAGCAGGATTCATGCTCGTAAAGCTAAAGGGGGTGCAGCTCTAACTGTGTGCATGAGGGGAAACCCTCAAGTGGAAAACTGATAGACAAGCTCCGTTTTCTATGAAGTGGATGCATGTTCTTCTAAGAATAAGGTGTCTGGGGTTTTTTTTGTGTTAATTTGTTAATTTTGTTATGGGGAGGGGTGCAAAAATTCCAGATACGTAACAAACGGCAAAAGGACAGATTTCCTCACGTTTTTGCTATTACTTTTCCCAGCTGCAAGAATAGTTCAGTGTCTCTTTATATGATTCTGAAAACCTGCTTTTTGTTTTCTGTGGGTGAACACTGAATTTAAAAAAACCCATGACTGCTATGGGTGTCTAAAACAAAAAGCCACCAATTTGTATGTTTATTTATATGTTTGTTTATATGTTTGTGGCAGTAAAGTGATGTTCTAAAATTGGCCTGGTGCTGTTTTCTGGCTATTGTTTTCTTAAAGGTATGACTCAAATTCAGGTGGTGAGAGAGAGATCCAGCGTACAATGCTGGAGCTGCTGAACCAGCTGGATGGGTTTGACTCTCGGGGGGATGTTAAAGTTATCATGGCTACAAACAGAATAGAAACACTGGACCCAGCTTTGATTAGGCCAGGTAAGACACTGTCCACCGTCTGTGCTAAAGCCACTTTTCTTGTGAAAGAACTTGTCATAACTGATCAAACATGGGCTGGTAAAAAGAATGTGAGTTACTAGTTTGTCTTTATTCACCATCCCATCTATGTTGTATCTGTTAAAATCAGAACCAATTCACAAGTTTCCAAATGGGGGGGAAAAAGCCTATGGAAGAGAAGAAATGCAGTAATTCCTCTTATATATGTATAAACAATTTGAGTGTTCTTCCTTTGAGTTAAGATGGCACAGCTACTCTAAGGTAACATGGAGATCAAAGAAAAAGATAAGCCCCCCTATTAGTGTTCTTAAGTAAACATTAACTACTGAAGAGATTGTAGAGATACTCCCTCTAAAGTAACAGGGTAGGACAGAGAGCAATGGGATCTTGAGATGAATTTGTCAAAGAACAGCTCTGAACTGTCTCTAGACTGTATGGACTTCAGCAGTTTAGAAAACACCTCCATGGTATGAAGTTGCTGAGGTGTGTTAAGGGTCTGGTTTTGTCATCATCTTAGCCTTGCCCCTCCAAATCAAAGCCAGTTCTGTTGGAGCACAGAGGAGAAAATACTAATACCAAAAGACAACCTAACACTATCTAAAATTTATTGTAAGGAAACTTCCTGCACCTGCCTGTTGCGAAGATTATAACTGTTGCTTGAGCAACAAGGGCACTTCTGGCAGCTCAGCAGAGTGATTTACCATTCTTAGTCTGGAATAGCTTGTGGTGCCATCACCCCTCTTTAGAAAAGGTACTGTAACACTGGAGAAAAACATGAGTGAGCCAGAGATAGAAAATATCTTTTAAAAGATTGCTGACTGAAGTTGGAACAATGCGTGCCAGCACATCCCAGGTTCTTACTGACATAAAGGGAACAACGGGTAGGGACTTGGAGCAGAATATCTTGTGCAAAACCTTCCTTCTTTAGTTAGGTTGAACTGTACTGAGCAAAGGAAGTTGGTTATCCAGGAATAGTTCTTCAGGTTGCCATTTGTTTTGTGTGTCTGTGTGGCAGAAAATAAAACTTCAGAGCTACAAGTAATACCAGAGCAGGATACAATTTATGACAAGAGCATAAGGATTTGATCAATACTTTCCTGTGGTATGACATTGGTTTTTTTGTGTTTACATGTGATTGAAGGAAGCTATGGTTTTTCATGCATCCCAGTTGAGGTGTCTCTCACCTGCAGTGCCACAGCAGTGTGGTGTCTGTCAGCTCCAGCAGCTGCCTGTTCCTTACAAACAGAATACTCTGATCTCACTTTCCACTCTAAGACATGATCGATTGCGGTGTGAAGAAACCGTTACTGTCAGTCTAACCTTGAAATGTTCTTCCTGCTCTGTTCCCAAAGCTATATCCAGAAAACATGTCTGAATTCTTCTTTTGCACAGGACGTATTGATCGGAAAATAGAGTTCCCTCTACCTGATGAAAAGACCAAGAAACGAATCTTTCAGATTCACACAAGCAGGATGACACTGGCAGATGATGTGACTTTGGATGAGCTGATTATGGCAAAAGATGATCTCAGTGGTGCAGATATTAAGGTCTGTACATCACCATTGTTCGTATTTCAAAACATAAATCGCATTTTACTGTTTCCAAAAACACTACTGAAACTTCTCTTGCTTCCTGTGGTTACGTTACTGAGGGACAGTTGGGTGGCTTTAAAATACCTTTTACGAGTGCCACATACTCAGCTTTACAAATGGGAAACTTCACAAAACTGTAACTATCAGGTAGCTTGTGTTGTTATGTACCTGTTAAGTGAGTAAGAAATTTTAAAAGTAGTAAAGTGGAAATTTGAAGTGGAATGTGGAATCCTTCAGAAACATGCAAGATACATTAAATATTACTTAAGATAGTGCAAGGTAAGAAGCATTTTTAGAGACTTGCAAGCAAATAAAAATGGAACTATAGATTAGGAAGCTTCAGACATACATAGTATGCTTTTCTAAAGTAGAGCCCTTCCTGGAGTTACCACTCTAATGAGCTTAACCACACAGCACTGCAGCAGGGCAGCACAAGCCACTGTTACAGGCCTGGATGTGGCTGTTCCTTGCAGGGGGGAAATACTTTCTTAGTAAGCTGCCTTTCTGTCATGGAAGCATTAATCTGACTGCAGAGGGACATGCTCACCTGGCCTCATCCAGATTCTTTTAAATGATTCAGTGCTGCTGAGCTTAAGAATGTAATTTTTGTTAACACGCTTCACTCCCACTACAGAGTCCTTTGGAGCAGCTTGAAAATGCTGCCATCTCCTGAGGTGTGGCTTGAGAGGCTGCACAGAGCCAGTAACTTATTCCTGCCTTCTTTGTTGCAGGCCATTTGTACAGAAGCTGGACTGATGGCTTTGCGGGAGCGGCGCATGAAAGTAACAAATGAAGACTTCAAAAAGTCTAAAGAGAATGTTCTCTACAAGAAGCAGGAGGGAACCCCGGAAGGGCTGTATCTTTAAGTGACCTGTCTCTGGGGACTATTGGGAACTGTTTCTGTGGTTGAGAGTTGTGTAAAACCACGTAGCCTAGCTAGATGTCATTCAGTGAGAGGTTCAGTCCTGGTGGAGTGTGGTTTTACAGCCAGTGTAACACTTCATTTCCCAAATAAACATATTTGAACTGTTTTGGTGGCAGAGCCTTGCTATGTACATGGAACTGTCTGTTGCTCTAGTCAGATGTACTTCCAAGAAAAAGCACTAGTGACAGGAGAGTGTTTGTCTTAGTGATCCAAAGCGTCCTGCTGCCACAGTGAGGAGCACATAAGCAGGTTCTCAGCCTGTCCGTCCTTGTTAGGTGTGGCAATCTCTTACAACTATAAGGGCTGCTGTTCTTAATTACTTTTCTATATTTCTTTTTAGGAGTTAAGTAATGAGGACACTAAGTCACTTTTGAGTACCTCAGGGTCTGAAGTTATATATACATAAAAATTAAGGAAAACATGCAGCCTTTTTACAAGAACCCATCTCTGTCTAGCACTTGTGCTTATCAGAAAACAAGCTGGACACTAATTGATATTCTTAAAGATCTAACTACGTTTGGTTAAGGTACTGGCAACATTGTGGATTTGTTTTTCCCAGGAGTTACAGTTCCTTAGGTAAATATGCTTTCTTGACTCAGGAGTTAGACACTGTCTCTAAAAAGAACCAATGCAGTAGGAGGTTCTGCAGCCCTGTGCTGTAGAAAGGGCAGGGTGTACCTGCTGTTAAGGCAGAGGCACTGACCAGCCCAGGTGCTAGAGGTGCAGGGGGTCTGTGCTGCAGACATGCAGAGAAAGTCAAACTACAAGCCACCAGCTTCATATTCTGCAGTGTAATCGTAAAATGAATTCTTCCCCCTAAACAAATCTCTTGGCTGCAGCTCCATCCCCCTAGGAGTTAAGATTTCTGATTTACTAAGTTGTAGTGATGCACATACTGCTTATTAAGTATTCTGGATAGTGTACTTTTGTGAAGTGCTTCTTAATTTCCAAGTAATTAATTTGCAAATGTCGTACATGCGATTTTAAAAGTTTACATAATGTTCCATATACAGACCACAGCTAAGAAACATGCAGCCTTTGTTCTGGAAACTTTCTGTGGGAGCACATGCTGGCCAGAAGAGACATTTGTGAGTTACACAGAGTAATCCCTTTGGTAACTGCCAGTGCCGTAACAACAATGGTAGCAGCAAGGCCAAGAGACTTTGTTTTTCTGTGTTAAAATTATGTTTAACAATGAACCACCCTACAGATGAATGGGGTCTTTTATTTAATCTGGATGACAGGAACCCTGAAATAGAGTTGTTTTTCAGCTGGAGATAGAAAAACAAGCAGCAAAGTTTTATTACCCATTCTTAAAAACCTTATGAGAACTGTCTCCTTGGAAAGGTCACAAAGAAACTGATTTTTTAGCACTTTCTAATCATGGCAGTTGACCTCATCATTGCTTGAGGGGCTGAAGGGCTTTATTTGGCTCATTGCTGTTAATGTGGGCTGGAAGCACCAACCACAAAGAGGCTGGCTCAACTGACTGAAGGGAAGCTGTAATGTATTAAGCTAAACCGAGAACTGTGCTCTCCTGTCTTGTCTGCCACAACAGCAACTGAAAAAGAAACATACCTGAAAATTAAATGC
The DNA here is from genome assembly GCF_000747805.2 of Chaetura pelagica. NCBI lineage: Eukaryota > Metazoa > Chordata > Aves > Apodiformes > Apodidae > Chaetura > Chaetura pelagica. Next base: position 1,583,689 of record NW_009954241.1, read on the forward strand.
AGAATTTAACTGCTGACACTTTTTCCAATACTTGTGAACTTGAGTCATAAAGATCAAGATGACTAATACAGACCAGGAGAAAGTAAACTGAGTATAATCCATGTTAGAACAGAAACACCTTCTGGGATCTGAATTAAAAGGCAGGACTTAGTGGAGCTCCTGGATTACCCAGGTGAAGGAAGTGGTATGAGTGCTGAGCAGGGAGAAGCTGTGCAGAGAAAGGGACCAGGGCCCAGAAAGGGATGCATGGAAAAGTGACTGAAATGAGTCATCGCTGCCACCACTGGATGTTTTCAAGATCACAGAGATGTGATAGGAGAGGTGCTAGATAATCTCATCTAGGCTCCCTGTCCCACAAAAGGTTGGGATAGATGATCTTTCAAGGGTCCCTCCTAACCTGGGCTGTTCTGTGATTCTATGACTTAAAAAGAGAAGCACATCAAGCTCCCCCCCTCTTCCAGGGGTATCTTCCAGGGCTTTAGAGGAAATGGCATTCTGCTCTGCTTTGACTGGAGAGCAAAAACAAGCACACACACACATACACAGTTTGTGATGCTACTGTTCAGTGCACTGAGTAACTCCTCCCTCCAGTGCAGAAGCTCTGTCATCTCTGAAGGAAGCATGGATTTTAAAAATAAAATGTATTTTTTACAATGCACAGAACACACTTATACTTCTTGTACGATGGCTGCCTACACTGGGGTCAAAAGGGAGTCATCAACTACAAAAACGAGCCACTTAAGAGATGCATTATGGGTACAATTTCATCTTTAATATATCCACAGTTCTGTTAACTTCAGAAATAAAAATCCATTTCCTTTTGAATTTTCAAATATACAGGTATATTTTTCATAAATATTCATATTTAAATGGTCATCTGTCAAAACATACAATTCCAAAATGGGTGCCTGCTTAAACAAAGATTTAGCTTTTACTAACAGTTTATGTACAGCTGTAACTGCTGTTTGACTTGGTAGTTATATATACACAGGCATGCATACCAAGCTGAAGGAAATAACTGAAGTCTGCCAACTGGAGGACAGTGGAGCAGACATTTGGCAGATGTTTATTTCCTGTGCTGCTCACCAAACCATAGTTGGCATGTACTGGATCTCTGCTGAACTCTGAGAATGTACATTTAAACAAGAGAATAAGAAATACTGGCAAAATCCAACAGGAAGATATTTCTAAGAGGGCATCCTTCTCTGGAAGGATACTTGAGGGAAATGGGTGCATATTTGCAGGCAAAATGCAGCACTTGACTGCAAGATACTCACAGCTAGTAGAACTCCATTTTGATAGCAATTTTTAAAAAAGCTTAAAAAAAGAAAACAACAAAAAAACACTTAAAAAAAGTACATAATACCCAAGTCCCAACAGAATTCCTGTTTGAAGAGACAGGTCTGTTAGTTTTGGAACTATCTTCTGTACTTCCTCTGCAGTCTCCTTTCAGACCTCTAATAGAAGATCCAGCTCTTCCAGAGGTACCCGCACTCGCAGCTCTTTTTCAGTCATTAGGTCAAGCGTCTCTTGCAGATCATCAGGGAAATACTCCACTGCATCCATATACAGTACCTAGAAAGACAATGACAGTATTTTCTGTGCCATCTTTCTGTTAGAGCAAGAAACACAGTATAAAGATGTACCTAGATAGGCAAGCAACTCTGTGGCAAGAACATAAGAAATATCATACACTTCAAAATAATACAAACGGAAATAGTACTTCTACAATGACAGCAATGTAGATGTTTCATCAAGTCTTTTCCATCTCTTACTAAATAATTTTATGCAAAAAGATAAAACGCAGGTGAAGAGGCACTGGAGCATTTGCAGCATACATAGACAATACCTGAGGAGTTGCAGGTGCTCCTGAATGATTTCTTATACTATTACCTCTAAACTTCTGTGTGCCTCTGTATTTCTGCTGCTACCATGCTGATGAAAAAACATGGTCTGGGAAACATGATCACTTCTAGATGACAGGAATTTATTATCTCCTTACCTCATGGAACACAACATCCTTCTGTTTAGAAATAGAAACAGCACTGACCACTGTATCTGTTTCCATTTCAGATGCATCTCTTATTTCCAGAAAATCTTACAGTACTTCTCCTTCAAAAATCTCTCCTTTCATTTGCATATAACTCATTAAAAACACTACTGAATGGTAACTTATTTTTTTAATACAGAACTCAAAAAATTAGTGTATGATGACAGATCTACATTTTTCTATGCTTACCTTTGCCCAAGGACAGTTTTGAAGGGCTTTATAGAACAATCCTTTACTTTTTTCTTTTTTTCCTAGTGAAGCCTGTATGAGAAAAAAATGTTCATGCTTTAATGCAGTAATAGCTGAAATAATAAAACCATTACCTCTAAGACAAAGAAATCACTGCTGAAAATCTCAGTGTTCCTCTGCTGAGGAATACTTATTACGATGTATTGTGGTAACTGCAATTTCATAGCTTACATGGGTGACAGTCTTCAATGTAATCTAAGAGATGTCTTTTAAGGAGTTCCAGGGCTTTACTTGTAAGACAAGGAATAGAAGAGTAGCAGAAAGCCTCTGCCAAGTGTTTCAGTTGAAGTCAGGGACTAGAGCATCTCTCCTGTGAGGAGAGGCTGACAGAGCAGGGACTGTTTAACCTAGAGAAGAGAAGGGAATCTTATCGGTGTGTACAAATATCTGAAGGGGGGGGGAGCCAGGCCCTCTTCAGTGGTGCCCAGTGTCAGCACCAGAGGCAGTGGGCACAAACTGAAACACTTTTTTACTGTAAGATTGGGTGGAATCCATCTATTGATTTCTTATGACATATTTTATCCCCGTAAGATAAAAATAACTTGCCTACTCCATATTAAAACTACAGTCAGAAGCCATTACTCCTAATCCATATGAATTACATTCTCCCTAATATTCACAGCAATAAGGAGCATTACAATTCAACCGTATCACCTTGCAAATTTTATAGGTATGGAAGCATTTATTATTCCTTTTTTAATAGTACTGTAGCTGTGTTCATGATAAAGTCCAAATATGGCAAAAGAAACCATAAAACTGATACTTTCTTCTTACCAGGAAGTTCAAATACATTCTCCACAGCAGTGGACAATGGGTACCATTTTCACTCTGAACTGCATGTTCAAATAGAGCTACAATCCGGTTTGTTAACCCAGTTTCAGGAATAGTAGAATGTATTTCACCAATTCCTGCCCTGAAAAAAAAAGAAACCACAATCATAGAATCTTAGGGGTTGGAAGGGACCTCGAAAGATCATCTAGTCCAACCCCCCTGCCAGAGCAGGGTCACCTAGAGTACATCACACAGGAACGCATCCAGGTGGGTTTTGAATGTCTCCAGAGAAGGAGACTCCACAACCTCCCTGGGCAGTCTGTTCCAGTGCTCTGTCACTCTCACAGTAAAAAAATTTTTTTCGGATATCCCTTAATCTTAAACTAAAGGACCACATCCAGGTAAGAGAAGGTAAAGATCAATGTACTCTAGCACTCTATGTAGCCAGGTCTTTGTAATTCATGCTACAAACTCTGAATTTTATAAACCAGATTTTAAGCACTTGCTCATCTAATCAACACATTTCTAAATAGGAAAATCAGTTAAAATAATATAAATTAGGTATTTTTGTGAAAATTCTTTTAGCGTATTGAAAAATTGATCCTGTTCAACCAGAGGAGGTAATTTCTCTTTGAGAACAATAATCATTTACCATTCCAAGCCTGACATCACAGCTCAAATAAATTTAAATCTAGGTCAGCAAGCTTTCTTCTGCTGCCCGGGCAAGCCTGTTCAAATTTACCTCTGGCACCTCTGGAAGACCATACATTGGTCTTGGATCAAGGCCTAGATTACAGTTCTGGATCCCAACCACGATTACAACAGCAATCCCCTAAATTGCAGGTATAACACAAAAGCAGGTACATATGTTTCACCGAAGCACTGATTTCTATTTACAGCTGATACAGACTGTCTTATTTTTAAAGCTTGAGCTTGAAGAAACAGCCTGGTGCACTCATGGCAACACCACTTCTGTCTGTGTGCATTCCCTTAGCCTGCCAGCTTGTTCTATTCACTCATAACACTTGCTCCGAGCTTGCTTCTTTTTTTCAAGGGTCTTTGAGGCCTCTCATCTTAACCTATGCCATGAGAAAAACTGATGTAACCTATTCTGCATGCAGTCAGACATTTTAAGCATTGCACCTCAGCCTGACTTACATATGCTACTCTTTTACCCTGCATGTTCACTTCTTCAAATAAATTCCAAGCACTTAAAAAAGCAGAAATATAAAATACAATAGGAAAATGTCACACATAATACAGACAATTTCTTGGTTTGTCACAACATCACAAAGCCTTAGTTTCCTGCATAACTGACAGGCTATTTGTCTCTCTGTTGCAGTAGCTCAGCTCTGTGCTTGCAACATCCATCCAGTTAGAACCTACAGGAAAGGCTATGCTAGCAAAGAACAACCTGTAAAAAAGTAAATGGCATGGAGAAAATCACCATTCTGGAATCTTAACATCAGTTTCCAGTAACAATGCTGAAAACTTAACATCGTGTCAGTCTGTAACTAACAGTAAATCAAAATATGACGCCCCTTTACATTTGGTGACTGTACAATTCTTATTAAAATTCAGGATGACATACACTGACAGCTCAGGAATGTCATGTGTTCGTGCCACTTGCCAGACTGTGGCAATCAAAGCAGTGGGTGCACCATAATTTCATCAAGTGTGAGTAATGTAAGCCTACAGCTATGCAAAGCTCCCAGGTAACATTTTCCTAGAAATCTCTGTTGCTATGTGCAGACACAAAGCCCCAGGCTGTCAATGTTATTAGAGAAATGTAGGTAGCAGTGGAGAGGTAGCTCCAAACAACGGGTAGACAACAGTTAGAGACTAAGCTTTAAGAATGAGCACATACCTCTGTTACCCACATGTCATATCCTTTCCCAGGAGCAAAATCACTGAGCTCAGACCAATCTGCAAATTCAGGAAATTTCCAGCCTCTTCTACCTAGCAACAGCCTCATATGGAAACTAAACTCCCAAGTACTCACTATGGAAACAGATCTGCCACAACTGAATTCTGTGATCCAGGAGTAAAGTAGGGAAGCAAGCTCAGTCAGAAACTGCAGCACAGCTCTGTGTTACTCTCCTTATGGCTGTAATATTAAAATGCAGACATTTCTGAGCTCACAGTGTCTACTCCTTGGCCACTTAATCAGGTTCTTAGTTATTTACATATTACTTACAGAAATGTGTACATCTTGATGTCAACAGCAACAATCAAGCACACAATCTGATCCAGTAAAAAATATGTGAGACTACCACGTGTCTTTAATTCTACACAGGATTCTGCCTCTGCCTCACTGCTCAGTCTTTAACAAAGAGCTTTCCCTAGCTACAGATTCTTCATCTGCAAAATGAGAACTGTGATAGCATTTGCTCTGTTAAGTCATCAGACATATGAAAAAAAGCATAAACATATGGAGCTGCAAGATATTACCTCTGGACACTGTCAGTGAGTTTTTTTCTCATCTGCTCTGCTTGGATTGCAAAAAGCCATGGCTCTAAAGAGTTTGTAGACCTTGTGACACCATCAAAAAATCTTCGTGCTTTGCTAGCACTGTGGGACTTCCTTTGGATGTGGATATATGACCTCCAAAGAGACTGGTTGCTAGGATACCTTTTCAGAGCCTCCGTTAGTGCTTCTCGCAGAGGATTCAAAGGATAAACACTAATTTTCATGTGGAACCTGAGTAAATTTGTATGCAGCAGTGTGACAGCTTCAAGAGCAGTGGGAAAGTTTTGAATGCCAAAATTCTCTCCAGTATTTTCAAATTTCTGTGGAACGGGGGCTTCAAGTTTTCCTGAAATCTGTGCATATATTAATACTGCAGCATCAATCCCAACAGTCAAATACTGGAACAGTGCATAACAACCAACCAAGTTAACCAGCTGATTAGTATCACTGATTTGATCCTGATCATAAACCAGCGTTTTACTTAAATAATCCTGCAGTGCATGCTCATACGTTTTACGAGCTTTCAAGACATTCACAGATAACACTTGTCCACTATAAGGCACATATGTTCCACTTTCAGTCAATTTGGTCAAGATATGAACTGCACGGGATGTAACAGCTCCTTCTAGACTTTCCAGTAATTCCACTTCCAGCTGAGCATAAAGCAGACTGAGGCTGCAGAGCAGGGGACTCTTCAGTCCTCCTGTCCCCGCCGTGGAAAGCGCCGTGTCAAATACCTTCCTGGCATCATCAATGTTACCAAGCAGCCATTCCAGGTAGGCATAGAGTTTCCAGAGGGAAAGGTGGTTTCGGTTGTCAGGTGCTTTAAGGAGATTCTTGGCCAACTTTTTACTCTTCCTCCCTTGTGCTTTCAGCTTTTTCTTGTTTTTTGTTTGGAGACACTGAACTATCTGCAGCGAGAATAAACAACAAATTTTGAAAGGGATGGAAAAAGAAAGGAAAAAAAGCCAAACAAACCTCACAGCATTTCTTAATTTTATTACTGTGTTTGTTTTCATGTTGTTCCATATTTCATCACCAGCCAGATCTGTTGCTGAGTACTGTAAGCTGTCAGAACTGCCTGTTGGCAGCTCCCTCCAACACAAATTACAGTCTTGACATTGTTACTCCTCCCACTGCCATTAAATAATACCAGGTTTCACTCTTCTAAAAGGCCAACTGTTCAAATAAAGAGCTTCTAACCTGTAATGGTTGTTAAAAGGAAAAGAAATTATTCTGTTTGACCAGATGCAGCTCATGACTTGCACAATTAAACCTCCAAGAAGCATTTCACAGTGAGGAATATGATGATAGACAAATGTGGAGATTGGATGTGAAAATTACAGGAAAGCTTCTGGTCAGGTAGTGTTTGGATAGGAGACAGGGAACTCATAGAGTCATAGAGTGGTTTGCATTGGAAGGGATCCTGAAGACTATCTAGTTCCAACCCCCCTGCATAGGCAGGGACATCTTCCACTAGACCAGGCTGCTCAAAGCCCCATTCGACCTGGTCTTGAACCCTTCCAGGGAGGCGGCATCCACTACCTCCCCAGGCAACCTGTTCCAGTGTCTCACCACCCTCATACTAAACTCTCCATAAAGAAAGACAACACTAAACTTTCTGAAGTTTTAGGAAGACAATCTGGACTCTTACCCTTCTGTAGGCATCTATTAGAGCATTTTTATTTAAATAAATCCATATTCAAGTGATTAAGGTGTTATTTCTTTCAATAATACTACAAACTAACTTGTATAGGAAGTAATAAGTTTCTTGATGAGGTGCTCTTATCATGGTATTGGAGATTATGCCCTTTATAGACAAGCCTGGTAAAAGTACTTGGCTGACTCACTTTGCTTTGTAAAAAAAAAATCACTTGCATCCATGTCAGCCCATCATGCAGCATACTTTATAGTAGCATTTATCCAAGACTGTATGCAGAAAATATTTGGTTACTTACATGTATGTCACTTTGTAACATGTACTGAAGGAAAGGGGTTGGATTTTTTTTTTCACTCCCAGATCAACCTTAACTGGCATTTCCTGTTTTGACTATTTAGTCTTACAAGACTTAATTTTCATCCATACTAGCTTTCATTCAATATAAACATTAACACACACAAAAGCCACACATCACAAAAGTGATTGTATGTAGATTCCTTATTACCTTAGAAATTTCATACTGTAACCAACAACTGGACAGGTCAGATTTTTCCTTTCCTGATAACAGTGGGAATAGAACATGAAAAACATTCTGTATGAACTCCTCTCCTTCCTTATAATGGCCTATATGATGTCTCCCTCCTTGCATTGTGTCCATATGACCAATACTGTTGAATCCAGAGAGTGGAAAGTGAACAGCAGTCAATGGCTTTTCATCAGAAAGCACACTGTCAAAGATGTTATTTTCATCCATGGCAATATAGAGGTTGGAAGGAAAGAGTTTACTTGCACATGGAACTCCCAGGAATTGCAAAAATGAGTAGAGCAGTTGATGCTGAAGACCTGGATTAGAAAGCCGGATTAAAGATGGTCCAAGATCATCAAATAATACCTAAAGAAATTCAAATTAAAACAAACTTTGTTAATTTATGCAATCAAACAAAATTAGCAAACCTATAACTTATGTAATTAAAAAATCCTGTAAATACAATTTATAATTGCTATTAAATGGTAATAGAATGTCATTCAAATTAAAAACAGGCAAGTTTTTATTCCACTCACTGTAAATTTGCTATCAAGAGATTTCTTTGCCCCTGAGTATCAGACACCTTCACAGGAAACTGATATGATGAAGACCTGAAAGGTTATTGCTTAGGTCACTTAGCACATTTTTATTTGGAAATTCACATCTGACTTGACCTATCTCCCCCCCCCCAAAAAAAAAAGAACAAAACACACTTATCTGACTTGAAAGTAACAAAACCTTTGCTGATTTAATGCATATAATTCCTTTAACACAGTTTTCTGTAACATTTCCACCTACAGATGAGAGAAACCACAGAACAGCAAAGACAGTGCATTTGCCTACAGCCTTTTCCAAAGCTTACTGTGAAGCTTCAGCACAAAACCTCCAGAAAATGTTGCACAGAAAATATTTCTTTCCACATGCTGAAAAGGATTACTCTCTAAAATATCCACCGGCAATGAGTTCAAATCAAAGGATAATTCATTCTATAATCTCCCCTTGTATTATCTCCCCTATAATAATATCACAGTGACCTGTCTTTCTGGATCTTCACAATCTTCTTCAGTTTCCTTTTTGGTTTTGTCTGGCCTCCAAGGTAACCAATGTCTTGCTTCACGAGAATATTCAATATCCAACCAAATATGCCACCTGGGGAGAGTTTTATCCTTTATTTCTTGATCCTCATCTATCTCTTCATCATCATCATCATCTAAAACCAAATAAAGACAAACACCACCCATGAAATTATTAAAGATATATTAACCAACCAAATCCAAAGACCAGACTTGTCATACAACTTACTACTTTAAAAATGTTAGCAAAACCACTGTTAATTAAATAGATGTAAGACAGAGCTGAAAATCTCCATGTCACAGTTCTGGGTTTTGACACCAACTCTGTAGAAGTAGGAAGTCTTCAGACTTTTTGAACCATTAAATCAGTGTTGGCACTCAAAACTTCTCAGAGAGGAGAAATAAAACACTGACAGGCTGTGGGCCATTTTTATCAACAAAAGTTTGCAAGCACAGCCAGGAGTCAGTAATCTTTTTGTGCAAATTAGGTTCTTCACTTCATATCTGGGCATGCAAACTCAAAAGTGTTCTATGAACACTCGTGAATAAAACACCTTGAGAATCACTGTAAGTTAAAAGTAATACTGTAATGTTAAACATCATTCATTCTGTGCAGAAACCGATGAACACCTGTAGGCTAAAGGAAAGCTTGTAGAGATTTTAAAATATTTTTTTTCTTTCTCAAAGTCCTCAAAACTTAAGATTACCTTCACTATTTATGTTTTTGGTACAAAAATCAGGCCATTTCTACATCACCTACAAGGTCTTGATCCTGACATTTCCCATTCATTAGGTAAAACACTCCCATTCCCACTTCTTCAATTTTGAGTAAACCCACCAGGTGGTGGCAGGATTTTTACCCTGTTTTTTTGTGAGCTACAGCCCCTTCTTTAGTCAGCAACTATAAAAAATTACAACATTTCCAGAATCTAACCAAAGTTTGAAAAACTTGACTGTTTTGGAGATCATACACTCTTATACATCTGAACTTTTGGGCTTGCAAAGAATGGGAAAAAATACTGATACACACTGGACCTGCCCAAGACTAGTAGTGGTCCTCTTCTCTATACTCAGTCTTCTGAATTTATGGGCAAAATCTAAAGCCATTAGCAGTGGGACTGCAAACCTCAGTCAAGGGGCAAGGAAATGGTATCTTAATCCAGGGACTAGTGAAGTGCAGGATCATTTTTCAGTTCCTCTGTTTACTAAAAGCAAAGCCAAATTTACTTCATTAAAGTTGCTTACAGCAGCAGAAGCAGAAAAAGCAGAGACAGCTCATCTTTGGTCAGACACACTCCAGCCCCCTGCTTCCCTTCAAAACGTATGTTTGAGAAACAGTTCTTGACATTAAGGGAAGTATTGTACACCAGAAGACAAGGTGGGACTAAGCACCAGGGAGGCACTTTCTGCATCTCTGCTCACCCAGAAAAACTCTAGCTAAGTGAAGATGCAATTCCTTCATTTTCTGTGTCACAAACAGCAAGGAAAAGTTTTCCTCCTATTTCTACTATATTCTTTGCTATAAGAAACTGAAATCTAATTCTAAAAATAGAATCATTAAGCAAAGAATCCTTAAGACAACTATCATCTAACACTGTAATTCCATCTGATCTACCAATATGATGAAAGGGTCTGATCTACCAATATGATGAAAAGGTCTTAAGTGAAGTAGCTTCCTTCGGTTTTATATGGGTGTGGGTCTCAACCAAGCACTCACACCTTTAGCCTCTTCAGCACAGAGTGGAGGATATGCCATCCTCTCCTTCACTCTCATCCCTAGGACTAAAATAATCTATAAAAAATCATACACAGAACACTCAACACATGTTTTTGCCTGTAAAGTGTCATACAGTTTATCTTAATCTTGGTAAATATTTTTTAAACTTGTATACAAAAACACAAGAAGAAACAGCTTGTATTGCTCAAATGCTTAGAAGAACATGTGGATATACAGCTACACTTATGGACATAAGCATACCAGCCTTAAGAGCAATCCAACCACCCTTCTCTTGTTGATGCATCCATGCTTTCCAGCCTCTTGCACCTTTTTCGCCAATTCGTGGTTCTCCACTATCCCAAAAAGGTTCAAAGAATTCCACCTGTTGTTTTGGGCAATGGGAAACAAAACAAAACACAGAAAAATATTTTTTGCTGTTGTACAGATGCCATCTGGGTCAATTTAAGTTTTCCAAGCCCTACAGTCTCTTATCTGGGTGCAATTTCTGTAGCTAAAGACTTTGTTAGATGACCTATACAGATCCTTCAAGGATAAGGATCTAAAGTCCGCAAGATGTAGCTTTCATAAACCAAACGTCCCTTCCTCCCCATCTTCCATGGGACCATATTTAGATTATCATATACCTATGGTTGAATCAAAATGCTGCAGTTGGACACAAATATGACTGGACAGAAGACAAGAGGAAAATACCAGTAAGGACTTTCATCTCTCAGGTTTCAGGGTGGTCAAGAACTTCAGGGCACTGTCCAGTGAATCAGAATTTCAGGGTTAGTTCTGACTTTGTCACTGCCCACACGCAATCTACCACCTTAATCAATTCCTCCCTGTGTATACTTAGTTCTAAGGACCAGCTCTCTCCTAGCAGGTGCTTCTGCTGTGTACCAAACCTTGGCTTGGACATTGAAATGTGACTGTTAATACAAATATTAACAATAAAAGTCAAGAAAAAGCAAGCCTTGACATATCAGAAAATCAGCGCTTACAGCAAATGCAACATCTAATTCTGTTCCTCGTGGATTTATTCTTTTCTCCAAGTGAGAATGTGAGCACTGAATACAGTACAGAAACAAACAATTCAACATTGAACAATAATGCTTCTGTAAGAGGGCAGAATGTGCAATTATTTTAAAATCTGTTTTCAAAATTTGCACTTTCCAACATAAACACTGTCCTTTTAAATTCAGGTTCCTTTCCACCCCACTTTCTTAACAGTTTCTAAACACTGCAGATAATCTTGCAGTTTTTCAAACAACTGGAACTTTTGGCTCTTTAAGAGGACACCACTATTACTGAAACTACAAGACTGCTCCATTTGTGGGCAGTGGTATTAATTTAGAGACCAAAAAACATGAAGTTTCAATAATGGTTGCTGAGGAAGGAGAGGTAATAAAAGGAAAGAAATTTTCTGTCCTCTGTGGTAGCCCAGCTGCCTTAAGCCCTCTACCCCTCATTAAAAAGGAAGCAGCACCATTTCAGTGGGATGATGCTACCGTGGCAAAAGCCCCCACCCCGAATATTAACTTACCGATTATTATTAGGGTGCATGCCCAAAATTCTCCTGAGCAAATCAAAAGTGATTTATTACTTTAACAGAATCAGTTGACTGGAATCTCATGGGTCAAATAAAAGATACTTTAAAGCATGAAGGTGTTCCTTCAGCCATCAAAGAATTACAGAAAACAACAGGTAACAGAGAACCTAAGAACGCTTGCAAGAACCATCTAGAAAAGAAGGAAATTATAGTTCAACTCTCTCCCATCAACACTAATAAAAAACAACAGTTTGGGGAAAAGAAGAAAAGAAGTGCGAACTAGACATGGATTTTGATCAGATAGCTTTTTTTTTTCTGTCTTTAATGAGTAAAAAAGAAGCCACGAAATGACGGGTTATCACACTTCTACGATACATAGTAGAAGCAGCCATTTGGCATGTAGTTCCAGATGACCAGCCCGCATTTTTCCAACGCAAGCATCACCTTGAAGAACCACAAAGTAAGTTGTGATTCTAAGTGTTTCCCTATGTTCTTAAAAATTCATCAACATTTTTCTGTTACAGCATTCTCTGTAAAGCACAAGGACATACATGCACTTAAATGGAAATTGCTACCTGTCCCCTTGTTGGCAGATCTTTTACACTGTCAGGTTTGAAGAAGGTGAAGTCAACCAGAGCCTGAAACAAAGACACTGCTTTCTCGGAATGGCCAGCTTGTCTCAGAAAGTGGCACTGCTGAATAAATATAGCTGAAAAGTAAAAAAAGATAAAATTTTAACATATAAACAAAAAAAAAGTTGCAAAGTATTTTATTGCAGACCATAAATACACAAAAGACATACACGAAGTGCTGTGGAGCGTGATTGTTTTGGAACAGTATCAAAATCAAAACTACAGGGAGTAACTAGCATAAATGTATATCAGAATTGTTGTAGCTTAATTAAGAACTCCCACTTTAAATGCACCAAACAGATGAGTTTTTATTTATGTTACATATGCAATGTCCGTGTTGATGAATAAAAGTAATACAGAATGGATCCAACTTCAGTTTACCCAGTATGTGTCAGAATGGGTCATAGCCCTTCTTGAAGATGCTGGGTATTATGTGATTATAACAAAATCCTTTTTGCCTCATTCTGCATGTGATAGTTACACTGGTAATATGCTGGTAATACACCATTTTCATTCCAACTGTCATTCCTTTTTTTTTTTTCCTTTAGAGAAGAACTAAGCTAGGAGAAGTCCAGTCTTTTGGTCAAAGTATTACTGCTAGACAGTAGAGAAGAATCCTATCCTGTGCTCTTCAACAAATTATTTCTGTAATCACTGCCATATCCCTACCACACACTGAGCTTCAAGTCTCAGCTTATAAAGGGAAGCAAAGCCCTCATTTTTCTATTCATTTATTTGCAATGAGAGTCTTAAACGAAAGAGCTGTAGAAATAAAAGGTATTATTAAACACCTCTATTATTAGACAGTTCCAGGATATTTCAGAGATATTCCACCACTCCAAATTACACCCAAGACTTAACAAAACAGTGGCTGTTAAAAAAGCAAATTGCTCTAAACCACATTCTTAACTGGCTTGCAAAAAAACCCCCTAAACTCATAAATCGAGGCTTGAATAATTCATTGACCATTTTGAAAACAGTTCTTCAAAAACTGTTGTTTCTTCACTAAATGCATTTGCTTTGGATGGTTTTAAATGATCAAAATACTTCAATGTCTAGACATAGACATGAAACAACATAGGTTAGCATCAATTGCTTCTAATGATAATCAAATTTTTTAATACTAAAGAAGCAGAAATTATTTACTCCTTTTAAGTGTATTCAAAGTAACATCTGAATGCACATGTGTGAACATGAAAATCTGAATTCAGCTAGAATATACAAGCTACGTATTTAATTCAATTTTCCTGCAAAGTCAACTATTGTTTCTGATAACAAAGACTTGAGATTTCTGAAGAAACTTAAACAACAAAAAGTATGTTTAAGGATATAAAATAATATTCCAAAGTATTTTAAACAATTAATTATTAATTAATTAATTAAAGCACTGTGTCCAACTGACACTGAAAAAGTTTCTGTCTTCAAACAGATTCACTTTGATTAAAATAGTCTGAATGTACAGAATCTCTCATCAGGATTTGCTGCCAAACTGAAGCCAAAAATAAATTATAGCATAAGATTTTCTGCATGATAAAAAATAAAAAGATATTTGAAGAAATGCAAATATCAGCATTTTCTTTGTGGTAAAAGCTGAACACAGCAAGAATACATACTTAATTCAGTCCATGATGCTAAGACATTTCTGCAGCTGAACTGACCTAAAAGATAAGGATGTTTCTCCCCAGCTAGTAGGCGTAATTTAAAAAATAAGACTTCACTTCCAGAGCAAAATTTGAGAACGCTTACCTTAATCTGCTTGACATTAACAGTTCATAGTCAATTAAAAATACTATGCATTTTTATCTCAAAATTTAAGCAAAAAAAAAGATATACAATTTTTAATTAATTTTTACCTGTTATCTTGACTTGTGTTTTGAAAATACACCCACCCTTTTCCAAGCAGATAATACCGCAAACCGAATTGAACACTAGATGGCACAGTCCACCACTATTTAAAATTAGCTCTTATACTTCATCATTAGTGAAGGTCAAAGGTTGACAATACACGCCTACCATATATCTACACTACTACTGAACTCTTAATTAATTTATGAAACTCTTTGTATATTTATATTAACAAAAAATTTGGTAATCTTCCTATTAACTACTCTGACAGTTCAAATTCAGCCCAGGAATTAGATAGTTGTGTCATGAAAGAAAATCTCAGATCAGGAAGTCTCCCTACTGGAAATTCCTCTACTCCTATAATTTGAATTCCAAAAGAAAAAAACCACCATCACCAGAAAACACCCAAATCCCTCAACAGTGTTCATAAACAAATCACTGTAGCTTTAATACAGAATAAGACATTAAGAGTAGAACAGAAATTTAAATGAAGTTGAGTCAATTTTAATTTTAACTCATCTATAGACATTGCCAGCAAGCAAGTACTTTGAAAAATGTCGGTCAAGCTAACATAGTTAACTAGTTAAAGGAACGGTATTAAAAAAAATTCTCGTAGCAGTTGACAAATACTACTTCCTGAGTCAAATATGCCCCGTGCAGGGAAACAAAATGAAAAAAAAGAACCAAACAAAAACAACTCTCCCCTTTGAAAAAAAATACGCGCTGAATAAAATATTTCTCCTGAAAATCATTCATTGTGGTAGTGTTACAAAGCGACTGAAGTTGGAAAACAGAGACAGCAGAAGCAATTAGAAGCTATCAGGCAGTATAATATCCACCTGCCAGCACAAGATTTTTTCCTTTACAGCGTATTTTCCAGTGCTTGATCCAAGATGAATCAACCAAAAAACCGTTAGAGATCTGAACACCTGAAACTAATTTGTAATCCAGCATCTCAACCTATAAATCTAGACTGGATATTGCATAACAGCATCACTGTCCAAACAGCAGTTATGGGACTTGGATAAAAATAGAGGGTCCTTGGACTATGCTTCACATGAAGAAATGTAGACTGCTTTTTAACAGTCCTTTAAATTTAAAACAAATTTTAAGAGGAAAAAGCAAAAAAAACCCCATATTCATGGTGACACTAATATTTTCCCCTCCTCAGTGTATTCATAGATTAATAATCACAATGACCCCTTGAGGTAGAGAACCAAAATTGAAATTATATAGGTTAAATATTTTAGCTCCAAATAAAATCTAAGCCCATGCCAGAACTGAGCAGACTTGTCTCTTCCCTGGATCCATTCCAGCATCGTAACCATCTGACTAATTTTCCTTCCAGGGATAATTATATAATAAATTTTAAGTGGTAGATAGATGCATGGTATTACAGTTTAGAATTCTCCATCTATGAACTGGGATGCTCAAGAAAATTTAGCATCAGCCATCCCATGTCCCATGTCTTTTCTGGATTAAAGTAATTAAAACTTTTGAAAAAGATATAATTGTTTTTTCACAAGCTAATTTTTTTTTTTTTTAAATAAACATTCTTAAAAGATAAAAGCCCATCTCCCACTGTTGGCTGCAATTCTCCAGCCCAGACATTTGTGCTGTAAACTGCTCAGTACATTACACTTTACTGGATGTTATATCACAAATTCTCCTGGGGAAGAAAAGCATCTGCTACATCCATATTTGGTTAGAATATCTGTTTTAATTCTCAGCTAAGAAATCAGGATGCCAGGCATTCTGAAGAGAATAAAAACTTCCTGTCATACATAGTAAAGTCTATTCTTACGGAGAATGTACTCAACTCCAACAAGGACCATTCTGACCATGACATGAAACAGACTTACCTAGCATAGCTTCTTCTGTGCCAGGCAGCAGAGGATGTGATACCATGCTGCCATCCTGTACAGCTGCCAAGGTAGTCAAACATTTTCCATAGAGACTATTGATTTTTGAAACGGAAAAGGTAGTGAACTGACTTTGACAGAACAGGAGATACTTCTTCCATAGCTCTGGATTATTGGGGTGTAAGAAAATTAGCTTCTGCCATTCTTTAATCACAGCTGGCGGTTCCCAGAATTCTGTGCAAAGCTTCAGTCTGGCAAGTTTCAGATCAACATTACTTGGATTGCTTTCAATGGCCCTCTCTAAAATAGCCAGCTTCTTTTCTAAGATTAACTTCAGTGATTTTCTTCTTACTTCCTGCTCTCCCTTACTGGCATAAGGGCTAGGTCCTCTCATTAATTCATCCTTAAAACAAAGAGAAAAATCATTACAAATTAGGAAGAATCATCACTAGAATAATGAGAAGAATGCTGACATTTGTGAAGACAAATTAACAGTTCATTCCTCACCAACAGAAAATACACAGTCCTAAACAAATGAAACTACGATATCATGTTAATTTATTACTTAGAATAAGCCTGTTTGAACACATACCTGAAAAGAAACAAATTCCATCCAAGCATTAATATCTCTTGGGTTTTCTCTGACTTTCTTGTTATGTTCTTCCACTTTTGTCATTAGAATGGAGTTCATGTTTATCCCAGGCTCTTGATTTGTTTGCTGTGTATTTACAGGCTCATGGTCTGTACTCTTGCACCCCTTTCCTTCTAGCCACACTGTAGTTGATGGATCATAAATCCCAAGAGGATTTACCTCCGTTGTGTTGGAAGAATCATCAGTTTCCATTTGGGAAACTGGTATAAAAGCAATTGGGTCAGATGGAGAACTTTTATTGACAACAGAAATCCCATCTGTGTTCAGCATTTTCACATTGTTCTTTGTGAAGTAGCGCTCAGGTTGCCTCTGTAACTGCTTCCTTTTTGATGCAGAACTGTCCCAAGTTATACACTGCTTCTTTGCATCTATGCCAAGACAGGATTCTCCTCTCCTTTTATATCTTAGAAGGAAAAATATAATTAAACATCTCCTAAAATACCCATTAGAAAAGATACTTTTTTTGAAAGATAGCATCAAAGAAGTACTTTTAATTAAAAACGACCAGAATAATGTATGCATAGACCTTCAAAAGTGTAAGAATGTGGTAACTTTTCCCTTAATTAACACTTAAATTTATATTTTTTCTTTCAGTCATCAAAACTTTTATTATCATTATTCCTTTAAGTTCAACAATACCTGTCATGCTCCGCAGAAGTAACATTTTTTTTCCTCCTATCATTTTAAGCCATGTAGACAAATGTGGAAAAAGAATGACAGCATTATATAAAGTTATTTATATTAGATTATTTTAAACTGAAAACTAAGACATAGTAGTTCAGTAATATCTTTCTGTATCCTCAAGCCTCTCTTCATTTTATATGCCAAGAAGTGGGCCAGGGCAGGGAGGGGAGTGACAACAACATGGGACATGGAAAAGAAAGAGAGATCAGGTTCATAAGGCCACTATAATCCTACAGAATAAGAATATTACCAAGAATGTCACTTCAGTGGCAGATGTAGTGACATGCAATGCTAAAATAACACTTTTCATTTCAAACAATAGCTGACAATCTAAAGGTGGAAGAAAATTTGAATGGATTGTAACCAGGCAATTATATTGCAAAGGTATTACACTACAAAAATAAAATCCATAAATCCTCCGTCCTCCACAAATAATTACTTCTTTATATATAGTAAAAATTCTCCCTGAGAACATCTAGCTGTAAATGTACATACAAAATGTACGAGCCCAGCGTAGGCTCTTTTAGATGGGCTTCACTGTTAATGTCGCACAATGTTCTAAGGGGTCCCCATAGTACAAGTAACCCACTAAGGTTGCTGAATATATCTTTCCATCTATAGTCATTTAAAATGAAGGTCAAATTTTGAAATAAAACACTCAGTTATCTTATTTTCTCATCTGCTACAAAAAAATTTCACAGCCAGACTCAAGTTAGTGAATCTTGAGAAAGTGAGTTTGAATACCAACAAAACCCAACATACTGTACCTTGCTATGTCCCCTCGGTACAGGGATTTGTAGGCCCAGTTTGCAGGGTCTGGTTTCTTGTCGATTCTGAAGGTTTCTGCTGTGAAAGCCTGGATATCATCAAGCCAAACAAAGCGATTGCTGCTAAGATTTGATGTTTTCTTATCTAGACTGAACAAAGGAGAACAAGTGTGTTCTAAACACTGGTAACACATTCAGCATTTACAAAACCCAGGAAACATTGCATTTCTGTAGTTCATAATAATTTATGTTATATGACCATCACTGCAAAGTCACACACTGGGAAAGAAACAACTGGAAATACTCCAATAGTATCATCAAAACAAAACACAAACAGTCCTTGCATTTCCAAAAATTGGATTTAGGATTATGAAAGGTAATAACCAGATTTAACCAATTAATGGCTCAGTAAACTATAATCTAAAAGCCATATATTATTACTTTTAAAATTTACTTTTGTCTTTCTTAATTGTAGCATCTTCTTTAAAGGGAATAATCTGTAAGGGATTATGTAGATTAGCTGTAAATTATACCCATGCATTTGGTAAAATAGCATGCCAAGTGCTTCATACAAATGACCTGAAGGGGAAATTGCCACCTGCCTCCAAACTGAACTTCCAATCTGAATTCACATTACAAATAAGTAATTTAGTAAATGAGTTTTCTAGTCTGGAGAAGCTTTCCAAAATTTCACAAGATCTATTGCATTTAGAGCAATTTTGTGATTCAGGTTTCAAAAACAGTTTCCTGAAAACTCAGTATTCTCTCAATATAAACCACTTATGGAAAAAAGTTAAAATAGCCACCCTGAAAGAACTTCAGGCCCTTCATTCAGGCAAAGCTGTGGCTGGTCTAGGAAACAGCTGATTAACCAGGTTCAGCACATAATTCCATTGCATCCAGCCCAGAAACTCTCCAGCAAAGAAGAGTGATTGGGCAGAGCAGAAGGGTTGTAGCATCCCAGTCATTTTTCACTATGCTTCCTCACAGCCAACTAAACCTTCAGTGCCACAAGCCAACAACAGAGTCTTGGAAGGTAGTGAGGGTGGCTAGAGGCAGCAGACAAGTATCCACCAGTATCACTGCTATTCTTTCATGGGAAAATAATCTTAAGAGCCCTTGGCATAGACATGTGCCCACAAGCCTATGCTCTCAGATCCTGGTAAATCTGCCTGGAAAATAAGAAAGCTGGAGGAAAGGCAAAGACTGCCTGGATGACAGCCAGCTATAACAACAATGCCTCAATGTCACCAAATCCTCATTCTGTCCCCAGGAGCTGCTGCAGTGCTGTGAATTAGAGCCAAAGATGCTGATGCTAAAGAAAAAAAAGGAACTAGAGAATCAAAGGGAGGCAAAATGGCAGCTCAAACCAGAAACATGACAAGAAATGGGGAAAGGTAACTTACATAGCCAGTTAGATTTGGGCTCCTTTGAATCAAACTATCAAAACCCAACAGACTGAAAAAGCACAGCTAGGTGTGACAAACCTGAATACTCAGTGCATTCACAGAACCTCTTTTACTGCTCAAAGATCGTGCTAGTCACTAGATACCTATTTTCTTGTTGCATATAAAAATGACACCCCCACTAATTACACAGTACTTCAGAGCTCCTGGAATTAACAAAAATGACACAGCAAAACAATTTCAATTGTTCAAATCTCATCTAGATGTACCATGAGCAGTCAATGTCTGGACATAAATGTTAAAACATACAGCAAACTTTGTCTTAATATCAAAAAAAGGCAATGTTAAGTCTATGAGGACACTATCACAAGGTAAACACAGCTGCATGCTAAGACTTTTACATTATTTAGGAATAACATTTAATGCAATCCCTCTCTAAACTCTGACAGTAAACTGAAGATCCAGGAAAGGAATCAAGATGCTTTCAAAAACTGACGTAAGCTTCTATATGTCTTTAAAAATACATTTCATTACCATAATAACATGCTTTGTTCCGCAAACAGTACTTCAAATGACAATCACACCTGAAAAACTCTGACTAAATTTCTATTTCATTTCTATTTTCATTTTCATTTTCATTTTCATTTGAATGCAGGGTTAGTCATACACATCTCCAAAAAATAATACGCACCAGTGGAATAATTTAATTCGTAAAATTGAAGAGACATGTACAAGAACACAATGAATGTATGTCTTGCTTAGTATTAATCAATACATACTTTGCTGCTGCTTCCTTTTCATTATTTTTACCACTTCTTGTGGCTTTGTCCTTGATGTGCTTAGTGTCCAAATCTGATTCGCTACTACTGGAGTCCCCTTTGTTTTTCTTTTTTGTCTTCTTATAATGGTGATGCTTTTTCTTTTTCTTTTTCCTTTTTGTACTTGACTGTTTCAGGCTCTCATCTGTATCACTTTCTCCTGATCTTGAAGTAGTCC
The DNA here is from genome assembly GCF_000747805.2 of Chaetura pelagica. Taxonomy (NCBI): domain Eukaryota; kingdom Metazoa; phylum Chordata; class Aves; order Apodiformes; family Apodidae; genus Chaetura; species Chaetura pelagica. The sequence continues at coordinate 1,604,600 of NW_009954241.1, forward strand.
TGCTTGGAAACAAGTACATGTATCTATACACACCTATGGTATCTAAGTTCACAATAATTTCACCCTTTACCATTGCTCTACCTATGTTTTTGTAGATGAGTTAGCAGCAACACATACAATTCAAGTGATATAAATTTGCACTAAGCCACAGTTGTCTTTATTTCTTCAGCTGCTGGAATTACTGACAACTAGTCTTAAAATTTAATTGTCAATGGCATTTTGATGTGTGATCTGTAAAAATATCCGTTTGTTATTATCACCAAAATTTTACACAATTTATTTGGGGGTACTAAGACAAAAGAAGCCATGAGAGAATCATTAGTGGGCCTTTAAAATAAACACACACACTCCCCCAGGCAAACCAATGCCCCCCAAACACCACATATATTGGAGTAATTAAGTTTTTATTAAACTGAGAATGTACCCTAGTAATAGGCAAAAAGATCACACATTTCTCACTACAGTATTTTTTACAAGTTCTTTTTCAAAGATTAATGATATACGGTGCCTTTACTATGTCAGTCTATCTGAATGGCAATTTGTAAATTCATTAGTTTTATGACATTAAAGTAATGAAAAGATCTTAAGAAATACAAGCAAAATACATTACTATGAACAGAACAGTTATTGCATTTCAATCACACAATACACGTAAAAGAATAAGTATACAAAGCTGTGGCTGCCCCATCCCTGAAAGTGTTCAAGGGCAGGTTGGATGGGGCTCTGAGCAACCTGGTCTAGTGGAAGGTGTCCCTGCCCATGCAGGGGGGTTGGAACTGGATGATCTTTAAGGTCCCTTCCAACCCAAACCACTCTATGAAAAAGATATACTCAGGTGTGATTATAAAGACATTATAAAGAATTTTTCTATCATTACTACCAACAGCCATGATAAACACAGGAGGCTGTATCAAATTAAAAGTGATTTATGTTAGTTATAGTGTAGATATGCCACATATAGCAATCATTTCAGTAAATATATGAAAACTAGTTCTTGAGCAAACATGGTGGCTTAAAGCTCATTTTCATCACTCACTTCAGTGATCAACATGTTCTACAGAGCTGCATAACTTGATACATGTAATATTTCATTAACTCACCTCTTCAACTGGTTTTTAAAAAGTAAATGACTGTGAAATGGCTGATTGAATTGGTTTTCACAGAGAAATCACAAAGATGATGCTTAATCTTAACAAGGGTTACTCAGGACATTCAAAAGCTAATGAAGATTCATGATCACTCAGTTTTCTTTCTATTCTGAAATAACAATGATTTAAACACAGCTGGGAGAAAAAGAAAATGGAAATATAATAGCCTAAGTATAATTTCTCATTATTTTAAGTTAAAGGACATGGAAGCATTATTCATACTTTTATGTGTGACTCAGTTCAGCCCTTTTTAAATACTGCAGAGTGGAACGAAAAGCAGCCTTAAAAACTCCCAATTTTGGTCTCATGCAACAAAAGATAAGTAGGACATAAGAAAGAGGCTATTTTAAAAGATATTGACGTATATTCTACCTTATTAGTGGTGATTTTTCAGGGGGGAGATTTGCAACTTCTGTAGTGCGCTGATGCAGTAATAGTGCATCTTCCGTAGAGAAGCTTGGGTTACTAAGCCAGTCCAATTCTGCAGGTAAAGAAAAGTGTGAGATCAACACAAATTAGATTCCTATGCTTTTTCCAATCTAGTTAGTAGGCAGCTAACTTTGCAGCAAACATCATTAAGTCCTGTGTGACAATTGAGCACATCAGAAGGCAATCCATAAAATTTTCATTTAGCAGAACACTAGGTTTTGATGAGGTAAAATATTTAGAAACTGAAATCTTCCCTGACATCAAGAGAAGTTTTAAAAATCCCACTATATTATAATAATTTGAAGTTCATACTGCAAGCAGATGATGTTTTATACACTGCTATATATTTAAAACAAAAACCCAAATCTGTCCAATATTAATTTTTTACAATGGAAAATTTCTAACTTTTTATACATATATACTGTATACATTTTATATGTAAACATATACATATATATTGTATATTAATATATTATATTAATTATATGTGCGTAATTATATAAGAACTTGTGTCTTCAAATATTTTATAATTATCATGTATAATATATACTATAGATATGTATATATTTTAATTTAAAGAATAAAATTGAAAAAATTACACAAGAGCATAATCACTTGAGAAGTGTAGTTAATGAATGCAATACAAGTTATGCAAACTTACAAAACTGCACTTCACTCACTGTACAGAAAATATTTGAATCCAAATTTTATTGATGGGAACACCCACTACCGGTAAGAATACTTCAGAGTTTTATACAAGGTCAAAACATGTCACTGGATTCTCAGTTCTCTAACCAGTGAAATCAGACATTTAAATAGCGTGAAAAAAAGGTTATCTCATGCTAATTTTGATATTTTAGTAAGCATTAAGTATTCTGCATCTCGACCTCAGCCATTTCAGTAATCCGATAAGATCAGACACCGACAGGATGTGGAGGGGGAATGTTTTACCATAATTTTATTGATATTAGAAATTCTATAACAATTTTCATAGATATTTAATTTCTAGAATTCTTTTATGTAGGTGACATTTTCTAACATATTCAGCAACAAACTTTATTTCACATAAGCACAGAATTTAACATCAGCCTCTCCGGTGCCAGACCACAGGAGATAAAAAAAGAAGAAAATTTGGTCCCCCTGCCTGTTCTCCATGCTCTTCACAACCATTCTTGCCTCTGTCTTCTTCCTGTGACACTCCTGTCTTTCCGCTTTTCACTACACTGACCTCTAATCCTTAAATAGCATGAATTTATCTTCTGCCAAGCCATAAGTCTCTCCCTCCTTCTGAAGTTTCTTTCAGAAATAGCTCTTCATACCAAAATTCTGTCTTCCCTTTATTGTTGTCCACAAAAGGATTTAAAATGGAGCAGGCTGCAAAACAGTTTTTTAACCTAAGTTAAACTCTTGAAGAAGTACATACAAGCAAGCAAAGCTCCAGTTCACGTTTCCCAAGAGACTGGCCCTGCTACCAAAGGTCCCATGGGCAGGGAGGGACACCTCCCCTGGTTCCTCTTGAACCTCTGTGCACAGAAGAACCCACAATTCATGGCGCTGTCAGGACCAAAACACACTTCCCATGAGTGCCCCGAGCACAACACTGCTACATGCTGTTTCCCAGCTCACTGAAACAGGGGATGTAGACTGAAAACCAGAAATTTGGCTGTAAAATACGTAGGTGTATTACTGTAATCTTCTGCCTGGCAATCAGAATCACCAAACCCAAGGCAAACACACTCTCCTACTTTGAGTCAAATCAATATGAGATTATTTTTCCAGGGAAATACTTAGGATATATTAATGGAAAATTAGAAAAACTGTGATCCTTGTCTATTTAAAATCTTATTAAAATCTAGTACTTATTTTGAAAGAATCCACCCTGGCACAAACACCTTCGTTTTAAGTAAAGTGTCCATGATTCTAAAACTGTAAATCTACCACAAAGCATCCTTCCATAACCTTTGGTGAGTTTAAAGCAGAAAGATTTATGCGGGATAATATCCAAGCAACATTCCACTCACTTATCAATATAATGATTCCCCCTGCTAGGGAATAAAGTATTATGCAACAATAAGTTAATTGCTTATTTTTGTCATATAAGAGATGTATAAGGAACCAACGTAAAATCAGAGTTAGTTTTTAGAAGAATTGTATTTAGTACTTTCCATTAAATACTGAAATGTTTCTCATGGACAATTCTGTAACTATTACATATTTAAAACACACAGGAGTTAAATAAATTCATACACCAGATAACTACATAATCAAATTTGAATGAATAATTCAATACACGTCATGCAATACACTGAGTGCTGCCTTATATTTTCTGATATGTTAAAGGTATATTTATTAAACAGGACATTGCTTTTTAAAAGTACTATCTTCCTTATACTCTGTTATTTCTGCTCATTTTGGTAATGAGGATGGGTTCTAAAGGAACACAGAAGCAAACTGCAACCCTACAGTGTTTTTCCACTAGTTACACTCGGGTCTTCCTCAAACACAAATTCAGAGAATGTACAAATGTCCAGAGCACTCCAGATTTCAGTAAATGCAGCTAATCTGGGCATAAAGCCTTCCATTTATTTATTTACAGAATTAAAGGAGACACTTAATTCCCTTAAAAAATAAATCCATCTTTGTTTTGATTTGCATTTATTACCCAGATTCACTTAACAAAACAGAAAAAAATACTGGATGGCAAAGTGTAAAAGTGTATCACATAATAGCATAAAACTGTAACTTAATAGCCAGACAGATCTCCTTACAATTATTATATATTCCAATTACATAGAAAACTTACCTAATTTGTCTTTGGCCAGAAAGCCAATAAAATACTTCAGGCACAAAGATATTCTCTGTAGCCTTTAAGTTTCTCTTAATTTCAATAAGTTATTGTTTTCCTTTGTAACATATAATACATAAGTTACTATTATTATTTTTTGTAGAAATAAATTTATTGTAAGGTAGTTCTGTATTGATTTGAATGAAGGATTGTAGTTCAAAAATCACTTTAAAGGTAACATTAGTAATACTCATGACCAGAAATCACTGGGTTAGATTTTTTAAAAACTAAGCCTGAAAGCAGAATGACATTAAATAATTTGCCTTCAGTCATATAGAGTTGTTGATGACCAAATTCAGAATTCAAGACTTAGAATATTCAGGTTATTAGGAATAAAGTCTAAAATGTTTAAGATCTTGACCTTATGTCTTTTTAAATGCTGTACGCAACAAAACAGGCCTTTCATCAATGTCAAGAGCATAATATCAGGTCCCCCAAGATGAAGGTGGATAATGTATTTTTTAATAATATTCATTACTGCAAACACTTCAGATACAGATGAGCCCAAACTAGGAAAAAAATGTTTGCATGCAACTACAAGCATGCTAAATTTTATAACCTTGAGTCTACAGTGCCAAATCATTTCCAAATGGAGATACAGATCCTTAGCAGCACAAAGATCTTCAGTCTTAAAAACAAAAAATTGAAAGCAATTGAAAAATTTCTTCTTAGATGGAATTACTGATCACAGTGACAAAATTAACAGAGTAGAAAGTAAACAAAGAAAGCAGTCAAGCTCCAGTTGTTTTAGAAGACACAATGAAACATGGGGCTGACCAAGCATATTAATTTCACTGAGGCACAAAACACACATTAAACAAGAGGTAGCACCTGAACTGGCAGAGCAGTGAGAAGCAGTTGTCTTTATATTTCACTGTTTAAAAGGCTTTTCTAGGACCAGAACCACATTCTTGGCAAAATTGGCAAAATTTTCCTTCTCCTCCTCTTAGCAAATTAATCCTGCAGCTCACAAAAGGATGAAGCCTAAATTTCCAAGTTGTGTCCTCAATCCGTTACACTCCCCACCACTGCCACAGCTTCCAGAATTACCTGCATTCTCTAGACCCTTCTACAGTACTTTGCCATATCCCTTAATTAATGGCTGGGGAACAGGCAGCCTGTGCTGTGTGAGATTGTGATCTCTCAAGATGTTTATTAGAATTGGCTAATGTACATATACTCATTTCCAAGCCCATCTATCCTGGTAACAGTTCAATTCACATTCCAGCCTCTCCCCCAGCTATGAGGCTTCGTCTAGATTTCTCTCTTCTCAGCAAATGCAGATTTTCACAGACCTCCTCTACGTTTGTCATTTCTCTCTCTCATCATAACAAATGTGACTGAAAGGGTTAAAATTCCTGAGAAGGATGGGAGAAATATTAAGTAGGCTGGCAGACAGCAAGCATGAATGAGATCAATTTCCCTGAGAAATCTGCCTTACATATAGTAAAATAATGTCTATTATTGGCACTATTAGAAATTAACTTTCAAGACGTAATTTTTACTTAACGTTACATGAAAGCATCTGTTATTCCCTTACAGATGTGAAATGACTCACTAACTTAGTACACTATTATTACAACGAGCACAAGCAGAATAAGGTTTCTTTTTTTATATTTTAGACTATTGTTTTAGGGCCTCCAAGGAAAATTCACCTTGAGAAATTGAGTCATAAACATTAGTCCCCTGACTGTGCCTTTGGCTTGGTTCTGTTTGAGCAGATGAGATTAAATTGTGCTTTTAGAAAACTGAAGAATCATACTGTCAGAACCAACCCCGGTAGTACAGTCCCTATGACTCTGTGGATACACCAGGGAAATGCTTAAGAGTTCTCCAACTACAGTGTTTTTTGAACAGTTTAACCAAACTGACCTAACAAGAACTGACCAATTCTTTCCATTACACAACATGCAAGTCCAAACCTCCTTGTAAATATGCTCCAGTGAATCAGTTAGCTGGATACAAACATTTCAAACATCAAAATGCATGCCAAACTTTAAAACTCTACCTTTTTTTTTGTGTGTGTTTTTTGTCAAATGTTAAGTTTATATTTTTCACAGACCAGATTTATGTTCTTAAAGAATATAAAGACAAAAAGACATACAATAGTTTTTGTGATAATATGCATGTACTTGTTTATTGTTCTACTCTACCATCCACATACATAAGCACAACAGTAGAAGCAACTTTTATACCTTCCCAAGGAAACAAAAATTAAAAATCTACAGTGCATGTCTACAGAGACAATTTTTATGAGTGAGGCAAAGCCTTTTTGTTGCCTCTCAGAATCCTGAAAATCTGTTTTCAGCAAAAATCACTGCACCATTTTACCTACGGAATAGTTCAGACTGTAAATAATGCTGTGCATAATGCTTGCTACTGTCAGTGAAGTTAATTATTACCACTGCTCTGCTCAGTACGGCTACTGATAAAGTTGCAGTTTATCTTCTACCAAAAACTAATTAAGCTCAACAACATAACTGCAAAAAAACATACACGAAATCACTTTGCACTCCAGAGGTTGCTGGCACTCAGCAATATAGCAGGATAGGAGCAGTGTACAGCACTACTGCAGTTTCAGGCAGAACTTACGTTTCTAAGTAGTTTAAAAAGGTTTGTAAGAGTTTGAAACAGAGGTGGTTGGAGAAATAAAAACTGGCCAGCATAATTACATTATTACTTTTACAATAAAACTATGAAGAAGTCCTAAATGACTGCAAAAGACACCTCAGTTTTGCCTGTCATGTTAAATACAACATACCCTGGTGATGTCTGTATTATGACGGACTTTGGCTTCTCATCAGCTCTGAGGAAAGAGTCAACTATCAGAGAGATATCAAAGTTGCCTGTCAAGTTCTCAAGTTCTCACAAGCTGAACATGTGAAATTTGATATATGCCACCACAAATGTGATTCTGAGTTAATATTTAATTTTTTGAACTTATACTGAAATGTGGTCATTAAAAACAAAGTAATATATTGACTAATTTGAGATTTGACTAATAAAGAGATTTTGTTCCTTAAAGTTTTGCCAATAATTCTCATACAAAAAACTTCCAGTAGACTAAAATGTAACTCATAAACACTGCTAATAACTGAAATGTAGATACCAAAGCCAGTCTTAACATCGTTTTCTGTGTAATTTGATCTTCAAGACAAGCAATCTATGGTGACACAGTCTACACATAACAAACCTACAGGCTAAATTTCCAGAGTTTTAAAACATACACAAGGTCTTACTACTAGAGAATTTTAATATACCTCTGCCTAGCAGAGAAGCTTCTCTCTTCCTAGAAGCTACAGTTTGGGATCTTATCACATTCACTGTTCCCTGCACCTACTGTCGTTACCAGAAAGGCTCCTGAACGTGGCTAGAACATCCCTCTACTGGCAGGCCGGTATCAACAGCTGCGATGGCACCCGGGGGTAATGCAGAACTGGTTAGAACAAGAAGGAAACCCCAGCCTGTATTGCTGAAAGATTCAAAAACTCACCATGCAGAATGAACCTAATATACAAGAAATTTAGCCTAAGTAAACAACTCTTCTAGAGTTTCCTCTTGTTGTGGTGACCAGAGGATGGGCCGACAAGGGGGGGGGG
>NW_009954241.1:1612634-1614897 GCF_000747805.2 Chaetura pelagica
GGAAGCTGGCAAGCAAAAAGCACAGTTCAAAGTATCTCCCAACAGAAGTAATAAATGTTGTGCATACCTCCGTTTGGCAATAGGCCACATAGGGCTCTTTACTATCAAGTATAACTTGATAGACAGCAACCGTGAGTCAGCATGATAAACTGAATCATAATCTCAATTCGAGAGCTTAAAAAAACCCCCACAAAACCCCAAAACATTTACAACTAGGATTTGGCTTAATAATATAGGAAATTAGAGTATTTTTTAACTTATACAAGGCCGTGGGGGAGAGAAACCCCACCACCTCGTTTTCTGCGTTAAACAAACCTCCTTCACCCACAGAACTAACATACACCTATTTTTTCAAGGAGTATTTCTATATCCACGCCTCCTCCAGCATCCACCAGCAGATAGATAGCTGGAAGCAAACCTGGACGCGCCTCAGAACCCGCCAATGAGAAGCCAGCACCATTTTTATGGGAACGTCCCTATCTCGGGCTCTCCCAGAGTTACCTCAGGGGAAGGAGCTGCACTGGCAGGCGGTGACTTCACACAGCCCGGCCGCCCTGCGCAGAGCGCGGCGCTGCCGCCCCCCACGCTCCTGCCCCGCAGGGAAACTTCTGCTTGGGCACCTTCTTCCCCTTCTTTACCAACCACCAACACTGCTCTCCTTCCCCAGCACAGCTCTTCTCCTTTAAGTGCCTCTCAGCTCAGGTGTTATCTCAGTTCTTTCGTATGTTAATCGCTGAGGTGCATCTATTGTCCCTCTAATGGCTCCTTGGCTGGGTTTGGAGCACGGGGAGCTTCTCAGCTTCTTACTGGAGCCGCCCCTGGGGCCCTTTCCCTGCTACCAAAAAACTCACCAAACCAAACCAGAACAGGGTCTGACTGTAGAGAGAAAAAAAAATTTAACAGCCCTGCTGGACAGTTTGAGCTTTTTTATTAGTATTATTATTTTGGCTAGTTTTATGGCTATTTACACCCTCAGGTGGAATAATAAAAATAAATGAGAGAGTATCTATCACCTGAATGTTAGCCCTACAAATGCAATTTAGCTGAAATAATTGTCAGTATCTCAGTACCAGCACTGAGGTTTAGAGAGGGAAGTAATCGGCCTCCATTTGTACATGTAAAACTTGAGAGCTTGGGGGGGATTTTTAATTTTTTTTTTCTTAATGGATCCACATGCTGTAAAATGCCGGTTTTATGAAGGGAAAATCATAGATAATTATATCTTTAGAGCTCTTCAAATATTTTTAGGTTGAGTCTGTGTGTCAGAAATGATTGTTTTGAATAGCAACAAGTCAGATTTATTTGTTTCCTAGCCAATGTTGTTTTTTTGAGCCTACCTAAATGTTCTCAAATTCTGAAAGTCTGGAGTAGTTTCAAATATGAATTTTTACAAAGAAATAAAATCCTATTTCAGAAACAACTTCTTCTCTTCCTTAACTGTTAAGAATAGACAGTTAAAATCTGAAGTACTCTGACATATTTGGTCTACAAGTACTTTTTATTCATTTGGAAGCAGACAAACAATCAGCCTTTAGCCTTTGGTGGACAGAGTGAGTTTAAATTAAGCAATAAATTCCAAATGTTATGTTATTGGTATTAGGCATACAGACTGAGGTTTTTTTAGGGCAAATTAGGCAATGTTGAAAACAGCCCTTATAAAATGTTACGGAAGCTGGCAAGCAAAAAGCACAGTTCAAAGTATCTCCCAACAGAAGTAATAAATGTTGTGCATACCTCCGTTTGGCAATAGGCCACATAGGGCTCTTTACTATCAAGTATAACTTGATAGACAGCAACCGTGAGTCAGCATGATAAACTGAATCATAATCTCAATTCGAGAGCTTAAAAAAACCCCCACAAAACCCCAAAACATTTACAACTAGGATTTGGCTTAATAATATAGGAAATTAGAGTATTTTTTAACTTATACAAGGCCGTGGGGGAGAGAAACCCCACCACCTCGTTTTCTGCGTTAAACAAACCTCCTTCTCCCACAGAACTAACATACACCTATTTTTTCAAGGAGTATTTCTATATCCACGCCTCCTCCAGCATCCACCAGCAGATAGATAGCTGGAAGCAAACCTGGACGCGCCTCAGAACCCGCCAATGAGAAGCCAGCACCATTTTTATGGGAACGTCCCTATCTCGGGCTCTCCCAGAGTTACCTCAGGGGAAGGAGCTGCACTGGCAGGCGGTGACTTCACACAGCCCGGCCGCCCTGCGCAGAGCGCGGCGCTGCCGCCCCCCACGCTCCTGCCCC
>NW_009954241.1:1615337-1619510 GCF_000747805.2 Chaetura pelagica
GCTCCGGGCCGGGGCTGCTCCGGGCGCCCCGCCCGCCCCGGGCCCCTGCTCGTCTGACTGAGCGGCTGCGGGACGGAACCGCTGGGGAAAGAGGAGGGAGTGGGGTTTCCAGAGCCAGCCTTTCCTTCCCCATCCCCGTGGCTGCCCCCGCGGGGTTCACAAGCAGTAAACCCATGTTCATGTGTAAATCCCTGGGCCTGCCCTCCGTAAAGGGACTGGGGAACAAATCGTGTATTCTTTTACACTTTGTGCCTTTTTGGGAGAATATTACATTACCTAATTATGTATTGTCTGAAGCAGTGTTTGCTTTTTGTTTCAAGCCCAGTGCCTGATCCTTGCATTGTGAGGAAAAACTAAGTGTCCCTATTCACTTTCGCTCCAAAATGTTACAGACCATTAAGATGCTTCACTACAGTATTTGCCTTTCTGGACTGAAAAGTCTGGCTTTTAAATTCATCTATTGAAGCCATTTGATAAAGTTCTTGTTGAATTTCTTTATTTTTCTAACTCCTACACTAATCCTGGAGTATCAGAATTTATGTAATGACTACACTGTAAGTGTACAATGGGTTTAGAAATTATATGGAATTATAGTGACAGGTTTCTGCTCCTTTCCCAATACCTGCTGATCATTCTGTTTGGCTTTTGGCCTCTCCTGAGCTACACTGTTTCCTATGAGCCCATGCCTGAGTGGCAAAAGATAATAGGTAACCATTGCATGTAGATGTTAAGAACAGCTTCCCTATGCACACCCCTTCACGTTTGCCAAGCTGATTTTTTCGGTTGTTTTATATATATATAGTGCAAACTGCATGAAGTCAAACAAGGCCAGGTGCGAGGTTCTGTAATCCCAAGCACGAATACAGGTTGGGAGGAGTGAGGATTATAGACAGCCCACAGGAGAAGGACTTGGGGGAAGTGGTGGAGCAGGAGCTTAACATGAGCCATCAACGTGCACTCGCAGCCCAGAAAGCCAATTGTCTCCTGTGCTGCATCAAAACCAGCATGGCCAGCCTGTCGAGAGAGCTGATTCTCCCCCTCTACTCTGCTCTGGTGAGACCCCCCTGGATCCCCAGCAGAGAACTCCATGAGTGTGTCCAGAGCAGAGCCACAAAGATGATCAGAGGGCTGGAGCAACTCCTCTATGAAGGCAGACTAAGGAAGTTGGGGTTGCTCAGCTGAGAGAAGAGGAGGCTCCGTGGTGACCTTATAGCAACTTCCCAAGATCTGAAGAGGGCCTACAAGAAAGCCGGGGTAGGGCTTTTTACACAGGTATATAGTGAGCGGACAAGGGGCAATGGTCTGAAGCTTAAAGAGGGGAGATTCAGGTTGGACATTCGGAAGAAGTTTTTTCCTGTGAGGGTGGTGAGATGTGGAACAGGTTCCCAAGGAGGTTGTGGATGCTCCCTCCCTGGAGGTCTTCAAGACCAAGTTGGATGTGGCCTTGAGCAACCTGATCTAGTGGGAGGTGTCCCTGCCCAGGCAGGGGGGTTTGAACTAGATGATCTTTAAGGTCCCTTCCAGCCCAAACCATTCTATGATTCTATGATTCTATTTCTGAAATACTTCAGTGACCTTTCTCAGTCAGCTTTCTAGTTGATTTTCCTGAATAGCATACATCTGCAAATTTTGTCAACTCTGTGTTCATTGCTGTTTGCAGCCTTTTTGTAGATGTTGGACAGCTAGATTGTGAGGAATTCCACTGGTGAGTTCTGCCTTTAGAAAACTATAAAACTGTAAGTTCTTATTTCCTACCTTTTTTTTTTTTTTTAAATTAATCTATAAAATTATCTTAATTTGTATTAACAGGAGAGAAGAATGTAAGTACAGAGATAAGAAAATTTAGAAAAAAATAGTGGTAATGGACACTGATAGTCTAGAAAACATCGAGTGGGGCCTGACTGCCAACTTAAAAAGAAGGGGCTTTGAACTGTGTGCCCACATACTGATATGGAGCAATGTTTTGGTTCAAGGCTATTCACATCTATCAAGTTTTGTAGTGAAACATTAGAATGTAGAAAATGCAGTATGTCATATACAGAAATGTTTACCTGCTTAGAATTGATACAGAAGATAGGGGGAAAAATCTAAAAGAAGTGTGTTAACAACTTGTGACGAAAAAAGTATCTTGTCACGTGCACATTTTAGCCTTTTTCCTGAGCAGAGTAAACCTATGTAATTATGCTACCTGAACAAGCATTTGTCTTTCTGCCTAGCATAGATTCTCCAGGTAGCTTTAGAACTTGTGAGCAATTTCAGCCAAATTTAACAGGAGGTGATAGGTTATTATATTACTGCAAATTACATGAAAACAGGTGGCAACACAGAACAGGATTTTCAGTGGGAGGAAAGCTCCAGTGTGCATGCAGTTCATCTCAGGAGTCTAACCTACTGGGAAAGCTGAGTCAGAACTCTCCTGCTCATGGAAGTATTTGTTATAATCTTATTTGGATAGTTACTGAAATTTGTAAATGCATTTATTCTGCATACCTCAGCACTGGGAAAACTATTACCTATCTGCAGAAAATTCTTTATTCTCTTGTGAACAAGACTCAAGGCCCTTTCAACATACTGATGCTCTAGATACAGGATAAACTAAATGGATTTCATAACAAAAGCAGTCTATTTGCTGAATGTCATTATTCACATTGACTCTCAGCTTCTCATAGTGATGGTAGCTAATAACTTCTCAACAAGAATACAGAAAATGTGCTTTTTGACAGTAAAGTAAATGGTCAAAGAGAGAGTTTAGAAGAATCCTAAATAGAGATTTATGTCCTTTGTCCCTGGAAATTAGCCTCATTATGGGTGAAGAGAGGGATACATTAATGAAGGGTGTTATTTTTGTTGCCATACAAATATTACTGTGACAGAAAAAAAAAAACACAACCCACCAAAATAAATAAAATCCACCATATTTAATGCTATCACATAAATGCAAGCAATATTTCTCATTATTGCAGGTGGAAGTTAAACTTGTGTGAACATTGCTTTTAGGATACTGCATTTATTTGTACTAGTAGTTCTTATTTATCATCAGTAGAAACTGGCTATGTTTTAAAATTTCTATGTTAAGATTTCCTTGACTTACTGAGTGAGCAATGCACATTCTAATGAAAGAGTTTTTTTCTGCAATGTATTTAGCTCCATGTCTAACAAGTTTTATTTTGCAACTTTTGTCTTAAAATTCTGTAAAATTAATTATATGAATACTTTCCAAAGACTTTACAGGAAAGAAGTACTATTATAAGTAAAATGTTTGACTCAACTCAGTTGACCCAAGCCTTTTCTTGGGATTTAGTGAAGAATGGAACCAAAACACCTCTTGATGTCTACAATAAAATTACCTGAAACATCTATAAGATATCAAGAGACCATAATCTTCACATAGGAGGTTTGCTCTCATATGCAAAAGGATGGAATTGATGAAACAATGCTGAGTGTTTCAGGCAACTTTATTCTAAGCAAAACCTTACAGAACATGCCTTACAGTACAGTACTATGAATGCATACACAGTGGGTACTTTAAATAAAAGCATCAGAAATAAAGGCAACAATTTTGAGTAAGGCTAACATTGCAGTCATTTAAAGAAACAGGCATCCCTAAAATATTGTAACATTTTGTAAGACTGTAAGAGCAGAAGTCGCATTACAAAGGACAGAATTAATTCTGACCACAGAGCTAGAGGAACAGTTGGATGTATTCACATGCACCTTCTTTGGCTCCCTTGAACAACCCTGGTGGGATGGATTAGCAGGCTTCCAGCTCTGTGCTCCACCAGCCTTTTCAACCTTGACATACCCAGCGCTGCCAGCAACCCGGGATGATGCACGTGTATCGTGACAAGAACACTCAGGCAGCTTACTCTAGTAAGAAAATACATGGTTTCAATACGACACATTTAGCATGTTCCAACAGCATGAGGAACTGGGCAAACATGAAAGGAGGGTGCTATAGCTTTATCTCCCTGCGGTGAGACCTACAGAGCATAATGGAGTTTCCAATGACACTGGTTCCTGTTCTGATGGCATGCCAAGTTTCCAGCCTTTCTCTGCATTTTCCCAGCCCTTTCTCAAGTTTCTTTCACTAAGAAATCCCTTTGTCTATGCCAGGCTACTCAGATGTATTGAGATCTACTGAGTAATTTTACCAAGAGCTAATTTTTTAACGAG
>NW_009954241.1:1619705-1641082 GCF_000747805.2 Chaetura pelagica
AATGCCAGAGCTCTGGTTTCAGCTCTGCCAGGCGCTGTGCGCTGGTGCCAGGCTGTGACCTCCACGCTGTCCCCAGCCTTGCCAGCAGAACAGCACAGAAGAGATTATCTCCTCCAGGAGCATCACATGCTTGCAACTTTAATGATGCTTGATAAGGTCTCTGTAGCTATTTTATTTCCTCTTTCTGCCCTCTGTAAGGGCGCTGTGTGAGCAGGCAACTCCCAGGGGGCTAGGACAGGAGTTCCTCAGCCAGAAGCAGGACACCAAGGGCTGCCCCAGCCCTGAAATGAGGCACCACCCTGGGGACAGGGACAGGTCAAGTCTGGGCTGGGACATGGGCCCACAGGTACGCCTGTTCCAGCAGTGCTGATGGCTGGGCAGGGCACTGGGGAGCTGTGGAATCACTGGGGCAGGGGCTGATGGCCCTGGAGGCTGACAGGGGGTCCAGGGCCATGGTCAGGGTGGGGGAGACCCTGGGTAGAGCCAGACAGTGGCAATCAGGCCTGTCAGTGCCCTCAGGGACACAACACCTTCACCGCACGCCATTCCCCTTCAAAGTTGCTGATGTACTTCCCACCCCATCACCCTTCCCACCTCTGTTGTTCACTTGAAGAGAGAGAGGACTGCCCTCCCCTGAGTCTGGATGTGTCCTGGCAGCCACCCCTGCCATGCTGCCTGCTCTCCTCCCTGCCTGCTTTCTTTCCCAGGTACCCAAATCCCTGCTGTAAGGATCATGCATGACATGGCTGGGTCATTTCACAGAGGAAATTATGTAGGGCTCTCCATCATCTCATGCTTTGCCATTGTTTGAGAGAGGCAGCTCAAGAAGATGTCTTCTAAGAAAAAAATCATCTTAAATGTGTAATATTCTTCTAATCCTCAAAACTGACAGATCAAAACAGAATGTAGTTTGATACAAAATTATAATAATTTTACATCTGTCTTTCAAAAGCACATCTGTTGTATTTTGTAAGGCAGATGACCTGACTCATATGAAGCAACAAATTCCAATAACTTTCTCTTCAGTTTTTAATTACATACTGTATTACATGTACAGCAAGTATTCTAGGGGAGAATATTGTATAATACTGCTATTAAATTTGATGTACCATGCTTTTCTCTCAAAGTACCTATTTTGCAGGTCAGTATGTATAAACTTCCCAGAGTCCTTTATACAGAGGTTTTTTAAATTACATTATTGCTCATTGAAAATATGCCTTCTTCTTACAATGTAACAAATAATATCTGAATAAAGCCTTAGCAGTTTAAATTATTAATACAACAGGGATATAAAATTACACAGAAGAGGTGCAAACATTTTTCCTTCAACAGATAAATTAAAACATATATAGTATTACCTTATTCGGAGATGTTTACTGCTAATATTTTTACAAAAGCTGACGGGCCTTTTTTTTAATGCTTTAATAAATCTGATGATTTATTTACTGATTCAAGTTCTATCTGTAAGATTTTCAGTTACGATAAGCTGGCTGGGTTACCAAATGCTTTATTGGGTAGATCAGCTGTTACAGGTATGTTTGTGATGCACCTATGTCAGAAAGATAACTGGTTCTGTTTAGATATGCATTCTGATTCTACAATTATCTGGATGTAATCTATACATAGACACTAATCATATGCCACTCAGCCTTTCTTCCATTAACCAATTCTAAAATTTGGTAAGATCTGTTGCTCAGTCCACTGATTTTTTTTTCACTTTTCTCGGTTCTTGTTCTGAAATAGAATTGTACACAGTATGCCAGATGCAGTGGTACTTTACAGAATTCCCTGTTTTTCATTCTCTACTGAAAATATTCTACAGCCTTGCATTTATTGTTCAGTTAGCTGCATCATACCTGTGGTTCATCATGATCATGATTAATAATTACACTTAGGCTTCTCCAATCTATCAGTTTCCCTGGATGAATCTCCGTTATACCAGAAAATCTGGTTATTAATCCCTAAGGACATGGCCTTGTATTTTGTATTAAATTTAACTTCTATTACTCCAGGCTGCTAGGTTACCTGCTTTCTAGGAATTAAATTCTTGATATGGCTCATTGTGAGCAAGGCCACTCAGGTTTTGCCATCTGCAAATTTAATGAATATGCTCTAACTTCTGTGCCATTGCCTTTATTAAGTAAGATGGGGCCAAATGCTGGTGTAAGGAGCCCCACTGGATATCCCTCTCTAGTCTCAAAGTGCTCCTTCTAACACAGACCTAATAACCACTTCTTTAACTTACATTTCTTGTACTATTTCCCATTTCAACTAATAATCTCACCAGTACTACATTGTCAAGTTCTTTACTGAGACAGAAATAAATTGAATCTATGAGGTTTCTACCCCTAAACTTTCTGCTACCATTAAAGAACACTCATGTTCTACCTTTAGTAAACTTGGACTGCATTTTGTCCCATTTGACATTCATATCCATAGTGTTAATTATTAAAAAATTAAATAATTAAAGCTTTGTGTGTTATTGCAGACTAGCAGAATAATTGCATATATATTGTTTATAACAAGAAAAGTGAAGCTTGCTATGGAGCAGCACCACAGTACAACAGATGGATTAAAATCTGTACCACAAGCCATAAAACTTCATGCCCTAGTTCTTTAATTAGTCAGCAATGCTTCCCCATATGAGCAAGTTGAGCTCTCCTAGTTTTAGCTTCCATGACGTGGTTCTTTTCTGTGTGTATATTCTCTTCTAACAGCAAACTTGGCTGTGACTTTCCTTTCTACATCTGTATTCAGAAAGCTGCAAAATTACTCATTAGGCTGGTGAATGTAGCTAGATTACATATAACCTCAGTGCTTTGAGGGTCCACCTACTTTTTCTGCTAGTTGCAATGTGGTACCTACATCACAAAATGGCCTTTTGCTTTTTGTTTTACTCTTTTGCAAGATCTAGCTCTGGGTTAGGTTTGGGAAATCTTCCTTAAGTCCTGTACCTCCAAGTCTCCAAATGATAGCTTTCTTCATTCATTCATTTCCCTTCTCCGTTCCAAACAGACCTTTTCCTTGTTTTTACTCTGACTGCTGAGGTGGTTACTCATCCCACTTGCATACTTGGAATGTAAATTCCAGACGGTTCTTACATCTCTGAGTTAGAAAAATTCCAGATCTCTGTCATCTTTAAGCCTCTGATTTATTCAGTCTCTTTGAATACCTCAATTACTATGTCTAATCTACAAACATCTGTTCTTATGGTATTAAAAAAGCCCTCCAAAACTTTATTTGTTGAAACAGCTTTGTTTAGTCTTATATTTAATTTGGATTTTTCAACCAGGTGGGGACAGAGAGGGAACTACTCTGTTTTCACTTTAAATGCAACCAGATCTCTCCCCATCATTACTACCCATCTAAAATTAGTCTAAAATAGATTCAGTTTGTACCCAGTAAAAAAAATAGTAATTAAATTCTTTTGTTGTCATTGCACAAAGATTTGGGATGTACTGGTATTAGTAGCTCATGATTTCCACTGTACATCTGCATTTTTAAAACTCCCTTCAACCTCATTGGAAATCTCTCTCACCCCCATGTTTTACCAACAACTGAGCTGTGATGCTTGCAAGAGATCTTCCTTTCTCCAATCTCCATTAGTGCTGTAAAATTCCATTAACTCAGCTGCCATCAAGGTCAAAAACTTTCCTCCAGTTTTCTAGAAAATTTCAATTTGTAAATAACATCACATAGGTATCCATTATTGGTCTTGAAAAGTTTTATTACCAGATAATTTGTATAATGCTTGAGTTGTATGCAATGTCACCTCTCTGAAAGAATGCTGATTGCTGTCACTAGACAACCAATATGACAGGCATTGAAACTAGTTGATATATACACAGTAAAAAAAAATAAATCTACAACATAATGAGCTGAAATCTGCTGTCCTGAACTATAACACCACTCTTTCAGCACACTGAGGTTTATTATGCCTATAAAAACAACAACCTAACATAGCTGAATTATGGATGGCATCACTAAGTCACAATAATATCTTAACTGGGACTAATCAACTATATATTTATTAAAATTAAATCCTCTGTTTTATTAGCAGTGAAAGTTCTTTACACAAACTGCAGTTTTTCTGCTGAAAGAGCTGATACTTTTGAACTGAAGTGCAGCAATATTGATGCATAACCTTGAGGAGACTGCGTAGGTAAGTACAGTTGGTAAGCTCTATAATAACATTAGGAAATTTAATTTTCATGTAGAGAAGAATGGACATTAACTACATTTTTATGGTCCTTCCACAAAGGTCAAAATGTGCTTCTTCGATGCACTTCTTTTTCACCTTACCTGTTCCTCAGTGTTTTCCAACACCCATTAAATTGCACAAAAGTATTTATTTTGGCTCAGAAGGCTGGAAACAAACAGCTGTACACGCATTAGATGCATTATGAGGAGAAGTAAGGGTGATGGTAACGCAAACCTCGTTCTTACTGCAAAAAAATAGCCTAAGCCAGAAAATTTGAATGTCTGTGTACTTTCATGGTATTAGTTAAAATACATATATATGTGTGTATCTATACTATTTTATGTGCCATATCTTACTTTATACATGTATACAAAAGCGGAGAAGTTTGAAAATTACACATTTCCAAGAAAACTGAGTATGTAAAAAATCTGCTTCTCAGTCTGTGCCACAAAAACAAATAAGCACAATTTCATCAAAATGTTTGCAACAAACTTCTTTTCCATGTAAGAAGGAGGCTGGACTAGAAGACATTCTGAAAGTCCTTCCAAGCTGACCCATGCTATGATCCTGTATGAATTCTCCATCCCTCTAGAATTTTGTCTCCCACTACCACTATTTCTCATCCAGACATGCACAAAAACCAGATTATGACAACCATTTGACAAACAGCTTGCAGCCTAAACCTGTCTCCCATATATGCATATTTCCTTCTTGGTACCCAAACTCAGGATGATCACCATCACAGATGACCATTCGCTCACAAATGGCCAGTCACATATTGTTCCTTTTCTTTTTCCACACACTCAGCATTGTACAACAATAATTTATCTCACGGTCCCTCCCAAATATTCTTTCCTCCCTTAATATAAGTTACTTTATTTTTTATTTTCCCTCAGATTCTTAAAATTATAGAATCACAGAATCATAGAGTCATTTTGGTCGGAAATGACCTTTAAGATCATCAAGTCCAACCCTTAACCCAGCACTGCCAAGTCCACCACTAAACCATGTCCCTAAGCACCACATCTACACATCTTTTAAATACCTCCAGGGATGGTGACTTAACCACTTTCCTGAGCAGCCTGTTCCAGTGCCTGACAACCCTTTCAATAAAAACATTTTTCCTAATATCCAATCTAAACCTCCCATGATGCAACTTGAGACCATTTCCTCTTGTTCTATCACTTGTTACTTGGGAGAAGAGACCAACACCCACCTCACTACAACCTCTTTTCAGATGGTTGTAGAGAGCTGTGAGGTCTCCCCTCAGCTGCCTTTTCTCCAAACTAAACATCCCCAGTTCCCTCAGCCTCTCCCCCTAAGACTAGTGCTCTAGACCCTTCACCAGTTTTGTTCCTTTTCTTTGGACATGCTCCAGCACCTTAATGTCCTTCTTGTAGTGACAGGCCCAAAAGGGAACACAGTATCTGAGGTGCCACCTCACCAGAGCCAAGTACAGGAAGAGAATCACTTCCCTAGTCCTGCTGGCCACACTATTTCTCATACAAGCCAGGATGCTGTTGGCCTTTTTGGCCACTTGTGCACACTACTGACTCATATTCAACTGGCTGTTGAGCAGTACCCCCAGGTCCTTCTCCACTGGGCACCTTTCCAGTGACTCTTCCCCAGACCTGTAGCACTGCTGGGGGTTGTGACCCAAGTGCAGGACTCAGCACTTGGCCTTATTGAACCTTATACAACTGGCCTCAGCCCATTGATCCAGCCTGTCCAGATCCCTTTCTAGAGTCTCTCTCTACCCTTGAGTAGCAAGTATGCAAACTCACTGAGCATGCACCTGATCCCCTCATCCATATAATTTATAAAGATATTAAAGAGAACTGCCCCCAAAACTGAGCCCTGGGGAACACCACTTGTGACCAGCCACCATTTAACTCCATTCACCGCAATTCCCTGGGCCCAGACATCTAGTCGGTTTATTAAACTTCATTAAACTTTATTAAAGTCTAGGTAGACAACATCCACAGCCCTTCCCTCACCCACCGAGTCACCTTGGCATAGAAGGAGATCAGGATATTCAAGCAGGACCAACCTTCCATAAAACCGCACTGACTGGGCTTGACCGCCTTGCTGTCCTGCGTGTGTGACATGGTGGCAAGATTATCTGTTAAAAAAATCTTCCCTGGCACTGAGGTGAGACTGGCTGGCCTGTAGTTCCCTGGATCCTTCTTCTGGCCCTTCTTGTAGATGGCTGCCATATTTGGCAGCCTTCTGCCAGCTGGGACCTCCCCCATTAGCCAGGACTGCTGATAAGTGATGGAAAGTGGGTTTCTCTCAGATCATCGATTTCTTTCAAAGCTGAGCTCAACCTTGAGCTCATTTGCACAACTGCAGCCATTGTTTGAAATACTTTCTACCCATCTGGCTATAAGCAAATCTTTTTTTGTCATTTCTTACCTATTTTCATTACTTCACTTTTGGCAGCACATGAAATCCACCCTCAGAAAGACAAGCTTGGACATAGCACTGCAATGGAACCAAGGCACTACTAAGACAAAGGAACAACAAACCACATCAGTCTAGGCTAGAACTCAATAGCTTGCAAAAGAAGCATTATGTGTGATACAGATGGGTCACAGAATGTGATAAATATAAGGAGTGTGAAAGATTATCTTCTCCTTTTTCACTCATATCTATCAGTCTGTCTGTGATTATCCTCTGCTTCCCAAATACTGTGCACATCTCTGCAGAAGTGGGAGGTAGCTGGAGTGGCCTTGAGCGATAAGATCTAATTATCTGATCATTCTTGGGAAGCCAAGCAGTGGAAAAAAAGGCCCACAGCCAACAAAACAAAAATGTTCCAGAGCTTGTAATGAGTGACTCCATGAATGAAGAATCCAGAAGATTGATTTCTGTAACCAGTGTTGTTTGCTTAAAAGATGTTTTACTTTATGACTGAAATAATAGGGGATAGTCTTCCTCAAATTCTTCTAAGTCAATGTGTCAATACCTTGTCAATACAATCAATCATTCAGCTGACCCCTCTCTCATAACACAGTCTCAGTTACCTTCTTGAGGTAAGTGGAGTGGTTCTAGTGTTTCTTTTCTCACTATAGATTAAAACAGTATAGAGCTTTCCTCTTCAATTTTTTTGTGCTGGTCTCATTTGTTAACAAATTTAGGATACAAAATGGTATAGTAGGCCTAAACCATATTTCTTAGTCACTTAGGTAGAAAAGGAGTGCAAACACAAAGCCCCATTTCTCATTCACAGGTCATATTAACAAAATACAGGAAAAAAATCTTTCTTATATAAGGTGTGATTCCACATCCAGTATGATCTGCTGTAGTTTTTCCTCAGCACAGCTCACAGGCAGCACATTCCCTGCAAGACTCCTGACATTGCTGAAGGCCTCAGCAAATTACTGTTGTAGCTATGGTCTGGGTTGATACAGAACATAGCAAGTGTTTCTCCTAGAATATTAATTGTTCATGGAAAACATTACTTAGATAACAAAACTTAGGCACATAGTCCATATTAGGCTGTCCATCAATCTTGCATTGTTGATTTTACCATTTACCAGCAAAGCATTTCCAACTTTCAACCACTGCCAGGTCAGGGATTTGATGCTTTCCACTGTCTATTGTTAGAGGAATTAGGAATTTTCAGAGGAAAAAAATAAGCTTATCTACCAGTCCAAACTGCTCTACCGAACAGGCAGAAGCTGGAGAGTTTCGGAGAGATTACATATCAGACAGAGTGAACCAATGTGCATGGCTCAAAGCAAAAATCAAGCATGTCTGATCTGCAGCACACGTCCAGAGGCAGAGCTGTGTAGGACCACTACAGATACCTCTCAACATGTTTTGCTGCAGAATGTCTGAATTTGGAGTGCTTCCATGAGACTGGAAGGACAGCAAGGGCATTTGCTATTCCTCTAAACATATTGTAACATCTGATAAGATTATTGGTGAAGTACAGGTCCTAGCTGTATTTCTAGCAAATAAAGCTGCAATTCCCTCTCCATTGAAATGAATATGAGCTTCTCTGTGCCTCCATTCAAACAGTAATTCCTCACATGCACATGATGGATGTTGTTTTTGTAGGTTATCTTGCTTCTGACTAGAAGCTGAAGAAAAATAGTTCATTTTGCTATTTGAAATCTTGTGAGGGGGCAGGTTAAAATACAAAAGGAAGGAAACATTAATCTTTATCCTACTAAAGGTTAAACACCTCAGGAAAACTAAGAGGCTCAATCCCAGGACTTTATAGAACCAAGGCTGCTCATGATTTACAATACTATACCAGAAAAATAATTTAAAACTCCATTTAGTAATGTCTCCTTTCCTCTTCTCATAAGTGAAAAGCTACGCTTTATTGAGGGAGAAATATTGGGAAAATCACCCAGTAAAATCCCAGTATGCCAAGTGCATTATTCCTCTTGATCAAAAGCACCAGAGAAAGAATTTTGAGAAGCATGTAGAAATAGGAATAAAGTATTTCTCTATAGCAACATGAGAGCAGGTGAAAATAATTACAAGATAGAAAAAGGTAAAATAGTGAGAAAAATGTAAATATCTACTGAATTTGTAAAAGTTACTATTATTTGTCCAAAATTTCTTGTGAAACTGAAAGAGTATCATTTAAATATGGAAAATCTCTAAAATGCTTCAGTGACAGTTTATTATTCTGTACACTTTACTTCGCTAACCAGCCTTAGTCCATTATTTTCTGTCTACTCTTTTGTCTCTTCATTATTATCTGTATCAGTGATGAGCTCTTCCCTGTATAATTTAGCCTAGAAAATAAGTTAGGTTATTATTCCAAACTAGGAATCATATCTAAAAAAAAAAATCCACAAAAAGAAAATTCATATAGAAGTAAATAGAAATACAGCTAACACTGAAATATAACCTGACCATATTTATGCAATTTATTAATGACTAAGAAATTATTATTAGTTTTCATCAATATACGCAGAACAACTTCATTAAAGTATTGCCAACCATGGCAGACAATCTTGTACTGGAACGCTGCAGCTGTGTATCCCAGGAATCATAACCACTGATTCCTGATATTTAGAACTGTTCAAAGTCCTAAAATTCAAATAAAACTGAAATGGTACTCCACCACTTTTGCTACCAAAAGGGTGCCAGTGAGTTTTAGAATGAAGTACTTCTTTTGAGCTAAGCATACTGCCATTTTAATAAAGAAAGCACACTATATGCTTAAAAAAATCTGGCACCTATACACTGAAAGAGGAGGCTGTGCTCCACCCCAAACTATGTTCCAGCCTTTGGCAGAAGCACAGTGTAGCCTCATATGAACTGTGGAATCTCTAAACACTGTCAAAGCAGCCTTCATTTAGGAAGAGCTGCATAAAGCAGGCTCTGCTAGGTTCATCCAAGTTCATTTGTAGAACACTGTACCTTGGGCTTGTGAGCTGGTATCCAAAATTTGTTAGCAAACTAATCAGTAGCAATAAAATGGAGAAGAAAAAACCCTCAAATGTTCACGTTTCAGAAATGCTTGAACAGGCATAAGAATCAAAGGACCCCCTGTACTAGAGTACCACTACAGAAATAGGAGTCCTGAAGACTTTAACACCTAGTCTAGAAAGCATCCTGTTTTAAAATGCTAAGATTAGGGTTTTCTATGGTTGCTAGAAGTAATTTTTATTGCTATTTAGTAAATAAGTATTTGAGAAAGGTAAACAGGGCTACAGTTGCAGAGAAGCCTGGAGATAAGCATTCAGGTAACGAGCACAGCATGTCTGGGGAGTTGTCAGGGACAGATACATTGGCAGAGGGTGCAAGGGGAGACTAAAGAGGAAGCGGAAGGAGGAACGAAATATGAAAGGTTAGAGTTAGATAATTAGAGCTCCTGAATGCCATTGGTAGATTAATAGCTGTAGCCAAACAGATAATTTCCTGATAATAGAATTTGTTCTTCTCAAGTCAGGAGAAATACAGTCTTTGGAGGTGATATCTGTTGTACGGGGGTCTCTTCCCCTGGGGTTGCCAGCTGTGTTTTGGTAGAAAGATTAGGTGGGAGACTTCAGCAGCAGCAGATTCTGACATTTTTCTTCCCTGCTTCCTGTCTTCCCTTTTGCTCCTTGGCAAAGTGCCTGCTCTGTATTTATTTCCTTTGTTTGGATTTCTTTCCTTCTCAACGATATTTTCCGCACACAAGGATTCTCATCTCTCAAGGAAAACCATAGTTAGACCTGTTATATGCCACTCCTAGAACTGACCTCTGAAGCTCAAAGATGATCTATCTGTCTTCCCCCCCTCCCAGTACCATTATCCCTTCCCACAGGCGAGGTGGAGCCAGAGGAGGCAGCAGCAAGGACAAGCAGGGATTTATTTCTCTGCAATTCATGGCCCTGTGACACCATGCCTGTGGGGCAGAGAGCCACCAGCAGCCACTTTATTTGTAGCCTTTTCCTCATTGAAGTTGCTGACAAAGATGACTGGGAAACCCAAGGCTCTATTGTTTCTCATTCCCGACAAGTCATGAAGTGCACAGTGGTATGGGCATCAGTGAAGCCAACTAGTTTTACCAAGAGTACTGTGTGTGATTTGCAATTTTGCAGTCCTCCAGTTTTCTAAGTGGTCATTCAATACTAAAACAAAGGAAATACCATTTTCATGTGCTAAAATGAAATAATTCTAATTATTAATGCCATTCCTAAATTGTTTTATTTGCAGGGGATAAAAAGCCTTCCCTCAAATCTTCAGCAACCCACCACTTTACAAACGTTTCTTGCAAGACTGTGCCTGGCCTGGAAAAAGTACATGCACCTCCGAGCAGAGCCAGAGATCATAAATTCTGTTGAACCAAAGTTGCCTCTGAAGAAACAGCTGAGGCTTCTCCTCACTGTATTCCCAGAACCCGGAGTGGCAGACACTGCTTCCCCCCAGAAACAGCGCAATCCCAGCTGGCCTTCAGGCCAACTGCGGCCAACTTCATGTGGAGACAGCTGAAATGATCCCCAGCAGGAGGGATTATGGGAGGCCCTTCAGGTCAGGTGAATATGATACACATGCATGGATCCAGTTCAGATATCTGACCCAACAAACTTTCCTACAGTGAACCAAGGAGATAGCATTGAAACATCAGCAGCCAGAAGCCTGGCCAGTTTCTGGAGGGAAGTATGGGAGCAGAATGAAAAGGCCAAAATGTCATAGGTGACACCACCAGTGAGGCATTGACACTATAAAGTATTACTTGCAAAAGAAAACAGGAAACATTACAATTAGGAGTAGGATGTCGGGAATCATCCCGTCTTTGGCTCAGCTCCAGCCTGACTGGGCTAGATGACACAGAGGATCCAGCTGAAGTTATACGGTGGCTATTTCTTGGTTGTCTGTTATAGTGTTAACACAGAGCTTACAAGCACAGCACTTTCCTACAAACCATGATAAAAAAATCACCTCTCTCTGTGGAAGTATATTATAGTGCTAGATAGTAGCTTTGCAACTTATTTTTCTGTATTGTTTATATTGCACCATAAATGTGTTTACCATTCTGGATTACTTCAAAAGAGTATTGTTTGCCGTAGGAAATGAAGCCAACTTCCAAGTGGCTTTTTTTACTCTAATGTAACAGCTATCGCTTTGCCTTTAACAGATCATAAAAAATTCAGCATTAATTAAATATTTGCAACTATCCAGATATGGTGCACAATTTCATTAAATCAGTTAGCTTCAGGACTTTCATTTTTGTGTGTTTTATCTGCCCAATGTTAGTAATGCCAAGAAAGCCAAACAGGCTGTTGGCCTGTTCCTATGCTGCAATCTTTTCTGATTTTGTATTCTCTAGTAATGACAATTCTTTTTGGCTCAAAGAGTTAGCCAGCTTTCCACATCTTTACGGTTGTTTCCATTAGGAAAATAGAATCATATAATAGAATCATAGAATCATGAAAGTTGGAAGGGACCCTAAAGATCATCAAGTTCCAACTCCCCTGCCATGAGCAGGGAACCCCACCGCTAGACCAGGTTGCACAAAACCTCCTCCAACCTGGCCTTAAAAACCTCCAGGAATGGAGCATCAACAACCTCCCTGGGCAACCCATTCCAGTTCCTCACCACCCTTAGAGTGAAGAATTTCTTCCTAATATCTAACCTAAATTTCCTGTCTCTCAGTTTAAAACCATTACCCCTTGTCCTATCACTATCTTCTCTGATGAAAAGCCCCTCCCCAGCTTTCCTGTAGGCCCCTTTCAAGTACTGGAAAGTGCTATAAGGTCTCCTCGGAGCCTTCTCTTCTCCAGGCTGAACAGCCCCAACTCCCTCAGCCTGTCTTCATAGCAGAGCTGCTCCAGCCCTTTGATCATTTTGGTGGCCCTTCTCTGGACCCTCTCCAACAGCTCCATGTCTTTCCTGTGCTGAGGGCACCAGAGCTGTACACAGCACTCCAGGTGGGGTCTCAGCAGAGCAGAGTAGAGGGGCAGAATCACCTCCCTGGCCCTGCTGGCCACACTTCTTTTGATGCAGCCCAGGATGAGGTTGGTCCTCTGGGCAGCTCATGTTGAGCCTCTCATCCAGTACTTCAGAGCTGCTCTCTATCCATTCTTCCCCCAGCCTGTACTTGTGCCTGGGGTTGTGCCGACCCAGGTGCAGGACCCTGCACTTGGCCTTTCTGAACTTCATGAGGTTGGCACTGGCCCATGTCTCCAGCCTGTCAAGGTCCCTCTGGAATGGCCTCCCTTCCCTCTTGGGTATCAACCCCACCACATAGCTTGGGATCATAAGCAAACTTGCAGAGGATCCACTCAATCCCACTGTCCATGTCTCCAACAAAGATGTTGAGCAGCACTGGTCCCAATCCTGACCCCTGAGGGACTCCAATCGTCACCTGCCAATCTCTTATCCACCAATAATAAACAGATGAAATTTTATATGATCACCCTTACTTAGGAAGAATGGGAATAACAACCTGATTTATGGAGCACAAAGAAATTGAGATGATTGGAGCAATTTATTTACCTGTGGTCCCCAGACTGTCTGTATGCAGCTGTATTATAAAATTCTTCCTTCCAGCATTTATGGTGACACATAGACAGAATCACAGCAGCTTCCAGATAACTTCCTCTGTTCTGAAATTATTTCTAAAACCAAATAATTTCAGAAAACCAGCTGGATTCTTTGAGCCTCCTGTTGTTTGCACCTGCATGTGATCCAGAGTGAGTTCAACATTTTCTACTGCCCATCATCTAAATCAAAGTATATTTTAATTGTTTCTTGTGATTTCTGAATAGAAAGTGGCTCTCATGGCCACTACTTTGAACAAAATGGTTGAACCGTCCAATGCCCAACACAGTAGCATGCTCTTTATACTTAATTTTTTTTGTACTGTCAAACAAATCCCTCTGGAATAGCACAGAATCTCTTAGCTTAGCCAGATATCACACACAATCCCATGTGGCCATCCACTGAAGCCAAGAGAATTACTGCAGGGGTGGGTCTGGCAGTACAGCAATTTGAACTGAGTTCCCTTAAGCAAGAAATCAGCACAAATGTACAAATCTGGCTGTGTTTGAAGGTTCTGTTTTGCAGCCATCTGTGCAGGCTTTTATTGTTAAACAGGAGTAAACCAAATCCTGGACTAAATGATACTCACTTATATTTATGCATATAGGTTAAAAAAATACACAGAATTAGGAAAGCTGAAAATAACTAGAAAAAGCTGGTATGAATTATTAGTAAACCCAGAAAACATTATATTTGAGTAAAACATCAAGCATCCAGCTTAAGATATGTCGACACTGCAAAATTAGCATCAGAATCTGACTATGATTTCCTAAAAGATACAGTCAGCTGAAGGCAGTTGACTGTGTGTTGATTTCTCAGACAAAACATGAGAGTGGAAATGTTGCCTCCTTAGTAATGGTACATAAAATCTTGTGTAATTTTTGCAGAAGAAGTGATGTACTTGATTACTGTGTGCCAAATCAATGAGTAATGACACGGTGAAACATATTGCTACAGAAACCCACTGGGGTCAAGAACTAAGTAAATTCTAAAAATGTACATGAATAACAAACTACACAGGGCTGCAGTTGTTCACAATAATTCTGGAAGCTTTATTACATGTCATGCTTCCAATGTAAGAAAATCCCTTAGAGTTAGTTACAGTTTAGTTACATTTTAGAATACAATAATTTATGGGGACAGACTGTCACTAGTTACCAGCAGTGAGTACTTCCTTCAAGTACCTGATCTTGCCATAGCTATAGAAAGATACCAACTCAGTGAATCTCAAGTCTGATCCAAAATAGTATTTTCTGTGTATCAGTTTCTCAGCTTCCTGTACTAAAAAGGGGGAAAAAAAGACCCAGGGAACTACAGGCCAGTCAGTCTCACCTCTGTGTCCAGCAAGATCACAGAGCAAATGTTCTGAAATGCTCTCAGATTCAGACAAGATCAATACTTATTTTAAATTACAGCATTATTTTTGCTTTTTTAACACTCTTTAAATTACCAGGCATGTCACAAGTGGCAGATACATACTCATCTGAGCTGTGGAGCAATCGCCACTGCAAAAGTAATACCAGGCAGTCACACCATACAGAGTGCAAAGCCTCCCTATGTCTCCAGCATGCTCTGGCATTCTTTGAAACAAGAAGTTTAACCCAGGGGTAAGCTTCTCTACACCTGGCATTGTGTATGATCAGCAACTAAGAGTGACCAGCTGATGGGCAGTGAATTGCTGATACCTAGGCCAGCAGCACTGTTACTGCCCCCTGCTACAGGAGCCTAGCCAGAGCCACCTTTTCCAAGACTATGGGCCAAGACAAGGTAGAAAATGTGACACGGATGTACTGGAGGTGGATTAAGTGAAAAGCTGGCCTCCTTTTGTGGGCATGAGGGAGGCAAGTTAAAATTTGGGGCTTCAATATGTGATGCACGGACATGGTTACAGAAGTGGCATAAGAGGGCGGGTGTGGAAGCACGTATCCTCCTCTACATCCACACAGACCAGTCTGATAACAGAAGTTTAATGCTACCTGTTGCACAAAGGCATGCCCCTATCCAATGGATTAAGTTTGGGAGCCCCTGCTCTGTATCAGTTTGTTTTGTTGTCATGGAATCTCTGCTAAAATGGGTAACAAACAAGTTAAAAATTACACCCAGGAAGTTAATCACATGTTGTAACTGATCAACACACCCTCACAATGGAAGAAGGCTCAGAGCCATAAACTCCTGCCATAAAACCCGTAACAGAATTAGTCAAATGATTAGAACTATGGGGTCCTATAGAAAAAACTCACTCACCATGTAACAGCCCAGTATGGCCTAGAAACCAGACAGGATATGGCACGACTATTGTCTACAGGGCTTTAAGTAAAGCAACTGGCTCTTTAACAGCCCCACTTCCCAGCATAGCAGATATGAACGTGCTCTTCTGTGGGTGGCAGTGGTAGCTACAAAAGGTATGGTCTTTATGATCCCAAGAGCAAGAAAAATCACAGTTTGCATTTACTTGGGGTGGAAGATGATATACCTTTTATGACCTACACCAAGGTTTTAAACATGGCCCCACTATTGTCCATGCCATGCTAGCTAAACAGCTAGAATCCGTCATCCTCCCACCTGAAGTAACAATTTTGCAATATGCAGATGATACTTTAACTGGAGGACATGATGAGGAAATGGTTCCCCAAAGTACAAATGCTGTTGTTCAGCATTTACAAGTACTCATTATTAGCGTTTCTGACTTGAAAGAGCAGGGATCAAGTCAAGAAATTACATTTTTAGGTGTATCACAGATGGATAAATGTGACGGATAGGAGGACAGAAAACTTGTAGAGAATCTGTATTAGCAGAGATACAAAGCATCCATTCAAGTACCTTCTGATACAAAGTATTTAGAAGCTTTGTTAGGAAATTTTGGGCTTTGGAGGACTCACATTCCTGGATTCAGTATTTTAGGGGGTCACCAGAATTTGCTGAAGAAAAATGTAATATGGAATTGGGAACAAAATCATCATGAAACATTAAACATTTTAAAGAATTAAATTTAAGTAACCAATCTATGGAACCCAGTAATCCTGTACACCCAGGTACACTTCATATAGGAAGAGGCTATGAGGGACATCAGTGGGGATTATGGCAACAAGATGTGCCAAGGCAAAAAAAAGCTTACCTATTATGTTTTGTTCTAATTTATGACAAGGCTTCCAACTACACTCCATTTGAGAAAGTGCTGTTAGCTGCATATGAAGAGCTGCTAGCTACAAAGCCATTAATTCAAGAAAGGGAAATCAAGTTTTGTGCACCCATTCCTATTTTAAAACAAATTTTCACCGGTTAACCATTAATCTTAATGGTAGCCCAGGTAACTGGTGTGCAGCAGTGAGTGGGCTTTGTATATACTTCACCAGGTGACGATGGGATGGGATGAATAAAGAAAACAAATTACCAGAGTATGTAGAGCAAAGTGGGTTGCATATTTAATACTCCTATCTGCCCTCCTCTCACATAACTGATGCACTGCCCTGGTAAGGCGAGACAAAAAAGTTTGCCGCTGTAATATGACATATATTTTAGATCAAATAGCCAATCAGATTTACAGGTTAGCTTCTTATGGAGTGTACAAAAGATGTCTTATTTCGCACTATTTTAACATACCAGTAACACATGGAGTTACCTTTGATCCACAAGAGGACTTTCTCAAACAAAATGCCAAGGTTACCCAACATCTGGCTGAAATGGGAAAATGTTTAGACTAAAGACAAGTAAAATATAAAATGAACTAATTCATTTACTGAAAGTGAAAGCCAGGCTTAGTGAACATAATTGGTGTATCTTTATAGGTTTGTCAACAAAGATACCAATGTAGTGAAACTATTACATCCTAGGCTTGTTAATAATCATTGTACTGTTATTTGTTGTAACTATAATATTGACCTGTTACCTGAAAAATCAAATAGTACATGATATTAATTAAAGTTAAATCATACACTGAACTTGTCAATAATCAGTTTTCCATATGCTCTGACCCTCAGCATGCACAGGCAAGAAGGCCAGTAATTCATAACAAATGTATTAAGCTCACTGTGCAACCAAAAATTGTTGAATGCTGGGATAAGTCAAGAGGTGGAATGTGACCAACCTACACCCCCTACAATGGATCAAGACTCAAAGGAGATGAGCAAAAAAATCATTATCTCAAGAAAGACTGTAAATAATGACCACCAATTATCCTAAGGCTGAATATACCTCAAGACAAAGGGGACTGGAGGGTAACCTTTGTTTTAGATACATGGCTGTACCAGTGGACCATCACAATGTATAAACAGCCTTCCCTGAGATAACTAGTGGAGAATAAGGTCTTCCTGAGCTAGCCAGGCCAACACAGCAGGGGAGAAGTGTGTATGCGGCTCAGGCAAAACAGAGTGTAGAAACTGAGCAATTAGCAACATGCACTTTGGAGACAGCAACAGGGTCCAGCTGGCTTCAACCCAAGTACTTCTCCCCTGGTGCTGGGGATGCCCAGCATCATGATGGTGAGCATAGAGACCCACAACAAGAATTACATTTGCATTGTAATTCATCTATACATATTGCAATTGCATTTTTATCCTTGTTTTGTGATCTCAGTACATTGCTGTATCACTCTTGTAAGTCCTGTGTAACACCAAATATACCAAACAAATAAATTTTGTATTTAACATAAAACCCTCCTATGGAGTGTATCTAAAATAACCTGGTCAGAGAGTCCAAGACACATGAAAATATGATATTATAATTAAGCAGGATCAAATGGGGGAGAAAAAGCCTTCTTGTAAGTGGAAAATACTGAAAAGGTAAAGACTCTCTTTGCTCTTACACAAAACCAATTATGCTAAGACTTTTATTGTGGTAGTAAATACTATTTCACACCATCAAGCTCAGCTGACAGTTTGGCAGTTTGTGCTCAGTCAGTGCCTCTTCCCAACAACAGTATCAGGGTAGATGTGAATATTTGCAAATTACACTAAATGGAGAAAACATAATGTATTTTCTAGCATAGGTACAACTCAGTGAAACCAGAAATTCTCCTAAGTGCTTAGATTCCAGACACTAACAGATTTTACATCAACTGGCAAAACTCTCCAAAACTTCATTGAATGCTGGACAATTTGTTGATCTTAAGTGCTCCACTGCAATATCCGACAGTATGACAACGACTTAGATCAACTGCTTTCCTAACTCACCTCAGATTTTCCAAAAAAAAAAGTAATACAGTCTTCCTGAGGAATTCTTTTAACCTAAAAATAAATTTGCACCAGTTAAAGATAATGTATAATAATACTTGATGGACTAATTATAACATTTTTATGTTCTTGTGCATTTATTCTTGGCTGACCCAAAAGTCACTTATGTTTATCTGACTTAAGCTTTCATAAAAATAGACAATAAAGACAAAGAGCATCATTTTAGCAACTTCAATGGCTTTGCCAAACTTTAATCACTTGGGCTGAAAATTTCCATTATGGTTGTCTGACTTGGCCTGTACAAACTTCATTTGGAATTGTTCATAATAATACTCTAATAACAGCTAGAGAAAAGCCCATATAGAAATTAATAGTTTTGTCTTTAGAATAGGGCTTGACTAGCTCTCAGCAAATACAGCAGTCACACTCCAAACAAAGAGGCGAAAGCAAAATTCTGAACAGCTATTCACTAAATAGCACCATCTACCCTGAACACTGAATCAGACAGCGGTCACGAAGAAAAAATAGCACATGGTGATGTTGTTCAAGGCTGTCATATAATGTAAACAACCAGCTTCAAGTTTAATGCTTCCCAGCTTTTCCATGCTCGAACTTGAGACTGTAATGCTTTTTATTTGACTGTGTGTTTACATGTGTGCACTTGCACACATACATAATGGGAATAAATACAGACATCAAACAGAAACAAGTCCAAATGGTACAAGTTTTAGAAGAAAGAATGTGTTACTTGAAAAGGAAATATTCAAAATATTATCCTAATAAGTAGTTCCATACTGTGTTGGTCAGTAGTACCATTCAAGCTCCATAAGATGGCAGACCTGCATATATTTAACAGACGTTAGTGTAATGACACTGCTGTAAATACATTGCTTTTAAAATGGTTGCTTTAAATGGATGGTGCATGTTTTCAGTCAGAGTGTTTTGATTGTGATATATTTAGAACCATAACGAACTCTACTTACTTCTCTGTATTACCTTTCCCACCCTCACTGATGGCTTTGGACATGGCCTACCTAAAGTACCCATGAAAAAAAACTAACGCAGCATTATCACTTGGAGTAGATCGATTTGGAGTTATCTAAACTTGACCAATGTAACTCTTCCTAATAAACAGTTCATTAGTATTTATTCCCATTTATTCATTCTAGCAGCTTGTGCTCAAAGTAAGCTAATTTTTTTGAATAGAATTGCTGTTCTGAACACAACAAAGCTCTTAAGTTTATTTTTTAAACAGTCTGCTTTACAGGAGACTATTTGGGGCAACAGTGACCTACTTGTTAACCCTGAAATTGATGTATTTATTTGCCATTGAATGATGATGTTACTTCTAAGAGCTTTCTCAGGTTTTCTGCCATTAATGCTATTATTTGTAGTCATTATAGTAAATTAATACAACTAATTGGCTTTATGACTAATATATGTTGTCTAAGGCTGCGCTGGAGAATACTGTATGATGCCTTCACCAGTGCTTTACATCCACTCCCTTTCCATTTGTTAAGATCTCAAGCTGGCTTGGACCCAAGATTTTCAAATGTGACTTTTTTGAAAATACTGTGCCTTAAATGACCAAGTAAGAAACAGAATGAGCTTGCCATCTCACTTCTCTGTTTCACTTTAGCAAATCCTCACTCATAAATGTTAAAATTATAATTACATAGACTTATAATTTTCCCATAAAGGTTTAATTGCACTTGTTCCACTTGGCTAGGACTACAAGGAGAAGTGGCTAGATTGTTTTCAATATTTTGAAAGAATTCTTTGGAAAAAAAACAGTAAGAAGTGTTCATGCCAGCAGGAAAGCAGTTTGTACTCAGTTAAGGCTGTGAAAAGGAAATCACAATAATTTTAAAGTAAAAAGTATTCTACTTCCTAGTGAGCAAATGGAATAAAGGAAACATAATTGGAAAGGAAAATCCTTGCAATAGCACATCAGGAATGTTATCCTCAAAACTGGAGACAGGAAGAATCATTTCACACAAGTAAAGAAATTAATCCATTACTTTCATATGCAAATTTTATTTTAAAATATGCAAACTCTCTAATAATGGCTTAACTGTGAAACCTTAGTTAAAATACTGCTCCCTGACACATTCACAGACTTCTTGCTGACTCACTCTTCAAGAATGGGATTTTGATAAAGAGCAAGAAAAACAATCCAGTAACAGAAACACCGAAGAATTTAGATAAAACTATGGGTGTCTGTAGCCTACTTCTCCGTTCAGACTGCTATTGTACCTAGCTGTGCAGATGTGCCACAAGTTTTTGCTGGTTTGAAACTCCCGTAATTTTTAAAGCAGCTCTGTAAGCCTCTTACTGCAGCAGAGAAGGCTTTGTTACTTGTTTGCTTCTGGTTTATCTATGCTTATTTCAATTAGAGACAAAATCCCCACTTGAGAGGTTTCAGCATGGCAGCAGCTCCTTATGCAACGGGGCTGCAGCGGGTTCCTGGCCAGGCCCCGGGGCCCGAGGCGCCCAACCTCGCCTGCCCCTGCTGCTGGGCAGCCCCACTCCCCTTCGGAGAAGCATCTCTTCGTGTTGGAAGGATTTTGCAGGGCTTCAGCAAGATATTTACGAGATCACCCATCTCTCTCATCTTGCAGCTCCTCCTCCGTCCCTCCCTCCCGCTGGCACCGGGAGCAGCAGCCCCAGAAATGCCTCCCACAGCGCCAGGGGAAGGGCAGAACACGCACATCTGCGCTGCCACCGCTCGCCTCTCTGGCCTCCTGTGTTACGGAGCAGGAACGAGGAAAGAGGCCGCGTTTTCCTGCTGCGCTTTTTGGTGCAGCGAACCCAGCCCTGAAGAGGTGACTGAGGAAAAGCTGCTTCCTGCCAGTTCTGGCCCAGGAGCCAACTGCTGCAAGCTGCAGAAGCACGAAGAGGCGGGAAATCCAGCCCTAGGGCTGCTGATGCTGCCAGAGGGGCCCAGCAGCCCCGGGGGCGGGGCCGGGCCGGGCAGGGCGGGCGGGCCCATCGGGGCGGGCCCCGCGGCC
>NW_009954241.1:1641419-1649421 GCF_000747805.2 Chaetura pelagica
AGCGCCTTCCCCCTCCCCGGCCCCGCTGGCTGCGGGAAAAGGTAAAATAACGGCAAAACCCAAAACATGTTCCTCACAGTTTCTCTCGGAAGGCTAGAGGGAACTTCGGGCCAACAAAGCGTTACGTGCTTTGCCGCCCGGGTCGCTGCTGGTGGTTACGGTATTAAAACCGGCATCGGTCCCTGCCCGAGGAGCCGGCCCGGCCCCGCCCCGCCGAAGCCTCCGTCCAGGCAGAGCTGGCGGTGACACCAGCGGAGCCGCAGAGCTGTCTGTGCCAAGCCGGAAAGTGGCACTTGCTGGGGAGAGCTGAGAGCCCTGCAGCGGGTTCCAGGCGCTGGTGTGTCAGGCCCGGCACCTGTGAGAGCGAGCAGTGCCCGGGCTGGCCCAGCACAGCCCCGGGGACACGGCTCTGGGAAGCCTGGTTGTGTCTCACCAAGGTCCTTACATCTCCTGTGGCAAACTGAAGCACACATTCTTTGTTCGGGGGGCCTGGTTAAAGATCCACCCCTTCCTTGTACCCAGACTGAGTAACATACACACTTCACTTTCAAGTGCAGGCTCAGATGTAGCTGTGTCCTCATGCCAGCGCCGTGGTGGCTGGTCTGGGGCAGCGGTGTGAGATCCCTTGTCAAACATCCAGCTGGAACAACATGCACAAGGGCCTGGCAAGGGTATCTAAAGAGACTCACTCTGTAAGTGATGCTCCTTAGCCCCACTGGAGGCTGAGGGATTGATGCAAGGATGCTGGGACAGCCAAAATCCTAACGATAACTTTTTTTTGCAAGAATTAAGCTAGATGGCTACTTGGCACCCATGGACCCAGCACAGAACAGAGATTCCTTTTTTCTTTTTTTTTTTTGGCAGAAGCTTGTGGGCCAGCAGTGTGTCCCTGAGGAGAGAACAAGATGAAACAAACTAAAGAAAGAAGTAGGAGGAGAAGTAGGAAGACATCTAAGTTTTAAGTTATTTAACCCCATAATAATATTAACAAAATGGTCTTTATTTTGAGTCTTTGGCTTTTTGCTTATTTGATGCTGAATATCTTCTTTCAGTTATATTTTAGTTAAGGAGATTGGTGCCCTATAAGCACCTAAAATAGAATATGGAGATAGAGACAGCAGAAACAGAATGGATGCCAAAGTGAAATGATCTGGAGTGCTGAGCACTGCATCAGCCCACACACAGGCCCACCCCAAGGAGAGTCATGCAGAAAAGTCTTAGATGGTGCACCCTGCTTGGAAAAATGATGTCAGTATTGGCAGACCCGCAACTAAACTGAAGGCTAACCAAAATAAACTCATTAAATGTACTTCCCTTCTATACAGCATAAAAACCCCATTCTCAGAGCAGGGCACCTTTGTGTTAGGCTTGTGCTCTTCAACAACACTGCTGACAGCTTCACAGCCAGCACATAACATTGCACTTGCTAAATATAAGTACTTCATTAGCATCTAGCATAATTCTGCTACCACAAAAATAATAACAAATAGCCATACTGTGGGGAAGGTCAATGCTCCTTGCCAGAAAAGGTGTGCACAAAGTGCTAGAAGCCTGGGATGGGCCAGATTTTAGACACATTATTATTTCACAGAAGCTGATGGTGTCAGAATAAGGCAGGAAGAACAGAGATTTAATTAGGTAGCTGATGTGAACTGTACCCTCACAAAAACACTGGAAAGAATAGCAGGCCTCATGGGACAGCTCTGTTTTCCAGGTTTACAAAGAAAGATGAATTTTCTGGTACAATGTCTGGAATTTCAACAATGATGCAAGATGCTTTAGGATGGAGGCACATGGATACTCCCTAGGGTCAAACATTTTAAGAGGCTGGACATGCTAAGGCCCCCAAAGGGAAGAACCTAAAGTTCTAGACAAAGAATTGGATCAAAGAGAAACCTTAAGGGGGATACCAGAAGGAGGCATCAGATGTTCCTGTTGTTTTAAAAACTCTTCACTAAAAGACTTAAAAAGATGAGCCTTCAGTAGAGGCTCTTCCAGGACTGCCATTCCAGGTTCCCAGGAGAGAGGCAGTCAGTTGGCTCTCTGGGAGTAGGCTGTGGAGATTGGAATTTATTTTTTACAGTTTCTCAGAACTGATACTAAAAAATGCATCTTCTCTTCAAGGTTGTTGAAAAACTTAGGGTTTTTCCCCCAAAAAATGGTGAGTTGGCGAAGTTATGTCATCATCAGTTGGGTTTATTATTGATGCTGGCACAAACAACATAAAATAGCTGGCTGTAATGATTCCATATCTTTCTTAATATACTTAAGACAAATGAAGCATATAACCTGGCAACGATTCTGGCTTCCAGGATCTGTAGTTTGGAATGTATGTGTAATACTTCTCACCTCAGGCCAGCTCCATAGTACAGTGGATTAGAATACTGGATGTCTCTTGGAAGCAGTATTTGACATCCATTAACTCTGGTGGTTTTGATCTAGATTCTTACCCCAAGGAATCTGACAAACTGATAGAAACTCCTTATTTTGGGCATGTGAGAGAAAGGAAGGAAAGAATAAACCTCTAACTGATGCAAAGGAACATGGATTTATTAATTTCAGGGAATATTTACAGTTGCTGCAGATCTGTACCAGAAACTACAAATCTGATTTAAAATTAGGATCACCTTTGAAGTGTGCATGTGGAGTTGTTGAATTTTTTACCTCTAGCTGTAGCACAAAGACCTACCTGATCAAAATATATATTTATTTTTTTTTAACACAGACTTACTAAAAAACTACAAGTA
Source organism: Chaetura pelagica (assembly GCF_000747805.2). Classification (NCBI taxonomy): domain Eukaryota; kingdom Metazoa; phylum Chordata; class Aves; order Apodiformes; family Apodidae; genus Chaetura; species Chaetura pelagica. Next base: position 1,644,167 of record NW_009954241.1, read on the forward strand.
AGGGAGACTTGGGCATTAGAGGCTGTGTCTGGGGATTTGACATATTTGTCTGCCTAGGTCATAAATACTGTCATATATATATATATTTTTTTGTGAAATTTAGATGGCAATTTTATTGCAAAATTAATGTCCCAGTTTTCTCCACAGGAATATTCAGAAGAAAATTAATTGCTCATGGACAAAGGAGAGGTGTGAAAAACAACACAAATGGCTCATTTAATAATTTCCATTATGAAAAAAAAAAAAAAAGCAGTCCTGAGGATCTTTGAAGATTATGTTTTTCTATGTTAAATAGGACAAACTGAAATGAGAAACAATGATAATGGAGTTGAATGAATTAATTTCCAGCCTTTTTTCAGGGCTTTAATTCTGAAGCATATTTGTTTACCGTTGTTTATTATACCATTATAAGCTATATATTAATTCAAAATCTGGCTAGCAGCAACAGATGTTCAGCTTTTATCTGTTAGTTCTAAGACAGAATTTTGAACCTGTAAAATAAACCAGTTTTTGACCCACTCAGTTTTCCAGCATATTCTTAAGAAATTTAATGCAAACTTAAGTCACTCCTAATAAGGTGAATCTGACTAAGAATTGGTTTATTGATTTTTACATTGTATCAATCAATGTATTAAAACTTTGAGGAATCCATCAACTGAAATTAGAACTTTTCCTATCATTGGAATTCCTCTTCTCATACATATCTTCCTATACAGAATATTTAAAAATATATTTGTGGTAAAAATAAATTACTTTTCTTTGACAGATGTATTAACTGGAATCATCATCCAGGAATATAGTTCATACACATTAATCCAGCAGTGAAGAAGCATTACTTAGGTATGCTTGGCAATGTTATGTAAAAATATTAAATACTAAGCAATGCATAAATATTCTGTCCTCTTCTGCATTTGATTTTTGAAAAATAGTGGATACAATCTATATCCATATTCATCCGTAACAACCTAATGATAATAAAACATAAGCAACAGAAAAATGGAACTTCTGTTTATATCATGACTCATCCAATGTTTACCTTCCTATGAAACTGGCAATTACAAAAACTGAGAAGGAAAATCCTGTTTTTGTATACTCCAGGGTTTCTAGAGAACTCTTCATGGCAATATGAAGAAAGATTAGGTTTTTAAGACTGTGTGGAAAAAGTTTTATTCTTTTATTTTACATTTCAAGCATAAAAAGTAGGCAAAAGCACTTTAGTTTAATAGAATTATAATGTTTAATTTGCAAGATGCATGACTGAGTTTATATATGGGAGCATGTCTGTAATTTCCATCTGTGCACCTTTTTAAGATGAGATCCTTAAGGTTCACAACCCAAACTGCCCTAAGTTTAAGACATGAAACTTTTAAAATTATTTGGCCTCAAGGGTGCCAATTTACATAGCTATGTAGAAAAGGATTTGCTAACCTAATTGCAGTGTGTAAATAATTAGGTTCTACCCAACACCTAAATCAGTTTTATACCTCCATCTAAAACTTTATAAGACAATGGACACTCCATGTAGGTAACAACTGCTATTATTCTGTTAGATGGTCTTCTAACACTTAATGCTTAGTGAAAATCGGTCATTTTATGTGCTTTTGATGCACACCAGTGGGAATGAGGCAACTACAAAGACATCAGGAGCATCTAAGATTGGGGAGTCCTGCTTTTTCCTCTCTCTCTCTCAAAAAAGAAACAGCGATGTACAGGAACATGTATGTTCCCACTTAAAAGACCTACTAGGTCTGGAAATTTAAATTATTTTCAAATCTTGTATAAATGTTGTCAAATTCAAGTCTGTTTTAGCTTTTTATTTCAATGGAGTTCCATCCACTTATTTGCAATATTAGTGAAGCTCATGGAGTATTTTTATAAGGATACTGGCTCAGATTTTCACAGCTGCCAATGGCCATTTAGAAACATTAACTTTGTGGAAAATGCTCTCCCCAAAAATCATTGCCTATATGAACAGAATTTTATAGAGAAGGTAAAAAACTTCTCTGGTACACCAACATAATTCCAACTGACTTGAAAAGCAGTACAAGAAATTCAGATCCAGTTTGGGTAGCTCTCACATATAACTGGCAATATTATAGCCATGAAAATTAATTATGAATTTGTTCCAGTTGCACAGATGTTGCATGCACATATGTACTTGATTTTGACTTCTTATACCTCTAACTTATTATGTACTAGTTATCTATGCTTATTGCCATAATATCAGCCTCCCAGCTGTGCTTTAAATGATATGACAAACTTCTGTCCATCTGTTCTCACATCCATTCTCCCAGGGCAGATGTCTGTGAAATGTTTTAATTTTTAACTTATGTGTGCATAATATGCTAAAACAATTAATATGTGTGAGGCCATGTTCTTCAGTTCTTATGTTAACAAAGACAAGGTTGAAAAGCATACCTTCCATTTAATCATGAGGTTTATTATTTTTCCGAGTTCTTAATGGAATTCCTCCACATATCAGGCTCCTCCCAAAGAATGGATACTTTAAGTCTCTGCAGAAACACACCAACACCACAACCTTACTATCACATTAACATGATCATATTTAGAAATGTAATACTAGGTCACAAGTCTTTCACTGCAACAAATACATTTATAAAATAATCTTTTGTTAATATTACAGCTTAAACACAAGTCAACAAAAGCATGCTTAGTGATAAAAGAGTGCAGTAATTTAGAGTAGTAAATCTATCCAGTCAGAAATTAATCTCAATAGCTATCACGTAGCCCTCTGCTCATAAAAAAAAGCTCTGTAGCAATGGGATGGCCAAGTTTTATGGCTTTAGGCACAAATACTGAGTAATTCCATGGCCCATTCCACTGTGATCCAGGAGATTTTGAATGAGACTGTAGAATATCCTGGCAAGTAATTTGACATTGTATACAGTCATTGGAATGACAGGGGCTTTTCTTGCCTGCCCACAACTAAATGTAAATTTTAAGAGAACAAAGAATACTCTTCAAAATCGAGCTGTACAATTGCCTGAAAGCAAAGTTACATGGAGGAGGCAGATGCCAGCTTAGATGAGGTTTTTTCTATCTTGAATAAGCAGCAAAACATCAGTTATGTTTACATTTATCACTGCCATATGTCAAATTAGGAAAAAAAATCCCCTTAGTCAAAATGTTATTTTGGAGCATTAGCTATGAAATATTTTCAAATACCAAATGATGCAATTTAACAGAAACTACTGCAGAACTTAACTGTGGCATCCTAACTGATCATCCTGATATTGTTCTAAAATAAAGCAAGACTATGTTCCAAACTACTTTAAAGGTAACTTTATTTTAAAATTCTATTTTTAATATAAATGAATTGTTGGTGTGAACCATCAAGAGTGAGCAAAAGTAGACACAAAAAGTTCAAAAGCAAAAAAGGAATACATGCAGAGCAATCTTTCTACTCAAAGGCCCTGTTAATCTTTGGCAACATTCATTGAATGCAACTGAGTGGCTTTTTACTTCACGTTTCCAAGTTTCTTCACACATGTCCAAATGCTGTAGTACTGATGGTTTGCAAGAGACTACATAGACTTTAATTACTTGTCTCATAGCGTCTCCTCAACAGATAAATCTAATCACTTTCTAACAAGAGAAGGTTTGGATCAATGGAAGAATCTATTACACGCACTTAAAATTAACTTCAAGGACACTGAAATAAGGCACCCACATTCTAAGCCATCACATTTAAATGTTGGTAAGATTATTCTCCTGATAATACCTTCAGCCTTCTATGTTAGAAACATTTTGGCTAAAGACCAGGGGATTGCTTTAGCTATTTATCTTTTTGAGATAATATTTATATATTTATATTCACAATATTTATATAGAATTCAGCGTTTCAATAACAAGATCTTCACCTATGGAAGGCCAGCACAATGAGGTGAATGATCTGTACACGAACATTGTTCTTCACACATCTCTGTGAGACTCGAGGAGTGCCAAGATTCACTTATTCCAGCAAAAGCTCTTGTAGCTCACATCAATCAAACATTGTGCCATGTTTTCCAGAAAGAAATTAAGCTGGGAAAATAAGGGCTTAAAATTGTTGGTCTGGTTTGGAAACAAAAGATAATTTTCATGGTTTTCCACTACAAAAATAAATAAATAAATAATCCAACATTGTTGCTTAGTTGTTTTTGTAAAAATAATAAAGTAAAAGGCTGGGAATTCTGTATCTAAAGTGAAAACTGTCTATACACTTATAATTTGCAGACCAAGCCATCTGCAAATTGGTTTTCTGACACCATTTCATATACTAATTCCTACATCAACGTTAGGATGGTTTGGGGAATGAAACTATGACACATTAAGTATGCTGTTTTGTTTGCCATGAGAAATCCTTCTAGATTGTAAACAGGTAACCGTTGTGTTTGCCAACCTATCACTGTGTTCCAAGAAAGGCAAGCAAATAAATTGTAACCTCAGTGGTACAGCTGTTGAAATTGTTAAACTAACAGAACCCAACTGATTTTGTCTTTATTTCAAACACTGGAAGTATGTACAATTTTTGAAAAACAAAGAAGCAGGAAAATGTATTTTCAAAGATTTAGTGCTGTACTGTGAGCAATCATCAGAATTGTGACTACTCTGGAAATCCTGCCAGCCTTCCCATCCAGGAGAGGCCCGAACTAAAACCTTCACTAAAAATACCTTGAATTACAAGGGAGCTTAAAATCCAGGAGTACCTGTCATGAACGGAACCAAAATCCTGGAGTCCCATGTAGGTCTATGTTTCTTTATGCGTTTGTACCTATTATATAGGAGGTACAGTGAATGCTACAGTATTTACCTGGGTTATTATGAGTCGGTGGGCAAAATCCTGAAACAGCAGAGAGGAGGAATGAAGAAAACCCTTGGCATGCTTTTGCTGCCTCATTTGTGGGCTGAGGCTGCTCTGCTGAGAAGGGCCTGAAGGGGCACATCAGTTGCAGGCCATCTGACTGGCTTGAGTGTTACCATCACCCAGGCCTTGGTGCTTGACAAAAGCACTAAGGAAAAACAAACCTAAAGAAGAAGCTATGCTCGCTTCAACGTATCAACTTCACAGTCTCTGTCGTGGTCCTCTCGTCGTTCCCGTTTCCCCAAGGAACGCGCTTCCTGACGGCGAACACGCAGCCCCGCGCCGTGCTGCTCTGCGGGGTGCGGCCCGGGCACCGCACCGCCCGCGGGAAGGTCCCCCAGCCCCGCGGGTCCGGCCGGGAGGGCGACGGGGACATGGGCAGAGGCCTCGG
>NW_009954241.1:1650831-1668282 GCF_000747805.2 Chaetura pelagica
GGCTCCGGGAGCAGCTCCATCCCCAGCCGTCGGGCGCTGCAGGTGCCAGCCCGGGCTCCTCGCAAAAGAGGGCAAGAGGAAGGGCTGAGGCTTTCCTGGCGTTGGTTTTTGTTTTTTTTTTCTTTTTGCTTCCTACGAAAGCAGCGAAATAGTTGCAGGCTGACCTCTAATCACATTTTGGCAATCTGGGTGTTCCTCGGCTCTGTCTCTCCATCTCCCCTTCCTGTCGGGGAAGGCTGACATCACCAGGACAGGATTTGATGACTCGGCTGGGTGGGGTGATGGCTCCAGCCCTGGGTACCTTCGTCCTGTAGCCAGGGCGAGCGGGCAGCGGCTGTGCCTGTTGCTTGGGAAGGTGAGCCCCGTGGCGGGGGACCGGCCCGTTGTGTGCTTCTGGCATCACGGTGCGTGCCAAGTGCGGTGATGGTGGTGGTTTGGGTTTGTTTGGGTTCTGTTGTGGGTTATTTTTTTTTATTATTCGAAATCCGATTTTGAGAAGCATCCGGTGAGCTGCGACTACAGGGGCAGTGAGCTGGCACTGTGGGTTGGAGGTTTCTGCCGAGGTGTGGCTCTGTTTCCTGTTCTGCAGGGCATTGAATCTGTTATGTAAATTCCTTAGATAATCTTTAGGTAAAACCTCGAATTTTCTGGAAAATCACAGAGTGCAGGAAGTCGAGCTGGATTTTGAACACAAGTTTTCTGCTGTTACTAAAGAACATTATTACATTTGAACTCTGTCTTTAGCTGTTAGGACTTCTGCCGTTTTCTCCCTCCCCACCCCACTGTGCATGTGGGGAATTGTTCAATTCTTGCACAGAGATATTAAAACATTTAAAAAAAAAAAAAAAGTCAGCACCTATTATACAGGTGAAATCTGTGTGTCATTTACCATATATACAGCAGGCTTTCAGCCCTGCCCTCCTGTGCAAGAGTTTAATAGATTGTGTAGCTGGTAAGTGCACCATTGTATGTCTTGCTGTTTACTGCAGTTAAGTGTTTTTTTATACTTGAATAATGGTATTTTAGGACAAAAATATTAACAAGATGCCTGCTTTCTCTGACCTACAAAATTCTTGTTCTAATAGTAAAAGCTGTCCAATAAAATGAGTTTAAACGGAATTAGTACCTTGCATTCTCCAGTGTCTGTGACCACGTGTGTAAAATCCAGGTGTTTTTAATTCTTTAATTACTAGGAAAATGCCTCTTTTTCCATGAAGAACTGGCTAGCCCCTTTCAGTCCAAACAGCAGACCTTTTTGTGATGCTCTGTCCATGCAGAAGGGAGAGGCTTCTGGAAGGATGTGGTTAGCACAGCGAAGCTCTGGGAAAGCCCATTTAGTTGGCTGCTGAGCTGTGTGCATTTGGCTGCAGCAGTGGCCTCTTGATGTACAGCAGGTCATAAACAGGCATTTTCAATCTTGCCACCTAAAATGAAGTGTAAAACAGCCCATATAGGCCCCTTGACCTGCTTGGCTAAATGGAACAATAATATGATACTTGAGAACTGACATTTTCTTTGTCAGAGATGGCAAAAATCTCTATAAGGCTGAGTAGTAATTCCTCCTAATATCACAGCAGAGCCTTTCCTGCTAAGCTTAGAGTGGGGTAACGCTGGATGGCGGTGGTGGGGGAGGGCGGGCTCGGCGGTGTGGGAGCACTAGGTGGCACACTTGTCATGAGCCCACAGGGTGCACCGGTAGGGTGACTGCCCTCCTGGAAATGACACCTGATGTGAAACCCCAGAGACGTCATTAAGCATTTTGTGCCCCTGACCAGCTGCAAGGAGTCTGCTTTGTCCTTTGCTTGACCAAATCGGATTCTCCAAGTCAAAGGATGGCATGGTTGGTTCTTCCTGTGCAGTTTCAAGAGAAGTTAGCTTAAATACTTTCGGCTGCATGGTGTAGGTGAGTGGAATCTCCTTGCAGAGGTAGAATTCCAGGGGTTGGCAGTGGCTTTGTGAGAGGAAGTGTCCTGCGGCTTGACACAGCTAGATGTAAACAGCATTCTAAAATGTTCTGTTCTTCGTGTAGGCTGATCAGCTGACTGAAGAACAGATTGCTGGTAAGTATCTTGATAAGAAATGGTAATTTTTTTTTGTTAACTCCTTGTGACTAAAAAAATCTCAAACATAACAAAAAACCCACACCTTTGGACAATTTCAGATCTGTACTAACATTTTTTAAAAGTACTCACTAAAAAAAGCCCACTGAATTCTGGAAGATTACTAGTTTGTTGTCTCTTATTTTAGACTGTTTGTTCCTTGGACTACAGGTCATTATTTTTTTAGACTTTCAGAGTTGAGCCAAGTCCTTCTAGATTTCTTGCAAACAGAAATAATTGCTAGACTCAAGTGAACTTCTTTAAGTCAAAGCAGACGTAGGTACTCTTTTCTTTTTAATAGAGTGAAGATAAACTTTAAATGAAGTGGCAACAAATCAACCTAAAATGGACTTACTACGCATTAATATAAGCTAGTGTCTTAAATAACTTTGAATAGAATGCTTGTGATTAAATGGGTTAGAAGAAGGAGCATTATTTGAGCTTCTAGAGACCAGTCACACACTTGTGGCTGACATAAATTCTCATTGTCTGCTGCATTAAAAATAAATTACATCACTTATTGTTTAAGTCTGTTAATGGTGAAGGGAACCTAGTGGGTCACTTCACCTATCCAAAGCATTTGCTATTTATGGTGCAGCAGCCTCAGGCAAGATGATGTGCAGATTAAGTGTTGCAATGCCATAATAGCCACATTAAATAAGTTTGAATATACTATGCAAATAATGTGTTGGTACTGTAAGTAATTTTTTAAATATTTGAGTGCTAATTCTCTTACTACACAGACAATTAGAGAAAATGTTCTGTGAAATTGTACCAGGTGTTAGTGGAGCTGCAGTTTTCTCATGCTTGTAATGTTACTAAACACTGGGATTGTTTCTGCCTCTAGAATTCAAGGAAGCCTTTTCCCTATTTGACAAAGATGGTGATGGTACTATCACAACAAAAGAACTGGGAACTGTCATGAGGTCATTGGGTCAAAATCCAACAGAAGCAGAATTGCAGGACATGATCAATGAGGTAGATGCTGATGGTAAGTGTCGGGAAGGTTATTAGCAGTGTGATCATCTTAAGTATGCATGACCTCCACACCTGGGCTTTAACTGCCTATAGAAAAGATTCTATGACATTGATGTCTTGAAGCATTTTCAAAATACTTAATAGAATCTAAACTCAGATGGATGTCAGTTTTCTAATTGCTCTTTGCACAGCAGTCAAAAATGTTAGCAGTATTAGTGAGAATCTAAAGGAGCTGGGCAGAGACAAAGTTATGCTGTTTGGCTTTAATAGTTTATGGGTCACAGGCTTCCTGTTACTCTGACTTGTCTTGACCTGCTGTTAACCTGTGTTTCCACACAGCTTTTCTATACACGTTTTGTCAGCCTGTGTTGGTCTTAATACCTGTACTAATGTCTGTGGTTTTGTCTAAGGCCAAAAATGTGGTAGGAGTGGAGTAGTGCTGAATTTCAAGAATTGAAAACACACAAGGGAGAGGCTGCGGAGTCTAATGTGGGGTATTAGATCACTAATAGATAGAGGATTCGGAAGCAAAAGCAGAATAACCTTACCATATCAAATTGTGAATGGATGCCAGAAAAGGTAACTGTATATTCTTTTTTTCCTGAGACTCCAGGTTAGCAGTTATAAAAAGGAAAAATGTCTTCCATTGCTCAGTGATGTCAAGGCTTTGATCTTATGTTGATTGTGTTAGTGTTTTTTCTTTAATACCTCTGTAAAGAAGAGTGAAAGTATAGTGGCAAGAGTATAGAGGATCAGACTATGCTAATTGCAACTACTTTCCAAAAGTGTAAGTAGCCTTTAATTGCTGACTCTTGGATGAAGATACTGAAAAACAAAACTTCAGAATTAGCAGTGCTATGTAGAGTGTGTCTAGTGAGTTTTCTAGACTGCAGTCCTCAGTGCTGTGCTGGTAGATGAAAAAGGAAAGGAAACTGAGGATTTCAGATAGGTATGCCTGCCCATCTAGTTTATGGCATGGTGCTTTGCTGCTCTTCTGCGTGTACTCAGCTTTGAAAAATCATCCATGAACAAGACCTGTATTCATATTCTTCTAGTAGATAAAGCTGGCCATGTCTCAATGTGGAGTCTCTTAAGCTGCAAAGGTTTTTATAAAAACACAATTATTTAGCTTCTTTGCTATACTTATCCAATTACTTTATATGTTTCCCTCAAGCAATGGGTAGATCTTAGTTGCACAGTGAACTATTTAATGAATTCTTGGCATAAGAATCAAAATCCTGACTACATAAATTTATTTTCTCATGTTTTAAAGAACTGTTTCTTCACCATGCCACTTTTCTCATAGGTTTAAGCAGCCTGAAGTTTGAATTCTTGCTTTGAATTAAGAAATTAAAAATCTTAAGAATGAGGCCTGGATGTTAACCAGAGATTTTCAGTTTTGTAGTGAAATACCTGTAAGAACAACAGCTGAAAAGCTTATCAGAAATTCTAAATAATGGCAGCTTTTCTCCTATTGCTGAAATTTGCAGATCCATGTTGCACCTTAAAATGGTGCATTACATTTGTGGTATGCAACATAAGTTGATAAGGAAGTTTATTTTTAACAAGGAACAAGTATTTAGGAGCAGCTTATTGAAGTACAATTTTTCCTAATTTAAATACCTTGGATTTGTAGTGTTTGGTTTATAATAATTTCCCTTTTGGCATCTCCAACGGCAATTGGGAGATTCTGAAGAAGTTAAATGATTGTTTTTAGGGGGTGATTTGAAGTAACAAGTCTTAGTACTGGTTAACCTTGGAGCATCAGACTAACATTTTACTTGCAACTCGCGTGGCAAATGGTATTGGCTTGGCCTCAGAGAAGGCAGTGGTTGATGTCATTGTGCTGAAACACTGCAGTGACAGTGGCTGCTGCACATTTTAATAGCAAAAAGGCAGCAGTAGCAATTGAGGGAGATGATTCTGTTCTTGTATAGATGGTGCACTGAGGATCAGACAATCTTATCCCTGGCTAAGTTACAGATTTATATTTTGTATAAAGAAAAGAATGGAAGTTTTATTTTTGGAAGTTTCTTTTCTTTAAGGCAATGGCACTATCGACTTCCCTGAATTTTTAACTATGATGGCCAGAAAAATGAAGGACACAGACAGCGAGGAAGAAATCCGTGAGGCATTCCGAGTCTTTGATAAGGTATTATTAAAAGTACAAATAGTCTTGAGAAGCAGTACTAACGTCCCTTTTTTTCTTCAGCGTTTGTTTTGGTTTTTTTCCTCTTGTCTAGAAGGAGAGAAAAAAAGGTATTTTAGTAGAAGCAGGGGAATTGGATACAGAATGGGCTGTTACAGACACAGAACCAGGAATGGTGCAGGCTGGTACTACCTGCTTTATACAGCAGGTCTAAGCTTTAGCCTCATCCATGAGGAGGACCTCATGGCCTTTTTTTTTTTTTTTTGGGAGCAGAGATGAGCAGAACTTGATGTGTGTGTGGTGGAGGGTTTTTTGTGGGGTGGTGTACCTTCTGACTTAGGGGGAATAGGGAAACATTGGTGTAGATGCCCAAGGTTTTATACTTCTTGGTGGAAGCTTTTGAAGCTAAGATGATGTCATCAGTATTTGGAGGGACATGAAGTATTGCATGTTCTGTTTTCAAGATGTGAAATTTGAGGTTGCTTTCAGGAAGATTTTAGAGCTCAACTACCTTTGTCTTTAAAGATTCCTGGGCATACATGATTAAGGTCAGTTATTTCTAAAAAAGGAATTTCCCTCTTTGAATTGCTTGGATATGGCAGATGTTAGACTAGAATTGTGTTGAGCACTGGCTGGAGCAGCTGCTAAGCTGATGCATACACATGCTGAAGACAGCTTTACTCCTCCACTATGGAAAAAAGTGGCAGTCTGTAGCACTTTGCTGGAAAACATGCTAGAGGAAATGTTTGATTGGTTAGTACTTCATCTACTCTATGGGGTTATTTCTACAGACTAGATTTGTGTTTAAAGCCACTGAGATGGCATATCTACTCATGATGGCCATGTGAACTGCTCTAAGCTAGTGTAATCTTCCTGTAGATGGAAGAGGACAATTTCTGAAATTACTAGGGATGAGCTGTAGGCTTGGATATTACTGTTGCAACACTGACTTAGAAGTGTCATTCTCTTTTTGTCTTTTATTTTTGTCACAAGGCTTTTCACAACTCCTTATGAGTTGCATTCTTTGAAGGCTTGTTTTGTATAATCTCATCCCAGAAGCCTCACCTAACCACCTTCAGTCTGGTTATTGAGGTAGTGTTACATAGAAGATAAAGCTGGCTATTCTTGCTGATGGAGAGATTGGTATTTGGTTGGGGTTTTTTTGCCTTGCTTAGTCAGCAGAGATTAAATAAAAAGCATTTTGTTTCTGGGTTTAATTCAAAAGCTCTTAAAACTATTAAAAATACTGTATCACAGCTACAAATCAGGCATGGAGTTACTCTTTCAGTACAGTAATTGTACAGAAGGGTATGGTGGCATGCATGGTTCGTGAGGCAGTGGGACTAGTGCCTGCTGTAGGGTTGTACAGTGTACCAAGTCAGTATGCCTGTCCCAAGTACTGTAAGGCTAGTTCAGGAGCAGTTACTGAAAACGTCAGTGTAGTTTCAGAGTTGATGAATGTCAAGATTGTTGTTGATTATGATCTTGTGCAACTCCTTCCTCACAGGATGGCAATGGCTATATCAGTGCAGCAGAACTACGTCACGTTATGACAAACTTAGGAGAAAAGCTAACAGATGAAGAAGTAGATGAAATGATCAGAGAAGCAGACATTGATGGGGATGGGCAAGTCAACTATGAAGGTAAAGATGTTTGTCGTGATGCAAAATTGTTACTCAAATTGAGTGAAAGCCTGTTGCATGGGTGGGGCATTGATTTCTCATACTTGAGACACCAGTTTATTTGGTTATGCGCTTCTGTGGACAAAAACTTAATGCAGTTAAAGGGGCTTTTATATGCCAGGTATGTCTAGGGGAATGGGCAGTTGACATACTCTGGAGATGATAAATTGGTGACTTTTTATCTTTTCAGAATTCGTACAGATGATGACTGCAAAGTGAAGAGACCTCCTTTACACCTTTTTTCCTCTAGAAGAATCAAATTGAATCTTTTACTTACCTCTTGCAAAAAAAATGTTCATTTATTCATTCTGTTTCTGTATAGCAAAACTGAATGTCAAAATACCTTCTGTCCACAAACTGCATGTAATGGTTGGTGGTCCTGTCCCCAAAAGACAAAGTTAAACATCAGTTTTACAATATAAATAATTGTACTACCTTGAAAATAAAAAAAAAGGAAGCACTTAGTGAACTCAAAAGTTCCATTTGCTAATGACTATTACACTGTTTGGGCTGGCCAGTTTTTCATGCATGCAGCTTGACAATTGAGCACAGTCAGACATTTGTATTAAAAGGAAAAAAAACAACCTAAGAGATCCACTCTTTTGTTCAATGGTGGATTCTAGTTCAATTTGTAGTATAAATTGTCATAGCTGGTTTACTTTAAAATTGGTTTATACCTCAGGATGGTATGCAGCAAAATGGTTGAAGGATGCAAAACTTAGAGAAAAATGCCCTAAAGGTTGAATGGTTCTCCTGTACGTAGCAGTGTGCTCCAAAAATATGATGATCTTAACTATGGATGGCATGTCTATGTTAAAATACTGGTTTAACATTGTCTGCATTGCACTATAGTGAAACGGATGTCGGGCTGTTACCGTTCACAAAATTTTTAAAGAAACCTTCACCAAGGGAGCATCTTTGGACTCTCATATTTTTAAAATGTTCTGTACCATGACTTGGAGCTGGCGGAGTAGCCTGTGGACTTCAGCACAACTATCAACATTGCTGTTCAAGATATTACAATTTATGTCCATTCCAGGTTGTAAATGCTAGTCTTTTTTTCCAATAAAAGACCATTAACTTAAAGGTGGTGTTAAATGCTTTGTAAAGCTAAAATATATATATGATTGAGATAATAAACCAAAAAAAGCAGTAGGAGGGAAGTGTTTCTATGAATGACTTGCTGCTAAATTATAATGCACATGTATGCAATAAGTTATCCCCTATCTTTTCAAGATGGCAAGAACTGACCTTCTGTAACCCAAGACCTTTGCTATAAATAAATCAACTTGTGCTTGCCTTTCATATTACGACAATGTTAATTTAGTTGGTCTCAAAGTCGTGTAATGCTGACTCGTCAACTGTCAGCACAGAAGTAACACCTCATTTCACTAAAGTGGAGAGCTCTGAGCATGCATGTCAATACTGGGGAGACATGTATAGGTTGCCCATGTTTTTTTGACAGGTTATAGGAAGCTAGTTGGAGAATTTAAACAGTATGGACTTCATAGATACATATAATTCTCAAACATGCCAAAAACGTGTTTACCCACAGAGAGAAAACAAAAGGATATTTCTCTTACAAAATGTAAAAAACCCTAAGCCTTTTTGGAAAGTGGGGCTATTATTATGTCTTGACTATCTTCTCAAACACTTGCATGAATTTTGTGGGGTGGAGAAGAGGACTAGGGTTAATTTAAAAACCATCTTGTTACTTCTGCTTTGCATGCACTAGCAGTGCTTAGTCATTCCAGGTATCTGAGTAAGTGTTCTCTGATCCTTCAGCTTCCCCATGAATCAGTGGCAAAGCAGCCATGTCCACTCTTCTTTGTTTGAAAGAAGAATGCTTTTTTTCTCCTTTTTTTTTCTTTTTTTTCTGAATAGTAGGGCCTCCATGTGGAAGGCTTTTATGCTTGGGAGGGAGGGACTATAGCTTAATTACTTGACTGTAAGTTTGTTTCCAAACGTAACTGGAGTTGCAAACCGTAATTGCTTAATTGCCTTTGGTTTTGGAGAGTATTGATACTATCTCTTGAAAGAGATGCAAGTCTCCATTCATCCTGTCTAACTGAGGTGCCTGTCTTAGGAGGAACTTGGTTGCTTGAAATGCAGCTTTGCTCAGTGGGGGTCAAGAGATGTCCAGAAGGCAGTTGAGGCTATCTGCCTTCAGTGATTTATTTTTTCCTGGGGGGTGGGAGGAGTTCTGGGTGACTGGGGACCCAGACAACTTAACAAAGTGCCTAAAAGTTAGATGGGCTGAATGTAGGCAATTGTTTGGATCTAATTGTTGCAAAGGCTTTTTGCTATGGCTATGTATGCTGTCTTAGCAAACTGGCCATGATGATGGGAATGTCTTGACTACCTTTTGGAAGTAGAGCCTTGCATGGCAGTTGCAAACTACTCTTTTGGTAGTGCTTGAGAAAGTCTGCACTGATTCTGTAGACCAGCTTTTAAAGAGAACGTACTTAAGAGACAGGCAAGGTAGGAGCAATGGTTGCTGCTCTAACTAATTACTTCTTCTGCCTGAGTGTGCAGAGAGATCTTGTCTAGTAGGTAAATGCTTCTTACCATCTATCTGTCATTCACTCACGGTTGGTAGGGTAGTTCATTTAAGAACAGCTGCTTTTAGCTTATTCAGTGTTCTCTGCTTGCTAGCAAGGAGACCTCATTCCTGCAAGAGGTTCTTGGCTTGATTAGAAATTGTCTGGCAGTGTGCAGTGTTGGTATGCCCTGTAACTGAATCTGCCTGGAGGTATCTAATTATTAACTGACTTCAGTACCACATCAACCTCGAGTAAATGTATCCTCTGTACCAGACTTTAGCTCTGTTCCCTTCTGCATAGTGAATATCTACAGAAATGAAATGGTGTCATCAAGGACTTATTTTTATTTTTTTTCTTTTCTTGTGAGAGTGTGTGTGTGGCTTTGGCTTTTTCCAAATGTGAAAGTGTGGGCTGGATACACTTGGTGCATGGCTTAGAAACAGGGGACTGGAAAGAACTTCCTGGGTCATCAGATCCAGTCCCCTGCTATTGCAGGCAACTGTGTCATATAATCCTTTTAATAAACTGATCAAGCTTAACCACCTGCTTGTAAGTGGCTTGTTTTCATGGAAGTTCTGTAACTCATGTTGCTCTCAACTGATGCAAGTAATATATGAAATATGAAGTTAATCAAAAGGTCCTCCAGCTTAGCTTTAGGTTTATCATTACACTTAGTTAACTGACTTTCTCAATCCTGTTTTTTGCACAACACTCAGGAAAGTGTTGAGTCTTTACACCCCCTTGCTATGAATAAGAGTTTGGTGTGCTTGCTTATTTTTTTAATGGGAAAGATGGATGTCTGGTTTGTTGAAATTTGTTAGATATGTTAATTGTCAAGGCAAGAAACAATTGAGTTACTTGTATTTGATACATAAATTTAAGGCTAGAGTATACATAACCATTTTTAAAATACATCAACTTGCAGTGTAGTTTTATATTTAATACTGAAATTGTACTGCTAAAGTTTAAACTGCTGTTAATCATATTCCTCTTCTGGTCATAATGAAAAAATAAAGGGTAAGAAAATGCTTAACATAGATTATTCATTATCATGCTTATTTTTTTATATTTCAGATATTGAAACATTGCAAATATGGGGCATTTGTTTTGTTTGGTGGGGTGAAGGGGGGAGGTTACTGATATGATAGAAGACTCTTATCCCCCAACCATACATCACACTTGTGCAGGTTCAGAAAGACCGATGCAAGTTCCCCTACACCTTGTAGATCCATTAGCCGTGGGTGTGGGTCTGAGCTGTGGGCAGTGCTCAGCGCTGCAGCCGCCAGCCCAGCGCCCTGCCCGGGTGAGCGGGGAGGGGGACGAGGCTGTGGCTTGATCCCTGCATTCCAATATGCATGTGGTGTCAGTACAGCTTCTCGTTCCTAGGTGACACCATCCTAAACTAGAAGCCCAGTCCTGTGGTTTAGAAATAACAGTTAATAAAGCTTTTCCCCTAGCATGAAGCTAACAGAATGCTTATCTTACTACAATCCAATTAGGGTTTGGGGATTTTTTGTTCCTTTGTTTGGTGGGGACTTTGGGTTTGTTTTAAAAATTCAATGACTAAGTGAAATCTGACAGAAAGGACCACGGCATGTCTTCTGACCACAGGCATCTATCTAGCTGTCAAGTGAAGATAGGCAATGAAGGCTGATGCCATGTTTCTCCTGACTGACATTTAGGTATACTTGCAAATAGAGCAGGTAGGACATTTAATCAAACATGGAGCAGACAAACACATTGTTGTGTGGTAATCTTTACATAACAGCATTGCAAATCCAAAATATTAAAGGCTTTTTTTTTTTTTTTTTTTTTTTTTAAATCCAAATACACAATTTTGAAATAATGAATTACATGATGAATTGTCTATGGATCTAGAGTTCCAAAGAATCCCAGTGTTACTTGTGGCAGGAAATTTGTATGAAGGCCCAAGTACTTAAAGGTTTTTACGAGCACCCCTATCAGTGGAAGCATTCAGAGGATATTTGTAATAGTTGATAATTTAAGTTTGATATTAATAAATGTGGTTTTGAACTGAAGTGATCAGATATCCCAAAAAATAGCAGAGCTGCTCATTAGGTAAATATTAAGAGAATCTCTTACAATCCCATGGATGACAGAACACAGCTGATACCTAGCAATACAGGAGTGCTTGTGTTGCTTTCCATCCTATTGCTGCTGATAGAGCTGACCAGCTGTCATTCTGTCTTCCCCGTACCACTAACAAGGACCCTCTTCTTATGTCCCTGTGTGGTGCTTTGCTCTGCAGAGGCAAGAGCAAGTTACAGAGCCCAGCTCAGGCCTTTTACCCATCAAACTGCTGAACTCTAGGAGAAAAAAACCCAACACATTCAATACAGAAAAAGGAGTGTATTACATCAGAGGGTTCCATTCATCCAAATCCCTCTGGAGTCTGCGATGCTGAGTGACAGACACCAGCATCACATAGCAATGTTACAGAGAGTTGAGAAGCACTGCCACCAGAGACCCTAGCAAGGAGGCTGCAAGTTCCTCTTTCCAGCATCTCTACCGGTTGCACAAAGCTGGTTTCAGTTGGCAATGAGTATTGCAGCCCTGTATGTGGTGACTTCTTGTTCTGAACTTTAATAGAGCTTTGTTAACTGGGAGATCTTGTACAGATCTCTTCCAAAGAGCCACTTGCATTTGAGTTGTCTCAGAAGTCAGCATCTGCAGAAATTATCTGAAAGAATTATTCATAGTGCAGCCTTTCTCTGCTAAAAACATCTCCCAAGATAACTAGTGGTTGATGTACAATATGAAGACTGAGCTAATGGCCTAAAAATGAATAAAAATATTTTCTGAATTTATTTTTATTTCTAGATCTCTAAATACGGTGTATTTGAAAAACAGATTCTTGAACAAAAGTCCTACTTGCTCTACCAGTTACAGGATTTTAAAGTAACAATATTTGAATAGCAACCAACTGGATCAACTCAGAGATCCATAAAAAGGCATTAAATTGCATTTATTTTGCTAGTTTGCAGTGGGGTTGGCAATAATAAGGCTGACAACATAACAAGTATTCTGAAAAAGGATATGGTGAAAGAAACAGATAGGGTGAGAGCAAAAGGAGTACCTGAGCATGGGACTGCTTTGTAGTCTTGTCTCAGAGAGTATTTGTTGCCCATAAAGCTATAAATATTTGATTGTGAGCTCCCTGGGCATTAAGTTCTTCTGGCAATGTTGTCACTCCATTTGTCTGCTTTTCTTAACCCACCCCCCTGAAGTCTCCCTATGCTAACTTTACAAGTACTTGAAAATACACAATTTAGGAAAGCCTGCTGTGGTTCAGAACTTGCCAAACATGCTTTGCTTATTCTGAGCTTTCTTAACAAATACATTAAAAAGAATAATTTCTTCCAGACAGTCTGATAGGAGACAAAATATAGCCCTGATTACAGATACACCAGATGCCCTGACAATTAATCAGTGGCCATGATGCTGTCCACCCTATGTAGCTGAGTTATTGAATACAATGTACGTAAATTCAATCACTAAATCAAGTCAATAAGTTAAAACATTTCTTCAGTAGCAGAGAAGATGCCTTGCTCTACAGCACAGTTACAAAAGCCTTGCTGATTTGTTCTCCATCAAATTAATTTATAGAGGAAGGTAAGTAATTTCTTCAGTAGTCTGGGTTATTTATTTCTATATCAAGCACATTCACACATGGGAAATATGCAAAAAGAATGGTCTTAGTTTCCAAAAATAAGCACTCCAAGTTTAAAAAAAATATCCAATTCAGGTTATCCAAGAAACTCCAGTTTAGCTTATTGCAAATGTGGTGACACTGTCATGTCTCATACTATTGTGTCCACAGCATTTTTTCACCATTGTATTAAATATGTCATTGTAACTTTATGAATGTATTATTCTATACCTTAGTCACTACCCATGACTCAGCTCTTATTTCAAAGACAGAGTTACTAGTTCCTTCAGTTTTTCCTATGGCACTTAAGTATCTGAATGCTTCACACATACTGCTTTCTGTTTGGGACACACAGTGAAGTAAGGACATGCTCTATCCTCATTGAACAGAAGGAGCTGAGGTGCAGTCACTGAAGTCCAAAGCAGTATTCTGAGAGCTCAAACTGAGGCATTTTCATTTGTCAGAACTGTAATCACACCTTATGTGTGCTACAAAGACACCTTATCAGTTATGGTGTCCTTCATGTCTGAAAATCAGTCTAAGCCTCTGGGTCAAGCAGTTGTTGACCAACATGCTGAGTCCAAGCAGTCAACCCACCCCATGGAAGGACTTCACACAACGACCACAAATGCTGGTTTTCTGGGGCAGCAATACCCTACCTGATCCAACAGGTCAGCTTTGCTCTCCTTCCAGCCCCAGTATCACTTACTACACATTGCCTAATTTCTGCAACAAAAGAACTGAGATCAGCTACACAGCGTTGAGTTGATTGCACCGTGCTGATTCACCTTGCACCAGGAAAGAGAAGGAGCTCAAATAAACATGGTGATTTCACGCTGGGACCACAAAATAGGGAGGTGGAAGGGAAGTAGAGGAATAAATGTGGCACAGAAACTCAATTCTGGCATTCCTAACTTTGAGGCGTGACTTCATGCTCTCGCTGCTGTTTCTACTGCGAGAGTGAAAGCGGAACTACCAGCATGGCAGCCCCGTGGTGTGGCGTGAGGTGACACCCTGAGTCACCGTCCCGCTGCCTTTGGGTTTGGCACAGATGTGACCTCTCCAGGCAACAGAGGGATGGCAAGCAAAGCTCTTCTGCTTCTTCAGCCAATCTGAAATGGGGAGGGTGTGCTTTGCCCGTGGCTTTGCAGAGAAAAAGTGGATTTGGGCACTTAGGGAGCAGCTGAGGGCTCTGCAGGAGGATGTGCTGCGATGATCCTAGGCTGTCCCACCCATCCACTGTAACTCTGACCCCATACCTCCTGTCCTCTACCTGTCATGCCTGCCCCTTTACATTCAGTTTTGTTCTCTACCCTTATCAGGCCCAGACGTGTCTGTCAGACATGTCTGGGTTCCCTTGTCCCATAGTCCTTGCCTGTTTTTTGTGTTCTCTGCTATGATGGGTTAACCCCAGAGGACGGCTCAGCCCCAGAGGCTGCCCACTAACCCCTCTCCCCAGTAGGGTGGGGAGAGAGTTGGAATGGTAATAGTGCAAAATTTCATGGGTTGAGGTAAAGGTAGTTTAATTGGGTAAGTAAAAGCCACATGCACAAGCAAAGCAAAATCAAGAATTCCTTTACCACTGCCCATTGGCAGGCAGGTGTTCAGCCATCTCCAGGACAGCAGGGCTCCATCACAAATAATGGTTATTTGTGAAGACAAAGGCCATCACTTCAAATGTCTGCCCTGCCTTCTTCCCAAAGCTTTTCATGACATCATATGGTATGGGATGTCCCTCTGGCTAGTTGGGGTCAGCCTCCCCACCTGTGTCCCCTCACAGCTTCTCATGCACCCCCAGCCTGTTTGCTGGTGAGACGGGGTGAGGAGCAGAAAGGCCTTGACACTGTGTAAGCACTATTTAGCAATAACTAAGTCATCCATCTGTTATCAACACTTTCAGGGTCACAAATCCGAAACTCAGCAGCACACAAGCTGCTGTGTAGAAAATTAACTCTACTCCCAACCCAAACCAGTACATCAGCCCATCTATTTATCTCTCTGTTCTGGTTTGAGCATCAGTAGGGATGCTACGGACACATCTTCCAAGTCTCCGTTCCCACAAGCCCCCACCAGTTTTTTGTCCTAATCTGCCAATTTGTCAGCAAGTAACTTTCCCCTCTGTGTTGCCTAAGACAGGGAAATCACTCAAGTCAAGGCATGGAAGAGTCTTCCAGTTACTACTTTTGAAAGTCTGAAGTGCACCAATGTTTCCTGTATACACACACACAATTAACTTACATTCAAAAAGAGCTTTGCTGCCCACTTCTCCTCAGCAGAATCATACTACATGTAAGCTTCAGCAGTCACTTCACCCACAACTGACATCCAGCCATCTTGATCTTAAAACATGGTATTTTTAAGGGATCATTTTTGCACGTGGGTTGTTCCCAGCAGAGATCGATGCATCGAGTTTTGAACCTGGGGCCATCACATGGTGTGGGATGTGTATAAGTCTGAGACAACAAGGAAAGTGGGACCAGGGACAGATTCTCTTGAGACACTGGGATCCCTTCCAGCCCTCCTCTCCCACCAACTTCCCTCTCACTCTCTCTTCCCATCTAACCTAACCTCCATCTCTTCTTAGGCTTCATGATCCACAATTTACCTGTTCTACAAAGAGCACCTCACTGAACTTAGTTCTGTTATTAGGCAGCTTTAGATTTGGAGATCAGTTACTATTTGCTAAACTACTGCAGGAGTACCCACACACAAAAAGTACAAGTAGGAAGGTCTTGATTGCAGAAGAATGCCTGCAGAAAAAGTCACATAAAGTTTGATTGCACTGGTATTAAATTATTATGGCAGTTTGCAGCTTTATGAAGCAATAGTTATAATAATGCCATTTTAGTACTCTCCACTTAGGCACATTAGACCTGTTTCCATATAATAGGTAGTTACTATCTGGGGAAAAATAACCTTCTTTCTCTGGTACGGCAAAAAGCTTATTCATATCAAAGCTATTGCCATTAGTGAATATATACAAATGAAAAAATACAATCTAATAAAATATATATAGCTAGATACTTTTTTTCAGGCTTTTGCAGTACATTGCTTACTATGAAACAATGGAAAGTAGTTTAGTGCTTCTCATTTTAACAGGACAGGGGAGAATTCAGATTCTTGTTCATGATTAATGTCGATCACATGCAAGTGGCTTCACATTGCCAGACAAATAATGGTATTACTTCAAGGATGAAGTATGAAACCAACCTGTTTGCAGATTGCTAATTACTAAAGCAATATTGAAACTCACATGCAGCTTTATTTCCTAAGCTGTTACCCAGAGGTTCTAGAACCTACTTGTATGAAAATTTAGGTATTTTTAGTGATTTACAACTTCTAGGGCATTGTCTTGACCAAATTCCAGATTAAATTAGTTTGAGCAGTTAATACCATAACATTGGGAGCAGGCATTAAGGTCACATGGCTGAACTGGTGAGAAAATGGAACTCCTTTTTTAGAGCTCTTGCTGGCTGCACACTGTTGACTGCTAGTTTTGGAATTCATTTCATCTCTTTAGTCATTCTATTGGGTTAGCAAAATCTTTTTACAAGCAGCGTTTCTAATGAGTTGAATATACGTCCTTCTGAGTGAATAGGTTGCAGTTAAGTATTTCAGTCTGGGATTTGACCCATTTTGTGAATGTATCACCTTTCAGTGAATTTAATCCCAATTTTATGTTTCCAAATACAAAAACTCCATCACTCTTTTCAACAGAAACCAGTAAAAGCATCACTCTGTGATAGTGTTCTGTTCCCCCTCTAGTAGCTTGGTGTCCATGAACTAGGCAGAATCAGCTGAACAAGGCAGATCCATCATTAAGTCAGAATTTCTTTGATTATGGAGATGTAGGTCAGACCAAGATTGACAAAATGAGATTATGTGGTTTAATTTAATTTTTTATTCTACCCCCTGTAAAAAAGAAAAAAAGGTTTTAAAGGAAAAAGGTGTACAAACAAAGGCAGGAAAGCCAAACTGATGGATTTAGGGAGGAATAAAAGGTGAGTGTGTTTGGCAAAGCAGCCACACAAAAGAGCCCTGATAGAGATGATGAGAGATTGTTGTAGAGCCAGCTCTGGTAGAATCCCTGCAGAGAACAGAGGCGAGTGGGGGCAGAAGTGTTTAAAGGAGGATCTAGAATAGATTAAAAGAGGTGAAACATGCAAATGGCCTTGAGAATGCAACCTACTACAAATTATAACAGCCCTGCTGCAGAGACAAAGCCACCACAGCCTGCATTAAGCTCCCAGACTCCCTGCATGTCTTAGAGGGGAAGAACAGAAGCACAGGAGAAGATTCAGTGAGTGCTCATCAAAAACCTGTTTTATGT
>NW_009954241.1:1668298-1669702 GCF_000747805.2 Chaetura pelagica
TGTTCTTCTGTACAAGCTTCATGAGGTGCTATGCCCCTTCCCACTTGTCTGGAAGGCAAGCAGCTGAGGGCCACGTGGTCACTGTCACCAACCACGGCTGTGGTCATCCCTGGGATCATGCCCTGTAACCTGCCAGTCTCCAGGCTTTAACTGCTTCATTCTGGGATGCTGAAAGGCATCTCCATTGCAAGGGAAGTCAGTGCTCCAAGCCTGCCTGCAGGAAGTGCTGTGTTGGCAGGACAGTCCATGATGGTCAAGCTGTCCTTTGTGATACAGGGGACAGGAGACAGCTTCTCTCCATCCCTGCACTGCTTTCCACAAAATGAGTGACATCCATTTGGTGTAGAGGAAAACAAGATGCATGAGCAAGTGTGTCTCTCACATCTTACTCTTCCTGGAGAAGGGAAAGCTCCATCCCAAATCTTTATGCCAGTGATGCTTGGTTCAGGATAATGAAGTAATTAGGGAACCTAAGGCTGATGCTCAGGCCTGTGCACCTCAGCTATCAGGAAAGAGACTTGGCACCCTTTTGCATAGATCCTAGATACTGGATATATATGCGGAAGCTGAGGAGCTTACTGGCACATCTTAGAAGTCAGAAAACAATTTTCAATACCATAGCCTTTAGGTAGCAGCTGAGCAGGGGCTCAGAGGACTGTGACTTAGAAGGAGTGGGACACAATGCTTTTCTGCTTCCAGTTTGGGTAATGACTCTACTGGTGGCTTGGCTTTCCACCTAGTCTTTCAGCCTGACCTTGTCTCCTGTGCTGCACTCCATGTTATCCAGCTGAGTGCAGATTTTTAGGGGTGTTTTCTCTATCCAGTTGTTGCCTGCATGCAGTTCTCCTCAGCTCTTAAAAAATCAACAGACTGCTGTTGGGAACTAAAACCGTACATGGTACTTAGCTTGAATGTGGACTATTTGATTGAAAACTGTCAAACAGCTTTAAAGCACATCTGGAACAGGTGTGAATGGTTTGAAATACAATATGGTATTTTTCTAGCTTTGTTCTTTAGCCTTTACCCCTAATTTTTGGTTTCATCACACCAGTTCTAAAACTAGTGAAATGGAGACTATAGAGATGGTTTAACAGGTCTGAAATTAACATGCAGCAGGCAAGATAAAATGCAAACAGCTTCCTAATTTTGAACAGTCTAGCAAATGGTCTAGAAAATGGAAGATGGTGCAGAGCCATCCAAGTTCTTTGGTTCAGATGTGACCTGGAAGTTAAAAAAAGTTATTGCCAGCAAAGGCCTGCTTACCAGTCTGCTGCTTACAACTTTACCCCATGGAAGTACTTGTGGTTGCTCATCTCCCCTTACAGGTGCAGCTATGGCAGGGGACAACACTCAGTCTCCCCACCTGGTGGTGTTGCCACAGCTAAATAGACATCCTCGTTTTCA
>NW_009954241.1:1669877-1718259 GCF_000747805.2 Chaetura pelagica
GGATGAGCACATACAGTTCTGAAGTTTAGACACCTGCCTCTGCAGAGCACCCTGCACTGGGGGCCAGGCTTGGTGTGTCACAGTGGTGATGGGGGACTGCTTGGCCAGCAAGGGCTGTTGGCTTCCAGGCATCCCCATCACGCCCTGTGCGTGGGGCAGGGCTCACTGCTCTGGTGGGCACCCCTGTGGGCCTGGGTGAGACCCAGACTTAGGTACCTGCCAGGCGCTCGCCACTTCCCAGGCAGGTTCTGCAGCCCGTGACAAGCCCTGTGCTGCTCCTGCCAGGGCTGGAGATTGATGAACCCAGCTGAAACCAGCCGGGAGAGCCCCACACGGCGCTTCGGCTGCTGGGGGTTACATCCTCAAAGTCTACCCTGGCTGCTCCACATGACCAGGCTGGAAGAAGGGATCTGCTCTTATTGTTGATATCGTTATTGGATCCGACAGGCTGTCATGAGCTCCCTGCTTGCTGCTTTTCATTGCACTTTACAAGGACGCCAGCCATGGAGCAGGTTCCTTCCCACCCAGCTGAAACCTTCCTGTGCCCGTGGCAGCAGTGCTGCCACCAGGCCAGCACCCGCTGCTCGCTGGCACACACTGCCCCGCCTGCCTGGCCCAGGGAAATGTGACAGGACATTTGCATGTCGGCAGGCTGGAGGGACTGGAGGAAACTGGTCTCAGCTCAGCAGCTCCCATCGCTGCTGCCTGGGGTGTAAACACAGGGAAGGAAACATCTCACAAATGGATGCGGGCAGTATGCAGGGATCTGCATTAAACATTGACAGCCAACCCCCCAGAACTTCAGCTTTAAACTTTGTAAGTGGCCTCTATCTTTATAGTCAAATGAAACACCCCCATTCCCCTCTCATCCCTGAACACAGCATGTTTGCAATTCAGATGCAGAGAGAAATTTCACAGCTTTAAACCTCCCCACCTCCCAGTTGTTTATAGCTTGCCAGCCATGCTGCTCCTTTTTTTTTTTTTCCTTTCTGCATCAATATGAACATCTTTAATACTTTTATGATTACTCTGTAAATATTATCAGGCGAATCAGTACCAGAAAATAAAGGTTAATTAAGTCAAGGGACAAGTCTGGAAGGACAAATGAATAGGAATGGGCCCAGAGTAAACCCACGCTGGAAAATAAAGGTTTCATCAAAGGTAGCTCTTAATTCAGAATGGTAGCTCTGAAGCCACCATTCTATAAGTAGAAATGGGAGAAAAAGAATTGGCTGATTTTTGCTCAAGCCTTAGCAACAAGAATAGACAATGTGATTGCCTGAATCTCCCAAAAACCAAGCCCATCTCCTGTCTTCATGACTAATAGCTAGGACTCATTATTCTTGTATATTTCAGGAAGAGTTTTATGGCAAAATTGGTTGTTTTCCACTGTTCAGTCAGTCTCCCCATTCTTAACTGAAAGGTTTCCTCATTTTTTGGTTTCTGTTTTGCAGTAGGTTTTTAATATTGTTTAGCAATTACAGATCCTGCTCATTATGCCCACAACTAACTAACCAGATGAGGAGCTTTCAATCAAATCCATTGAGATCTGGGTATCTTGTGCAGCTCCCTTGTTTTCTTCCAGTTAAAAACCTCCAGGTGTTTTGCAGTGGTGCTATTAGTGAACTGCCTGCCTGCATATAAACAACATTACCACATTATTTTCCTATGTCCAAATTATGAATTCAGTTTCTGCCTGTCTTCATTTTATCTTTTTTTAGATAGCTAACAAAGTTTCTTATGTATCTACTCAAGTCAATGAGCACACAAGCTAATGCTCAGAGGAGAACTTACTGGGAAATAATAAGAGGTCAATAAGGATTTATGAACCTCTTTTTCATAGAATCGTAGAGTCATGTAGGTTGGAAAAGACCTTTAAAATCATCCAATCCAAGCTTTAACCCTACTCTACCATGTTCACTCCTAAACCATATTCTCAAGTACCACATCTAAATGATTTTTAAACACATCCAGGGATGGTGACTCAACCACCTGAGGCTGAAGCTTGGTCTTAGGCAATAGTGACAGGTACTTTATTACCATACACCAAATATTTAATTTTTTCTGGAACAAGTTTATAGTGACAGTGGACTTCCTCCAGGGCAAGTGTCCTCTTATGAACATTGTCTTCTCTGTCAGCCTTGTTGGATGCCTTGAAGGATCAGCTGAGAAGTAACTGGGACCTGGATAGCGAAGGGCTCATGCATAGGGACGAGCCCTGGGCCATGGATAGGTGGGGTAAGGAAACCTGGTGTTACCACTTCCAAATGGTATCTGTTACTGGGTAATTAGAATATTTCAATCTCAGGTGTGCACAAACTCTGTTATCCACCCAGCTATTCTTTGAATTATTCACAACTCATTAAAAAAGATAAGGGAATGAAATATAAGATGTATGCACATAAATCATAGTGAGGTCTTCCGAGTACTTGTTATGGTCAAGAATGAAACCCAGCTTCCATTACAATGTCTTTCTCACGCTTTCCCAACTTAGAAAACAACTTAAAAATAGAAACAGCAACTCTGGACCAAATATATTTGGTTTGGTCACTTCCCAAGATTAACATTTAGGGATGTTTGACTGTCACCTTTTTGCCTTTGCCCAAAAGGTTTTGTTTTCCTTTAAAAAGAAAACAAACAAAGAAATTAAATGTAAAGTGTTCCAGTCAACAAATGCCATGATATGCAAAAGGGAAGTTTCTAATTGCCTTATTGTCTGACACTGCAATTTGAAGTTGTATATGTTTTCTTAATGTGATTAGGTAATACACAGTGCTATCCTGAAAAAAAGGGGGAATGGAGCACTGACAGGGAATGAAATTGTCCATTAGAACAATGCATGTATTAATGCCAAATTTAAATGAATATTTAATATTACAAGTATGTCACTTTGAGTTAGAGTTGACTTATATGTGCAATCCCATTGACTTTAATTAAGGGCAAAATTTGCTACTTCTCTTTCCTTTAACTAATTGTTCATTAAATGGTTGTGAGTTCTCTGCTGGACCATGTGGCACTTGAAAAGACCTGTATCTTCATTCTAATTTATGATATCTGCTGCAAGTCTCCATTAGAGTTGCAATTTTGCCTTATGTTAGTGAACGTTCTAGTGGAATTACCCTCTTTTGGAGCACTTTTTACTTTGCAATAACTGTTTCCATGTTTTGTTTTAATTTTATTTCTGCTCCTTCAGGCCAGTTTTCTAATAGGTTTCTCTGTGTCAGGTGCAAGGGCTTAGGTGTCTGAATGCTGCAGGTAATACAGTGCATTCTGTAAACCTAGGTCCTATTTACATGGTTTTAGAGGATGCAAGCTCATAGACCAAATGTATGTTTCAAACATACTGTGTAATAACTCCTCACAGTAAAAAGCATACAGTCTCCTGTTCCTATTTAGAAACTGCTTAATTAAAATGAGAAACACAATTGGAATTGGGCACTATAAAAGTGGTCATGACTTCAAAGAAAGATCAAGGTCTGGGATCTGGGTCAGGTCCTAAGGATAGTTCACAAAGCTCTGTGGATAGTAAATTCCTAGGGTCAGTGGGGTTTGTAAGCAACAAGATTGACTCCTTTAATATCTGTATATATTTTACGATATGAAAATATTGCAAAATCATTTTATGTGGTCTGATTCTCATGGGACTGATGATGATACTTTCATTGATGGCTTTAGGGGTTACAACAATTTTAACCTGGTAAAATAGTGAAGGTTCTCACCAGCATTTTAGACCAGCTCTCGCAAACACTGTATCCCCTTGCCTATAATTTATATTAAGAGCTGATGTGGACTCTGAGTGCTGGGAACTGCACTAGTGGGGTTGATATTACCAGATGCTCAGCAATCCTATGAGGTGCTGAGAGATTTCTAGAGAAGTCAGTGAAAGGCTTCTGGCTGACTTGAGCCTTTGCAGAACAGAAAGTAGGTCCTATCTGCTTCTTTTCACTTCTGCTGAAGATGCTTGCTCTTTTGCAATGGCTAGTTATTGCTCTGCTTTATTGTTGCTTATGACAAAGTAGCAGTAATCAGTCAGTCTTTTTATAATCATATTGGAGTAATGGTTTAGTGGGACATCATATTTTTCTGGGGGGATTTTGCAAAGCTTGTGTTAGTCATCTGGAACGGAAACACACATTGCAGTACCCAGTTAGAGATTGTTGGAACAAAAAAGCAGCATCATATATAATAGAGTTGGACAGATTATTTATTTGGAATAAAATACTGAAGAATGGCTCCAATTAGAGTAATGTTTGTCCAGACCATCTTTGTTGGGCTTGAAACAAAAATACCATGCTCTTCTTGCTTCTCTTTTCTGCGTTTTTCTTTCTGTCCTCACATTTCCTTAATCTCCTGGTTTGCTTGCTGTTGCAGGGGCTGCAAGCCATGCAATTCAAGAAAAGATCTACAAATCCGGGAGTTGTGTTTGTTATTATACATCTGTATTCAAACAAAATAAAAGTCAGTGGTTGAAGATAGACAGAGTCTGCTGACATGACCATGGAATTCTTTCTAAGGGTCTGGAAACCAATCTAGTGTAGAGGGGGAAACGGGACATGCAGCTTTTCTTCTCCACTCTATTCACACTGAAAAGAGCAGGGTTTGAGCTCTGTCTGTGCCTGGCAGTCTCGTTCTGGACATGAACATTGTGTGCAAGACCACAACAAGAAAAGATGGCATGTTCTTGAAACTGAAGACAGGTCTTTAAGAAGATAATAGCCCATGGAGATACTGCCCTGCTGGTAGCCAGTCTAGTCCTGAGCACGTAGACCTGGTTCTTGGTGGCTCTTCCAGATTCCTTCTGCCTGCAGCGTTCACTTCTGTTGCCAGTCTCCTGGCACGTGGCTGTATGAGCTGCAGCTGCAAGTGGAGGTCCTCACTCTGCAGATGTTCAGCACTGCAGCAAGAGCAATCCCAGAAGCTTCCCAAGATATGCACAAACTCAGGGGATGGTAGCATTTTTCAGGTGAGGGCATGGATCTGGGACATGTACCACACGTGTTTCATCCCTCAGAACCTGTCTGTTCTCCTATAAGTCATGTCAGAGTTCAGATTTAATTTTGTTTTCGTCACATATCATTTACTTACATTTAAATCTTATAGCTAACTCTACCTCTTTCTGCTATGCAGAATATGGGATGAACACAAGATGTTCCTTAAAACATCAGATGAGGTTCAGGAGGGCTGAAGACCCATAAACTGTACAAATAATAGCTGTAACCCCCTTGAGACTCTTGGTAATATCTTAACCAGTTGTCCTTCAGGCTAGAGAAAAAAACTTGTCTCACCCTGGGTCTGCATGCATAGTACTGGTATGATTCATCAGGCTTCCCTTCTTTCTCAGAAGCTGCCTTCACAGCCGTTTGGTCCTCATATGTTCTTTCACAGAACTGAATTGGGCATCTTTTCAGAATTACAGAGCAAAATGTTCACACCATAATCACAAGATGGAAGGACTTGGGTTTTTTTCAGGGACTTGGGCATATGCATTTTTCCCCTGCAACACATTTCCAGCTTCAGCAGTGGATATGGTACTCACAAAAGGGTTAATGACTTCTCTGCAGTTGCTAGGTAATGCTGTCTTGTCATTGGGACCACTTACTAGTTAGTGACAGCCTTTCTGATGATGTAATGCTTAAATAGTAATCGTGGAGTGCATGAAATTATCTTTTTATTTTTCTTGTTTCCTTTAGAAAGCTAGGAAATGAAACAGAAAAGCCTGCAGCATTGTGATATTAGAGCTGGATGGATAAATCAACCAAAAGCCAGAAAATACAGAAGCTGAACATTAGTCTAAGGAGACATCTTAGCTCTGAGAGAATGAGCTCTCTTGCTAATGGATTGCAATACAGATTTTGGTTGAAAGTACTGTTGCTTCATAGTTCTTGGACTGATATAGAGTAAAATGATGGGTCCAAGTGATAAGTCACTGTAATAATAAACCTTTAGTTCCAATCCCCCTGCCACGGACAGGGACACCTTCCCATGGCAGGGCTATTGGAACTAAATGATCTTTAAGGTTCCTTGCAACTCTAATGACTCTATGATTCCATGACTCCATGAATAAATGTGGATATTTCAAATGGGCTATATGGCAGTTAAAAATTTCTTTGTCACTTTCATTTTATTTTTCTTATTTCAGCTTAATTCAGGAATTAAAGGCACTTTTATAAAACAAGTACTCTTTGGATTTAAATGACTTTTGGGCTCAGACCAAACTGCTCAAACCCACATGCAGACTGAGGTGCAGCCAGAACCCATGCAGTCAGATTGGTTCCAGAGGTTCATTCTTTGGATATTGGATCTGAAGTAATTGCTGATTTGTTCTTAGGTAACAGGAAAACATATTGAAGTGAATAAAACTATTCAGAAAACACTTCATTCTCACCTCTGTTAATTTCATCCAGCTAAGTGGTCCAACCCCAGATCCCTCCTTCCCTAGTCTGGGAAATACTGGAGAAGGGAGCTGAGACTCCCTTTTTACACCTTTAAAATCCTCAGAGCTTGTTGGAGCCCTTGACCCTGGTTGTGGCACACCCCTCCTGTGCTTGCTCTCTCAGCCTCCTGGGACCCTCTCCTCCAAACCCACTGCCCACTCCCGGATTTGTGAGGACCAGGGCTGCTTTGCTGATGCCTTCTCTGAGGTTGCACAACCCCATCAAGGGCTGTTTTAAAGCGAGCACTGCACAGGCTCAGCAAGAGGTCCCAGCTCAACATGCCAGTGCCTTCTTCCATGTGGTCTTTTTCTTCTTCTCCACAAACATCCCAGATTGGGAAAAAGCCTTGTAAGTCTGGGGAGTTGGGGAGATTACAAAGTGTGTGACTACCTTTTTATGTAAGCAGGGCAAATCCACTTGAGGATGTGTCCTGTGTTCCCCAGGCAGGATCTCACTCTAGATTAGAAAGCAATCACACAATGGGCAAGTGGGTATTTCTATAACTGGCACCATACAAATGGAGAGAGAAAGGTTTGAGTAAACACCAGGTGTGTTTTTTTTTAATGTCTTTGTGTGATCATTTATGAACCCTTTGGTGACTAGGAGAAACTGCATGCTCACTCACACCTATGTAATTATGCTGAGCTCAGCTGATGTGCCTGAGTGTTGCTGAGAGTAGCTCCTGTAACCAGCAATGGCATCGACCCAGCATCTTTGTACTTCCCATTTGTCAAACTCAAAGGTCCTATTTCAGGCTTTCCCTTATGTGTACTCCTACAGTGCTGCTTTCAGTGGACACATGAAAGGAGACCAAATTGCTCTCTGAGATGCGTGTGGGATTCAGTGCCAGGAGAGAACAAGAAGTCTGCAGGCTTCAGCACTGAGGGTTTTTATGCCAGCAACAAAACTGGCAAGAATAAAATATGCAGGCTGAAAGGAAAAGGGAAATAATTGTATCCTTGAGATCTTCTCTGTGTTTTGAGACATGCAGTCATAATAATGGTGAGCATCACACAGAAAAAAACACACAGGGTGAGATCACTCCTGTAGTCGGGTTCAGAACAGTTTTTTTTTTTTACCAGAACCACAGTATACAAAGACTTTTTGAAGGGCAAATCTCTCCTACAACAGATCATCCAAACACTTGTGGCAAGTACAATGACTGCTGATACAAAAAAAAGAGGTAGCAGGAAAATAACTAGCTACAGATTGTGAAAGACTTTAGATAAATTTTATTATACTAAGTTGAATTTTAGCCTGTAATGTAGGTAGCTGTACTATAACAGGATGGTGAAGTTATCACCATAGCCGTGAATGGCATTACCAGTCACATTCAATTCTATTTTATTAGATACATTTCATCCTACTCACTCATTTGTCTCATCTCAAAAAACATAATCCCCTTACACAAATACCTGATATATGATGCATCACACAGCCAAGGGAGCATGCAATGTTTTGTAGTCATCCCAGTTTGCACTCTGTTACTCCCCACACAGAGCAGGTGGTGGGTAAATTCCTGTTGCAGTGCCAAATGGCTTCTGTGGGTACTGCATCCATCCTGGAGGGCTGACAGAGACATGCATATGATGTGAAGTCTGGTTTACAGATTTGCTCATTTCTTAATTTCTCAGCCCCTCATTAACCCTGCTGCTGTGTTTAATGCATGGAAAGCATTTGAGAGAGTTACAGAAACACCAAATGCATTAAGAGAAGATGGTTGCACAAATCAAGGTTTTCAGAGATTATCCCAGGATCTTTCATTGTCCATCCTTAAGTAACAAATTCACAACAAAGACTGATACAGGATGGTGAGAGGTTACACCGCTTTACTACTGAAAAGGAACTATCACTTTGGTACTCTTAAAAAAACCCTTTTCTCTCTGCAGATCAATGCTCTCTGCAAACATCAGTTATCCCAACGTT
The DNA here is from genome assembly GCF_000747805.2 of Chaetura pelagica. Lineage (NCBI taxonomy): Eukaryota > Metazoa > Chordata > Aves > Apodiformes > Apodidae > Chaetura > Chaetura pelagica. The sequence continues at coordinate 1,678,238 of NW_009954241.1, forward strand.
CACTTACCACCATCCTGCCCCCAATGCCATCAGTCACTATTACCCCTGCCTTCCAGAAAAAGGACATAGCATGTGAGCAGTCTGCCTGCCCTCATCTAAGCATGAATCTTGGAACAAATTGTGGCCCCAAATTATTCGCCTGGTCTGTAATGCATCTGACAGTTAACATCGAGTCTCCTGGTCTAACCACAGGTAACTGCAGTCACCTGAGCACCACCTGAAGCAGTTCTGGCAGTGCTGCCCACAGGACCTTGTGTGCAGGTCCTGCATTTGGGTACCCACAGGTGAGCAGCATTTCTTCTGCAATTGCCTCTGCCTTGGGAGAGGCAGAACATCCTCATTCACTGATTTTGCTGGAGCAAACTTGGTCTCTGTTTTAGCTAGCACAAGAAATATATAGATCAAAATCAAACAGTGGAATAAACATGTATTTCCCAGTTTCCTTTTCCTAAGTGTCTCTATGCTTAGGTTGGTGTCTTTCCAAGACCATACCCCACACTTTGTGGCTTCTGCATGGATCCACAAATCTTCCCCCTTCTTACAATCATGTCCTTTGACCATGGCTTACTCTGCAAGTGACAAGGTCTTAGCTAAAATAAAAACCTTTTCTAAACCTTTATTTTTTCTCCTTACATGCACCCTGATGGGTTAATGGGTGCTAGCACCAATAGCTGGCTTCTGTGTTCAGTTGCTGGTGGCTTCTGACCTCTGCTGTGGCCAAAATGCCCACCTGGTTTTAGGTCTCAGTCAGCCTTTGAGTGCACAGCGGGGCAGGCATGCAGGGCAGCTGTGTGGGGAGCTGGGGGAACTGTGCCCCTGCACATGGGAGTCAGAGACACAAATGGTTCTGGGCAGAAACAGGAGACCCAGGAACCCATGGGGAGCTCTGCTCCATCTTCTTTAGCCTATCAGTGTCCAGGCCTAATTCTAGACTGCAGACATGGGTTTTCTCCTCCTTCCAGTTCAGCAATGGTTCCTTTCACCTGAACACTCACACCGTGGCTTTGTCTACAGGATTGGGCTTCTGAGAAGTTATTTCTATTCCATACATGTGCTGGGACATTCTCGTGAAATGGCTGCAGAGGTTCATTTCTACCTCTCCCTCCACAATAAATCTGCAGTTAGGGAAGCAGATCTCATTTTGCTGATTCTGTCCGACTTTATTATGCTGAATTTCTAAAGCACTTGTGCTTGGCTCGGTGATTGCTCAGAAAGGGAATGGTGCCTATTGTAGTTAACCCTGTAAAATGTCTAATGAATAATTAAATAGCATGTTGTCTGTAATTTAGCTTTGTCAGTTTGGTCAGTCAATTGCTGGTTGCTGCTCCTATCAGACAAAAACCTTGCTGTGAAGCTTGTTTAAAATTCAGCATTTGCTAATTAGCATTGTTCCGAATGTAATTCTAAGTGCCACTTCTTCAGGCAATTCAAGAGAGCAATGTAGAACTTCAGTGTCTCTATGGAGACCATCTATAATTTAAAAGACAGAAACAACAGTTTAATGCCTTGTAATACTTAAAAAAAATCACCAATAGCTCTTTCCAAAATACTCCCAAAATACAAATAAAAAAAAGGATTGTGCCCTGCTAGTATATAAAGCCAATTTGCTGAAGATCACTAAATTGTGATAGAGGTGACTCAGTGAAACTAGCTAAGAGCTAAGTTAAAGCACCAGGATTAGTCTCAGGGGTTTAAATTAAACACTGAATAAATATTTAGAACGTGAAATATCAAATTTTTAGGCACACGTGCCAGCTGTAGGAAGGTAAAAGCATTTTGTTGGATTTATGCACAGAAAGACTAAGAAATGAATTCAATAGCCCTGCTAACCATCTGGCTTGCAGGACCGTGAGCCATGACTGATCTTGATTTCCAGGGTAGAAGAGAAGCGGGTTTGATCACCCACACCAGGCATCTTGCCTCCAGCAACACCTTATATCCGATGATTCTGAGAAAAACAACATTGGGCATGACAGATAGGTAGGGTCTGCTGTAAATAACCAGCAACCACACAGGCGATCTCTGAGGAATGAGTAATGTGAGATGCCTGCACAGAGCTGCACTCCTGCACAGCGGTGCTGGGGCTGAGCACAACCCCAGTGCTGCAGCTGCTCCTGCTGCAGTGCTGGGCCAGAAGGGACTGCCTGCTGCTGGGCACCAGGGGAACACAGCTCCTGGGGCTCTTCAGGCTTGCAAACAGCTCACAGATGCCTTGGAAACTTGAACATCATGGACAGAGAGCAATGCTGGGTATGATGTGGCAAAAATATGCAGACTGCAAAAGCCATGTTCCCTACAGCTGAGGAGCAGAACAAAGGTGAGAGCTGGTGAGGTAGCACAGGAGGTCCCAGCAGCTGTGAAAGAGCCTTGTCCTGCTCCAGACGTACACTTTGCACCTGGCAGCTCTGGGGAGCTTCCTCGTCCAGTGGCATGTCATGGAATCACCAGGGTGGGAAAGGGAAACCAGGAAAGGAGGAAGAGACAGGAGAGGGACTGGGTGGGGAGGGCTGCAAGCAAAGCCCTTCTCACTTCTGGGCATACGAGATGGGATAAGCCCCATTCCATAGTGGATGGGGAAAACACAGCACCTGGCAGCACTGTACCGTGCAGCCTTTGGGCACAAATGCTGTGTGCCCTGAAATTTGCAGGTGAAGGGGAATGTGTTGAGTACAAATCTCACCATGTAAGCTGCAGGAAGAGGTAGGATAAAAGGGAGGTTACTTTGGCTGAAAAGAGTAAAGCTAAATAAAACTTCTAAAACTGAGGTCTTTATTGTTCAAATTTCTCTATACCTTTTTTCAGAGTTGCTGTGCAGTTGAGAGCTTCTGCTCTCCCAGTGTGAAATATCCTAAAATAAATAACACTATCTTCTCCAATGATGCATTAAAACCAGAGTAGGAGTTTTTAAAAAGCCAAGCGGAAATCTGTGGTCTGATTTCTAGCTGAGTTGATCAGAGATCAGCTTTCTTACATCCTTAGAGGTATTTTAATATAGTAGGATTTCTTATTATACATTGTTAGATCACAGGACATATTTACTACTTAAAATTGTTAGGGAGTACATTTTACCATATTCATTGTCTTATGTCCCTTGCCCCTTCAGCAATAATGTTCATTACTGTCTGTAGAAGTAGACATTTAACAAGATGTTTACTTCATTTAATTAAAGTCTAATATTTTCTGCCTGGAGTGCAATATCTACTTAGACTTGTTTTTCTACCTTAGATATACATTAACTACATAACCAGATATTAACAGTGAATGGGAATTTTGTTTCTTAACACCAATAATTATATTTTTTTCTTACTATTCACTCACTGTTCCAGCTGATGTCTGTGGAAGGGCACATATAGGAAAAGCATAATCAGACAACTCAATGCACTTCATATTTACTGTGCAGCAGTAGTTTTCTTGAAACAACTGTTTTTTGCACACCAGCTGTAGTCTTTAGGTGGTTTATGTGATTTTTTTGTCTTGCAACATCTTCACTTGGAGCACTAGGATATATGCAGCCATGAGATAGAAGAAACACTTTGTTCCCAGTAGTTTTCAGAAGTCCTGCTTTTCATGTGTTTGGGAATGGCTCACTCTGCTGCTGCCCTTGGTCAACTTGGTGCTCCATTCACCCACTTCTTTTCTCGTTTTTCCCTTTTGTTTTCTTGCTGCCCCAACATCCACTTGTGCTATGTGTGACTAGTTATCAGAGCCTTCAGCAGTCATCTTTGAGGAGGTCACCAACAAGCGCTGAAATCCCACGCCTTCCAGGTGCCAGGGTGCTGGTCCAGCTAAGGAGCTGTATATGCTACACCTGTCCAGTGTCTGCAAGAGCACAGACAGGGTACAATTCCACAATCAAATGTCCCTCCGCTCCAGCAAAGGTGAAAAAAATGGTCCATGATTGCAAAACCACTGGTTAGAATCTTGCCTCACAACTGCTTATGAGTTGAAGAGGGTGAATAGCTGGAAGCTCCACACCTTTTTTCTCCCCACAAAACAAGCATGAGTGTCAGGGCACAGCTGGTCACACCAAGCCAAACAGCAGAAGAGTTGGATCAAGCTAGGTGCATTTTGGCTAGATCTTGACCCCCCAAATATAAGTATTTTTAATTACCCAGCATTTAGCCTGAATTTATCACTCACAGACACAGTCATATTCCTGTTGAATGGTTTTTTTTCCTGTTGGAACAGCATTACCTGACAGGGAAAAAAAATAATAAAAATGCAGCAAAGGAATACCCCATCAAAAATGGTACCTCCTCCCAACCTCAGCTCCATCAAGGGAGTGTTTCATGGGCCAATGCAGCTGGAAGCAGTTGCAGTTTGTACCACAAAGGCATCATGCCTGGAGCTGAAGAGGTCCTGCCTCTCTAATCAGAGTTACATCCACTTTGAAAACCAAAAATTTGTTTTCCCCTTCATTCCATTTACTTTCCTTACTGTCTGCTGGTGTTAATAGACATAGGATGTCACTTAAGAGTCTGTTGGATGCCTTCTGACCCCCTGGATTGCTCTTGAAATATCTGCTTCAGATTTCCCTTTTAACATCATGTCTCTTCCACTTCAGACTAAGTCAGCTATTACTGCGTTAAGAATATTAGAAGTGTTTCTTAAAATGTAGTAAATAAAACCTACCATTTCTTACATGTTTCTTCATCCTTTCCAATGACATTGTTTGGGCAATACATCATAAAAACCACCTCACTACAGTGATGTATGGCACTAATCTATCATGCCAGCACTATCTTTTTGGTAATATATTAGAACAGCGCATCATTTAAACATCATTGATGTAGATATATATCACTCAGCTACTGACTGGCTAGCAACAATATGTACATGGGGACTTAGATGAGCTTAATGTATTATATCAAAAGTGTATGAATTTGAATCTAAAATAATAATAGCCAAATGTTGTTAAGAATGGTGTTAAGTTGTATATTGATAGGTATAATGGGAGCCTCCGCAAGACATTTCAATTAAAAATAAAAAAGCTGCTTTAATGAAATGGTGGAAGCTGCCCTTCTGCCACCCACATTGTTTTCCTGTTCCAGAGTGGGTCAGAAAGGAAAGAAAAAAGCAGAAAGAAAAAGTCAGAATGAAAAGATATAGGGCAATAGTCCAAAGGCATCAATGCCTCCCACTGCTTTGATAGGAAGGGGGGGGGGGGGGAGAGAAGAAAAAAAAAACAACAAAAAAAAACAAATGAAAATTTAAATGGAGAAAAGCAGTACCTTTCTTTCAGGATTTGCTGACAGCTTTGGATCCTTTTAATATCCTTGACTTTGAAGCTAAAGGAGGGGCTCTGATCTTTAATAAACTGGAGTGAGGTGGACCATGGGTTTAGGCACTAATAAGAAGAATGAAAGGTAAGTATGACTGTATGTGATTCATTAGTTTCTAGCAAACTATGTGGCTTTGTCCTGGAGCATTTGTTAAAGTCCCTATCTTTTTCTAGAATTATTCTCTCTGCCCAAATGAAAACATGGGGTCCCATGATCTGCTGAGGAAAAAACAGGTTGACAGAGCCCTTTCTGGGCTATTTCCACTTGTGCCACAACATAAGATGCACCTGCAGTTTCTGGATGTGGTTGGCTCTTCCTGAACCCCTCATCTTTTGGGAATATTCATAAAATACTTGGTGGGTATTTGCCGCATTCTTTTATATGGGTCCCCTTTTTGCCTTCAAGTGCAAGCTAAAGGCAGAAAGCTGAGTTACAAACCTCTGTCTGCTCTGGTCCTTTTGGGGGATGTTTTTTATTTTGTAGGGATTCTCAATGACTTGAAAGGTCTTTCTAATAATTTGGTCTTCGTTTTACATGGTAAGAACACTCTACATTATTAGTAATTTAATCTCATAACCCACCTTTGAACCACAGAAAACTAGATAATTTTTCAGAAGAAGTGGACACAGTTTGGAAAGGATAATGACAGAATTTATTGAGGGTATAGCCTGGGACAATGATGTAAATATAAAAATTCAGTAGTAGAGGGCACCTCAGACTCATCTGTTCTTTTTTGCAGTTTGGGCCATACGTTTTCTTGTGGCTTTCAGGTTTTTTGAGCCCAGTCTGTAAGATCAGACTTGCAGTCTTTTGTTATGTCCCAATAGGGAGCATTAAAGATTGATTCATTCTTGTTTGAAAATTGCTGTGAAGATGAAAATGGCAGCATAAATTCTGCCTATTGTTCCAGTGGCCTTCTGATTTCAAAGGCTGCCAGGCTTAAAATAGTAGGAGACTGCTTTAAGTGGAAATCAAGATGCTGTGTGACTGGTGCAGGAGTCAGACAGAATGTGTTCACCAGCAGCAGCCTGAGCAGGAACCATGCTCGGAGAGATGATACATAAAGATCTTAATACCATAAAGGCACACATTAAAAAAAATCTCATTAGTGCCTTTTGCACTCTTTCACCACTGCTCCTACAACTCTATTGGACTCGGGCAGCAGTGAGAACCATGTTAATGAAACAGAGCAGTATCTGGACCATCTGGGAAGGATATCGTGTCAGGTTGTATGATGAGATACACAGACATCCTCTGGAGTTTGCCAAGAGACAACAATATGCATGATTAGAATTAAACTCCTGCCTTTGCAAGCAGATAGCAAAACATCAGAGGGGCAAAGAGGTGGGAAGAGAAGCTCACACTGTGACACACAGTGGCTCTGTCAGAGACCATGAAAGGAGCTGGCAAATGCTCTGTTAATGCCTTTCATAAAACCTGTCAAGGTAAGAAAAGAGGTGAATACCAAAGCAACGGATACCAGTGTGTCTGCCTCTATTAAAGTCAGAGCACAAAACCATAAATACACCCCAGAAGGACAGCACAGCTGCTTTTTGCTGCAGGATGGAAAGCTGGTGCAGTAAAGCATCCAGAAACTTTCTCCCAGATTTTATCTTCAAGAGATGGAACAGTAAAATTAATAGGGTTAAGTATTAACCTTGAAAATTCATAATTAATTAAAAACCAGCACTGACTCATTGAAGTCCAGGCATATTGGGCACTCATAGTGTGGATGATGATGCTTGAGATAGAGTCCTAATCTCACCTAATTGAACTTGCTGAGGACCTGGGCAGCCTCCACAGCAGCACTGAAACGTGCCTGGGAGTGGGAAGGGCTCTGAGTGGTGTTCTCACCACTGCTGCCTTTCAGAGAGCTGGGAGCCACTGGGAGAGCTGGGGAGGCCAGAAAGCAGGAGCTGTGGTTGAGAGCTGACCTGAAACCTTGGGAGATCTGTTGAAAGAGCTCCATGCACAAGCAAAAGGTGCTCTAACTCATGTGTCATGTTTCTTGCATACATGCGTAGAAAGCCACACAGGACAGCCTTGTAACCTGCCAAGGTGCCACTATGCCCAGCACAACAGCCCTTTCCCTATAGACATTCAGAGGGCCAATCATAATTAATTAAAACATTGCCTTTCTACAGACCCTTTCAGTCATGGCATTTGATAAACATTACCAAAGTTTCCCAGCCTCTCTGGGAGGTAAGAGTAATTGCTATCCACTGTTTACAGCTCGATAAGCAAAGGCCTGGGGAGATGAAAGGCTGATGGGTCCCAGCCTTGCCCAAGTAGGCAAGAGGAGAGTCAGGAGCCAGGAAAACTCCCCTTTTCTCTTGCTTGGCCTTTGCCAGACCACCTGTCCTCCCAGGAAAGAGCCTGGCAGTGCTGGGATACCTGCTATCACCATGACATGAGGGCTTCCCTGGAGGAGTGGGACTGTGCGTCCCATCACACACTTGCCAGCAGCAAAGGGCAGCTCGCAGGACAGAGAACATGGCACATGTTGACTGACAGGAGAGGTGCCAAAGGACTGGAGGAAAGCAAATGTCACTCCAGTCTACAAGAAGGGCAAGAAGGAGGACCTAGGTAATTACAGACTGGTCAGCATCACCTCCATCCCTGGAAAGGTAATGGAACAACTCGTTCTTGGCACTATCTCTAGGCATATCAAGGATGAGGAGGTCATTAAGAGCAGTCAACATGGTTTTACCAAGGGTAAGTCACGTTTGACTAACCTTATAGCCTTCTATGAGGAAGTAACCAGGTGGATAGATGATGGTAGAGCAGTAGATGTGGTTTATCTCGATTTCAGTAAAGCATTTGACACCGTCTCCCACAGCATCCTCATAGATAAGCTGAGGAAGCGTGGGCTTGATCATAGAATCATAGAATCTTAGGGGCTGGAAGGGACCTCGAGAGATCATCTAGTCCAACCCCCCTGCCAGAGCAGGGTCACCTAGAGTACATCACACAGGAACTCATCCAGGTGGGTTTTGAATGTCTCCAGTGAGGGAGACTCCACAACCTCCCTGGGCAGTCTGTTCCAGTGCTCTGTCACTCTCACAGTAAAAAAATTTTTTTCGGATATTCACCTTGAACTTCCTATGCTCCAATTTACACCCATTACCCCTTGTCCTATCACTGGTCATCACCGAGAAAAGCCTAACTCCGTAACAGGCTAGAGAGCTGGGCGGGGAGAAACCTGATGAAGTTCAACAAGGGGAAGTGTAGAGTTTTACATTTGGGGAAGAACAACACCATGTCCCAGTACAGGTTGGGGGCTGAACTGCTGGAGAGTAGTGTAGGTGAAAGAGACCTGGGGGTCCTGGTAGACAGGAGGATGACCATGAGCCAGCAATGTGCCCTTGTGGCCAAGAAGGCCAATGGCATCCTGGGGTGCATTAGAAAGGGTGTGGTTAGTAGGTCAAGGGAGGTTCTCCTCCCCCTCTATTCTGCCTTGGTGATTCTGTGACAGACAATTAGCTCGAAACCAACAGGAAATTATCTGTGGCTGAGCCCTGGCACCCAGGACTCGTGGCGCCGTCTTCTCCCCTGCCAGTGAGATCTCACGGCTCGGGGGTGGCTGAAATGAACAACCTGCAAGTGAGAGGGCCAAGCTTTTTATCATCTGAAAAGAAGGGACATGATCAGGGTCAGGACATTGGAGTGACTGCTCATAACCAAGCTGTCTTATTAGATTGCTAGCTCCAGTTTTGGGTCCAGATGTTGTAGCATATAAAAGCTGACATAAATTTAACAGAGAAAAGCTGCCTTTGGGCACTCTAGTGTCCATTGGTGTACACTGTAATTTAATGTTTCCTCTGGGCTTCCAGGGTAAATGCTGCTTTTATGCAACATACCTACGCACATGCACATATGTACAGGAGGATTTGGGAACAGTTTTGCTGAATTGAGTGTGGAGAAATTAGTCTACCTGAATGCCATGTTGAATTTCATTGCACTCATATCACTGCACAGCTGGCACAGCTGTGGCTCTCTGTGGCTGACTGACAGCCTGTGCCTCCTGCAGCAGCTAGGTGGAAAAGGCCTTCTGTTTGCACTGCTGCCTTCTGCAGCCCTCTCCCTCCCCTAAGAGGCTTTTGATGATATAATACATACTACTGTTTCATTTGCTCCTGCTTTTTCATCCAGCAAGATAAATGGTCATGAAGACTCAGTTTGCCTTCCTCTGAGCACAGCCTCCTCCATGTGTAGTAAAGATAATATTCAGGCAAGACACTCATCGCAAAAAAACCAAACAAACAACTAGGCAAGCACTCACACTATTTTAAAAACTCTCTTCCTGACACTGTAGTGGCAATTGCCACAGAAAAGCTTATAAACAAATAAAATGCTATTGAGAATTAAGAGAAGAAAGCAATAGTAACGTTTGCTAGTCTGCAACCACTTCAAAATCCAAACCAAACTAACTGTTTTCCTAGTTGTGTTTTCATCCTTTTCCCTAGGCCTTTCCCATAAGGTACTTAGTGAAGATGAAAGCAATACTTTTAGACAGATAAATCCATAGCATTGGAAAGAGAGCGATCTTTTTTCTCTAGATACTTGAACACTGCATCAGTCTATATGGTGTTTGAAAACCGTGTGGGAAGGAGACCATTCTCTCTTGAACTCGATAGGCTTTTAGAATCACACTTATTCACTTCTATAGAGTTTTTCCATATGGGATTTCAGAGCCTTTTATACAAGAATGTGCCCTCTTTTCTCCTCTTTTCTCCCTCCTTTGTGCTTGTTCTTTCACCAGCACAAAGCTGAAGTGGACAATAGTACACACTCAGCTTTACATCCTGCAACATCCAGGACTGTGAAGAACAAAGAATAAACGCACGGCTGAGGGGCTAAAGGTAGCAAGTTCAGCATGATGGGTAAGAATGGTTCTGGTGGAAAGTTCTGGCGCTGGTGGAAGAAGGTTCATTTTAGAAGCCAAAGCAAATGCATACTGAAAACCAGTTCTGATGTTGGCTGGCTATAAAATCCCAACTGAGTCACCCTGCCTCTCCAAGCTGCATTTCCTACAGCTGTAAAATGGGGTTTTGGCCCAGAAGCCTTGGTAATGTTTTTATAAGGCATTATAAGGCACTGAGAGGAAGCAAATAACTTTGCTTTTTTTCATGTGGGAGGGCAGGAGCAAAGACAGAAGGGAAAAAAGCAAATACACTGAGTAGGAGTTGGGACAATTTATTAATTTGGTTTCCATCTCATTCTGGTAAACAAGGACGGGCTGGACATTTGCTCCTCCATCACTTCCTGAGGATCATTCACCAGCGCTGGGGTCCCAGCCCTGGCTCTGGCTGCCAGCATCACCTCCCCAGCAGTGCTGGTTCTGCCTGCTACCCCCAGGAGCCCTGCTGGCTGTCCCCTTCTTCACTCTATGAGGACATTTGGGGTGACCCTGACCTCGCACCCAGCTGCTGCTGCATGGCTCTGCATTCCCTTGATCTGAAAACAGGGCTGGGGAAGCACATCTCTGTCACTAGCACGTTTGTTACAGAAAGGAAAGGAAAACTTCTCCCCCTGACTCAAAAGTCCCTCTGGAGACCTCAGTGCAAGGTGCTTGCTGCCTGTGGGACCTGGGAGAACAAGGAGGGGGAGCGAGGCAGGTCAGAGCCCTGGGTGCAGTCATGTGGGGAAGACAAGGTCTTGCTTTTGTCCCCTTCTCACCAAATCTCCGGGTAATCATGTCCTTGCCTGCTGCTGTAATCACTGATTACATGCCATTTGCCTGTTGTCTTATAGCTGCTTGCTTAATTGATATCATTTTAAAGGGAGTTCTTGGCACGAGGGAGACAAGCTGTTTTGAACTCCAGTAAACATATTTAGTATGTGATCATCATAAGCAGCTCCTGCAGCCTTTCTACAGCAAGCAGACAGAAAGCACCATTGGTTATTGAACTGTCTTTTAACCACCTGATGCTGGTCAGAGCTTTGATCTCTCAGGTTTAAGGCAGGATGGAGGAGGGGAGGCAGAGCACTTCAGCATGCTCCTCGGTACCACCGAAACTGTTAATCAGCCTGCTCTGCAGTCTACTGCAGAGTTTGCTTTATTAAAGCTCCCTGCTGCCTGCACACGTTCACTGGCACAGACATCGAGAGACAAGCAAACACTTACCCAAGTGCAGAGCACTCACTGCTGCATTGCAGAGTTTACTGGCATAAAATGATGGGGGTAGGTAATTGCAGGTGGAGGCTTGGGTCCTCGCACAGCCTGCCTGCATCTGCAGTCCTGTGGATTTCTGTAACAGGGGATGTGAGGAGGGCTGGGGGCAAAATATGGACCTTCAGGGCTCTCTTTTCATCTCCTGAATGTCTGGGTATCTGGCTTTTTTTTTTCTGCTAGTCTTGAGTGTGATCTATGCTGCTGAAGGTGGGTTTTTATTTGCAGTTATCCTATAAAACTAAAAATTATTTTCCTTTGAGGTACTCCATTTTAAAAACATATTTATTTATTATTGGTATAAACTAACCTCGATTCAGTCCAGAGGTCCTCTCTAAGGCTGAGGATGCCTTTGTGCTGTGGAAGTATTCAAAATAAATTCAGCCCCCTTTCATGAAGCTTGCAGCCTGTGTATTAGAGGCATTCTGGTTTTCCTGTAGCTTGTCTCATATAGAAGTTGGAGCAGGATGAAGTCACTTTTGTAACAAATTGTAGGTGATGAATTCAGTTCATTCCTCCCCTTCCCCCACTGCAATAATCCCATCTGCAGGATTATGCTTTTTTTGATGTGTGTGTGTGTATTCCAGCACAGAAACATTTGATGATTTAAATAATTTACTAAGGTTTAATACCAGATAGCTGGTCTGTTTTGTAATGTCTGTAGCCACATTGGATTTGCTGTTTTCAGCAGCTTTTTTTCCTAGAAGAAAGATGTTATTTGCTTAAGAATTTTTAGGTGTTTCTAAGGTACCACTATATATATGCACATGGAAATCTGGTAATAGTAATAGTTTTGTTCTTTATAAGCAGCTGATTCAGGATTTCTTACATACCTGAGGAATACATGGGAAAATATCTCAGCTGCCTGTTGGTTTTTTTTTTTTCTAATTGAATAGGGATGGCTCAAATTTCCTCTCCCTACATTTCTTAGTGATACAATACTGCAGTCCCTGTCTTACTCAGCTCATGTCTAATTGCAGAGTATTTAGCAAAAGATTTCATGTGCAAGTTTCAGATTTTAAGTTAACCATGCATTATACTCTGTTTTGTTAACAGATATCAGCTGAACAGCAGATACAGGGAGAAATTAATTTTGGGGCCTGTGTGAAGGTGAGCTCGCATCAGTCTGATTAGAAAATTTGTAGCTTGGGAGAGCTTAGGGAAAATAAAATATTCTAGGCTGCTTTTCATTGAAAAGCATGGTGTTTCAGTGCCAGTGTGACATGTGCAGCAGCACTGGTTACTGACAGTCTTCGGGTACAATCTGGTCAGGAGGACTGCGTGTCGTGGGAATTAAAGCCTGGTGTTCATAAGGCAGTTTAACTGTTGAGCGCCTGCTTTGTCTGAGGGGAAAAAACAGGATTTACCAAAGAAGAACTACTGAGGCTTGATTTTTGAAGCTGTGGAAGATCTCTCAACTCCCATAGAAATTTGTGGGAGTCCTGGGTACCAAGTGCTTCCAAAAACAAATTCTCGTTGTCAAGATGAAGATCATGAAAGAGAAGCCAAATGGGATTCCATTAATATTTCAACTTTCCACATCTCAGTTTTCATACCAATAAAAGGAGGATGACATTTTACTACTTTTGATGATTTTTAAGGGTTAGTGAAAGATAATTATCCTACTAGTCCTGTAAGGAAGACATTGGGAAGTGACACAATTGTAGTGTTAAATTGCTCAAAAATTGCCACTTTCTTATCATTCAAACCCTACTTTAATTCACTTCCTCCAGTGACCCTTTCAGTATTAATCCACCACACAGAAGTGTTGCAGTTTTAATTAAAAAGGAAATCTCTATCTTGCTAAGCTCAGTCTGCCATCTGATCATGCAGTATGGTTTACAGACAGTATTATCTGTTTAATTTACATCATAAAACCGTGACTTAAGCAAGGCAGAATGCATTGGCAGCCCTCAGTAAATAATGCTTCTCTAACCAAAATCAGCAATGTTTTAAGCAAAACTCTGAGAATGGAGAAGTGAGCACATCACTCATGGCACTGCACACAAAGAGGGTTACAGGGCCACAGAGAGCTCAGTTGGATAACTCATTAAAATGGAATCTCTAAATTGAGTTTGAAGAAGCTTCCGAAAATGTATATGCTCTGGCTCCACCACAAGATATGGATTTAGGCAGGATTTACTGGATTAAATCATTTGGCTTCTGCTATAACGAAGGCTAGTGGTCCTTACTGACCTTTAAAATATATGATCTTAAATATTGGCAGCAGTTATGTCCCAGGTCACTTGGAACTCCATAAATCAAATAGTACAGTGAGCTGGAAAGCTACGAATGGTCCTGAGGGCCTGCATGAGGCAAATGTTCACACTGGGCTGACTAATATCCCTAAATGCCATCCCACAGGATCAGCACAAGTCCAGGATGGGCAAAAATCACCTCTTAGTTGCTCTTATGTTTGTGTCAAGGTAAAGCAGCTGTCCCAGGACAATACAAGGGTGAAGAACAGAAGTAAAAAAACAGTCTTGCAGTTTAGCTCCCAAGAGTGCTGGCACATCAAGGTAGCAAAAGTGATCCAGGAGTCACTGACTGAAAAAAGAGCCCTCTAACAACTTTTTTTTTTTTTTTTTTTCATATTACTGTCAGATTTTTAAAACTTTGTGGGAGGAAAGCAGTGGGGGAAGGAAGAGGAGAGAGAAGCTGGATCTTGTATTTCGTATTAGTAGAACAAGGAGGGAGGCACAAGATCTGTGTCACATTGTAAGCACCTTGCCTCAGAGGAAGGTGAGCCACACCTGGCAGAAATTAAATGTTAATGTATCCAATAATGTTCAAAAGCAAATAAAGCTCAAGGGACAGCTTATGATACCCTTTGAAAACAAGATCAAATTTAATTCCTTTGCATATCCCGATACCCTATCCTGCAAGCTAGCATCACTGGGTTAATGCACTGTTACCATTAGGCTCCCCTGGGGTTATCAGAAAACTGTATTCAACAAACTGTAGACACCGAATTGAAGCATCTGGTCAGGGAAAACCAGATCAAATTACATTGTCTTAATTGTGACCCAGTTTGGGATGCAGTAGAGTGGCAGCAACCCTTGGCAGAAAGAAACAGTAAATTGATTTTGCTGAGAACCTCATCAATCACAGATCACTGTGACCCATGGATCATTAATCTCATTAAAAGGTTCAGCCCCATGGCAGAAGTAATAGCAGGCACACCAAACATGTGTAAATTAGATCTGCTTTCACAAATTTGGACAGGTCTGGCTGGCATCCCTGAGGAGAGCTGCATTTCTAAATTGGGCAAGCTCTTCACTGACTCTAGTCGAACTTCAGCCTTTTACTCTGTGTCAGACTCTGTCTTAAGGCCTGTGGAAACTATCCAGAATGTGCCTGGCCTGTTGCTGAGCCATGTTTATAACACTCAACTCAGAGAAGGAAGAGCTGAATCAATGGGCATAGTACATCACCTCTGAATGTTGAGATCTTTTTGACAACAGACCTCTCTGCTGTCCAACCTCTTTAGGTGAGGTGATTGGTAAATAGGCTGGGAAATGCATCTGGGACTACACAGACAACCCTGATTTCTGTATTTGTGTGAATCTGAGGAGTTTGCATTGTTCTGGAGGATGATACATGACAAAGAGTAAAGAAAGTAATTTGTTCGCATTGGTGCTTTTAACGATTGCAGACTGTTGCATTACTGAACCTCAGATATTGTTGTCTTCATCATGGGTTTTTGTATAAAAAGGATGAGCTGTGAGGAATTGTTTTTGTTAGATGTTGTACTTTTGAAGGAAAAATTGCTTAATATCCCCATAACTATTTTTTGTCAATACATCTGTTCAGTGTGTGGCTGGGTTGCGAGGCCACCGCTTGGCAGCAGCTTAGTCAGATCCCTGGCTCATGGAACCAGTGAATATGAGGAATTGGGTTGAGATGCCATCAGTATACAGGTGATACACAGATCAGTAGCTCATTTCCGCTGCTTCTAGTCAGTGCAAGAGTCCTTGTTTTCCAGTAACAACATAGGCAAACCAGTGGAGCTTAAAACCAGAGGAAGTGTCACTACTCAATCAAAGAAATTGTTTTTCATATGCCTGATTTGCTCTTCTCTTCTTTCATAAGATAGACACACGAGAACACACAAGCAGCCTTTTCCACCAGCAGCCTCCTGCCTTTGTTTGCCAACAATGACATCCAGGCCCCGAGAGCACTTCCATATAACAACTTGGTATGTCATAGCTTGGCTGGCAGCTAAGAGCCAAGCACATAATTGGGGCAACAGTATTGCACAAACACTATCTGGCCAAAATCAGCTCTAACAGGCATCTGTGCGTACCCATCCATGGCCCTGGTTGGAGGTGGCCTTGCCTGCACCCCAGTGCATGAGGTTTTCTGTGGTGAGACTCTGATCTCATGCTGAGGAAGCAACGGCAGCAGAAGCAGGTGCTGTGTTTTTGTAGCAGTGTCTGCACCCACTTATTTGGCTTGGTTACCTTATGAGAGAGATGCTGATGTGGTGCTCTGCTGTGCAGGGAGTGAGTGTGTGCTGCCTCCAGGCTGGAGAGCTGTGATGCCCACTTGCTGTTCCAGACAGCAGTGGAGACTGGTAGAATGCCAGGTTTGTTCCCAGAGTGTGGTCATGGTTCATGTGCTCCCGAGACACACAGGCCAAACCGTACAGGGCAGCCAGAGGACCAGAGTCTGCTCCAGGTGTGAACTGCAAGGACAGTGTGAACAAGCTTTTTGTCTCCTTCCTAACAGGGTCCCAGTGGGTAATGGTGTATTTGAACACAGTACACAAGCACAAGGCTTAATCATGGGTGCATACCAGATCATTGCTTCCTAGACTGCTGAGTTAAATGTGCGATGCCTAATGTTAATATTAACCTATATACTGCATGGTTTGGAAAGTACCTGTTTGTACTTGGCTCACCCAACTGAAGCACTTCAGCTGCAGAGTTCTCAGCACAGAACTCATTATTCTGAAACTTGCTTTCCCAATTAACTGTAAAAAGCCTGATTGTTTTCACCCTTTTGATCACGTTTTAGCTCCTGTAATGACTTTACCTGAGATAGATTGATGAGCACAGATTTCTTTAACAGTGCTGTGATTATGGGCTGATTACACTTTCTGGTGAATGAAACTTTTCATGTAATGGAGCATGAATTTTGGGAGAGGCTTTTTAAACTCCTCTAGCAATTCAGATTGTCTCCTCTGACTGATATGACTTGGATCTGTCACACAAGGGTATTTAGTTGAGCCATGCACTTCATTAAATGTAAGTATATAAGTGTAAACTTAGACCAAACAAAAAGGCCTTAGTGTGTTCACACCCCAGCATGAACCCAGGGTTTCTGATATGTATTTTCTACTGCTCTAGCTGGACACAGCTACTCCCTATCAACCCTATACATCATCTGACATGTCTGCCTGATCCCTTCCTGACTAAAGGGTAGATTATGTGATCCCAAGCTATTGCCAGCAATCTGGACAAAAACTGCATAGCTCATAGGTACAGCATGACTAAGCCTGTGATCAGACAGGTGCTTTCACCTAGATATTGTTGCTTTTTCCTGCCCTGCCTTCTCAATCAAAACACCATGGAGTTAAAAAAGTTCAGGAAAACATGCTATATGAGGAAAGACTGAGAAAGTTTAGGTTGTTTTGTTTAGAGAAAAGCTGACTGTTCAGATAAAGGATAACTGTTTTTCAAATCTGCAAAATGTCACTGCAGAGAGGAAGGGCTAACCTCTTCATTATAACTACTATGGACAGGACAAGAAGGTGCTTGGATTGCAGTAGGGTAGATCAAGGCAAAAACTTCCTATCAGTAAGGAGGTAAAGGATGGAGAGTTGTCAGGAGGGCATGGCATTTCCACCAATTCACCAAGTGCCTTTTGGGCATATTGTGGGCAGGCTCAGGCCTAAATAAGCAGGCAGAGAGCCGAGGTCTGGAGGTAGAAGAGCTTCAGCACCCCTGATCAGACTCCAGGTCACCATAAACAACAGTGGAGAGGCTCCTGTGCCTTTGTCACCTCCATGAATGAGGTTGCATAAATATCTGTCACGGGTATAACTCATTCAGACCTATTTTCTAAACACAATAATTAAATTGCAGAGCTGTAAGAATACAGGTAATCTAATTCTTAGTTATGTGTTCTGCCCACCAGACCACAAATACCACCTTTCTCCTGAAACATGGCATTAAGCCAGGCTAATAATGACTTTTCACTGCAGTACCATTTAACAAAGGTGTTAGCAGCAGCAGCCTCAAGTCCTAGGGGACCATGGGAGACCTTAATTAAGAGTGTCTGTTTTTCGGGGGGGGGGGGGGGGGGGAAGTGATTTGGTAGGCTAGAAAGTTATTCTTAGTGTCTTCCCATGGATGTGACCATGAGCAATGAAGTATCTTTGTGCCATCGTTTTTGTTTGTTTGTTTGTTTTGGTTTTTTTTAACAGGTCATATCTTTGTGATGTAAAGCGTGTTGCTTTCTATTCTGCAATAAAGCTCACCTAATCAAAACAAGTCAGAGCTTATCTATGCCCCTAGCTGGAGATATCTCTGTGGTGGCTACAGAGCTGGGTTTCCTAGCAACCTAAAAGGCATTAGACAGGGTTTTGTCGACATTTAACTGTTACACACAAAACCCCCCGTTTGAATAATGTTATGGGTGTGACATCAACTGACAAAAGCCAGGAAATTCAGAGCTGGGGCTGATTTTCTATCCTCGCTGCTCATCATGCTGAAAAACAAAAGGCACAGTCATGTGAGTGATGAGCAGAGCAAACCAACGTTTGTATTTCCTGGCTTTTGTCCCAAACCAGATGCCATTTAAATGAGGTGCATGATATTAATTTCCTCTATTGAACTCAGGTTTAATGTTCACAATAGGTAGCATGTTGGCAGTGCTATCAAATTCCCCACAATTTTCCTTCTTCCTCAGAGGGGCTGAGTTGCATGAGGAAAGAGGCATTCCAGGTCCTCTATGACCTTCAGTTTCTCCATGGTGAAACCAGTTTTCAGATCCATACCTTCAAAGGGGAAGGCTGTGGGCATACTTTACACAGAGCCGTGACTATGTTCTTCAGCAGTGAAGATGCTCCATCACTATTAGCCCACAGCAGAGCCAGTGAGGACACACAGGTTAGAAACATTCTATCTTGCTACCAGTGCCCAACTTATAAATAGGAAGATGCTTTTATGGTTTTTAAGGAATTCATGGTACAAGAACTTGGAATTAATCTTGTTATCAAGTGTTTTATAAAACAAAGGTCAGGAGAAAAAAGAATTAATCATAGAATGGTTAAGGTTGGAAGGAACCTTAAAAATCATCAGGTTTCATCCTCCTTGCTGTAAGCAGGGACACCTTCCACTAGACCATGTTGCACAAAGCCTCATCCAACCCAGCCTTACCTCCAGGGAGAAGGCTTCCACAACCTCCCTGGGCAACCCATTCCAGTTCCTCACTACCTTCATGGTGAAGAATTTCTTCCTGATGTCTAATCTAAATCTCCCCTCTTCCAGTTTAAAATCATTACTCTTTGTACTATCACTGCCCTCTTTGGTGAAAAGCCCCTCCCCAGCTTTCCTGTAGCCCCTTCAGGTACTGGAAGGCTGCTGTAGGGTCTCCCCAGAGCCTTCCCTTCTCCAGGCTGAACAGCCCCAATTCCCTCAGCCTGTCTTCATAGCAGAGCTGCTCCAGCCCTTTGATCATTTTGGTGGCCCTTCTCTGGACCCTCTCCAACAGCTCCATGTCTTTCCTGTGCTGAGGGCACCAGAGCTGTACACAGCACTCCAGGTGGGGTCTCAGCAGAGCAGAGTAGAGGGGCAGAATCACCTCCCTGGCCCTGCTGGCCACACTTCTTTTGATGCAGCCCAGGATGAGGTTGGCCCTCTGGGCTCCAGCACACACTGGTGGCTCATGCTGAGCTTCTCATCAACTACCACCCCCAAGTCCTTCTCCTCAGGGCTGCTCTCTATTCATTCTCCCCTCTGCCTGTATTTGTGCCTGGGGTTGTGCCAACCCAGGTGTAGGACCCTGCACTTGGCCTTGTTGAACTTCATGAGGTTGGCACTGGCCCATGTCTCCAGCCTGTCAAGGTCCCTCTGGAATGGCCTCCCTTCCATCTAGGGTGTCAACCCCACCACACAGTTTGGTATCAGCAGCAAACTTGCAGAGGATACACTCAATCCCCCTGTTCATGTCTCAGACAAAGATGTTGAACAGCACTGGTCCTGATCGTGATCCCTGAGGAACAACACTCGTCACCTGCCTCCATTAGGACACTGAGCCATTGACAACAACTCTCTGGCTGCAGCCATCCAGCCAATCTCTTATCCACTGAGTGGTCCATCTGTCAAATCTGTGCCTTGTCAATTTGGAGACCAGGATGTCATATGGGAAAGTGTCAAAGGCCTTGCACAAATCCAGGTAGATTACATCAGTTCCTCTGCCCCCATCCACATCTCTGTAGCCTTGTCATAGAAGGCCACCAGATTGGTCAGGCATGACTTGCCCTTAGTGAAGCCATGTTGGCTGTCACCAATCACCTCTTTATTTTCCATGTGCCTTAGCAGACTTTCCAGGAGCATCTGCTCCATGACCCTGATAGGCACAGAAGTGAGACTGACCAGCCTGTAGTTCCCTGGGTCTTCCTTTTCCCCCTTTTTAAAAATAGGGGCCATGTTTCCTTCTTTCCCTTCAGTGGGAACCTTACCAGATCACCATGACCTCTCAAATATGATGGAAAAAGGCTTAGCAACTGAATCTGCCAGCTCCCTCAGGACCCCATGAACCCCATCAGGTCCCATAGATGGTCACGAACCTGCTCTTCTCCTACACTGGGGGGTGCTTTGTTCCAGTCCCTGCTTTCAGCTGCTGTGGCCTTTGCAATTACACTGGAGCATTTGCCAGAGAAGACTGATGCACAGAAATCATTGAGAACCTCAGCCTTCTCAATATCCTGCATAGCTGTGTCCCCTGTTTCCTTCAGGAAAGGGCCTGCATTTTCCTTGGTTGTCCTTTTTTTCCCCAACATGCTTCAAAAGCTTTTCTTATTATTCTTGGCATCCCTGGCAAGCTTTAACTCTATTTGGGGTTTGGCTCTCCTAACCTGATCCCTAGCTGCTTGGACAACCTCTCTGTAGTCATCCCAAGGTACCTGCCCTAGCTTCCACCCTCTGTATACTTCCTTCTTAAGTGTGAGCTTTTCAAGGACCTGCTTGCTTATCCACATTGGCCTCCTGGAGTTTTTACTTGACTTTTGCTGAGTTGGGATGCATCGCATAACATAGGTGGGTTTATTTTCCCCAGACCAAAAATACACTGAGGACTGATTAATGGTCTGAAAAGTGATACTTCAGCAATGTCTTTTATTTCTCCATTTTTAGTAATACAAGTGTTTAAAATCTCCCGGCTTCTGGTTTGTGGAGGAGACTGATGGAGGAAGGGATGGAAGAACTACCATTGCTGCTGATTGCCACTTCAAATCCTTGTGGGAAAAGTCTTCTGGAAGTGAATGGGAACTCATCACCTCTCTACAAACATCTTGAATCATCCCACAGAATTTAACAGAAAATAATTATTTTGCTTCAGATTGGTGTAATGTGGCTTAAAAGTGCTAGGAAAAAAGTTGTGTGAGTTTTAACAATCTGAGTTGTCTGCTGGTAGAAATTAATTTCTGTGCAACTCTGAACATGAACCAGCTCAGCCTCTAACTACATGCCTTTCCAAATGTGCCTTTGCAGTGCTTTAGTGGTTTTGTCTCTGGGTCTTTTGCACAAAAATAGCAGCCTTTTTTTTACATTTGTCTGATGCCTGACATGAAGGATTTATCTCCATGTAAATTTTTTCCTGCCTGATTGTGAAACCTCTGAAGCAGTTTGTAGAGAAAGTTCTGATGAAACTTGGCTATAGTTGAGTGTTGTAAGGGAAAATCCCCTGAATTGCTACCAGTGAGTGAGCAGCCAGGCTTTCATCCCCTCCATTCTTCACTGTAATCTTCATTAACATAAGAGTTAGTTTTGCTCCCCACTCATAGATACCATACTCCTTGAACTCAAAGGTTTGTGGAAAAAAGGTGCTTACAGGCCTCTCTGCTGATGACAGCTAGGATTTCTTTAGCAAGCATATAAAGAATATATACACTGAGTGTACCACAATGGAGAGGAATCACTATGCACAAGCCTTTGAAAGAAACAGAAGCAGGAGGAGTTTCCTGCACTTTCTAGCAACATCGTCTTTACTGTCCATCCATTTGTTCTCCATTTAGCCTCCCCGCTGGCAAAGCCTCTATTATGTGTGGGAAGACAAGACAATGGGAGCCCACTATGCGTGGCAAATGTGTGCATTGTTCCATGGGCTCCCTATAGAAATCCCTGCATTCGCATGACCTGTTTTCCAAAGTTTGTTCCTTTTTCTGAAGGGGGAGGGCAAGAGGAAAAGGGATAGTGTCTCACAGCTGTACACAGACTAGTGGTACGTTCATGCCTACACAAGGAGGCAGATAAAATAGCCATATTTTTCCCCAAAGTGCTTATTTGTAATGCATATATGAACTCTCTTAACAAGCTTAAAATACTTAGTAAATGTTGAGATGAATAGAGAATATGGGTGGGGGGGACACAAAACTAGCAGAGATAATTGAATACACTTAGCAATCAGCAGCTTTACACAGCTGTATCATATTCTCTATGGATAACACAGCTGGAACGATATGGTTAGAGTTTTAAAATATCTAGGGATTTCTGTCCTAAGATAGCTATCAATAAGTGCAAACTTTAATCTTAAACATTTTTAGTTCAGTTAAAATTTATACCTCTTTAATAAATATGGAAGAATGCTTGATAAAATATTGAAAAATAGACAATATTTTCACTTTGTCATTTTTTCAGGACTCAGGTGTGCAGCAAAGATCTCTGAGAGGGTCTCTGCTGAAGCTGCAGTCTGCCTTGTGGAAGCCACAGGCTGCCAAAGGCAGGTGGATTAAAAGACAGAAGACAGGACTCTCTCAGATTTGGCAGTGTCTGAAATGCCAGATGAGATTCAGGAGACAGGTTGCTATAACACAGATTCATATGACCTGTAAAACTGGTGAAAAGTCCTTCAGCACCAGAGAAAACCTTACTAGATCAAATAATAAGTTTCCAGCTTCTTTCCAACTGAGCCTAAGTCTGTACCTTTGCCCTTGTCCTGACTAGGACCAGGACCTCAAGCCCAGAGTCTGCAACAACACATCCATCTCAGCTCACACCTAATTAACTGCTTAATTAGAGAAGCACTGGAGAAACTCTGCTGTTAGATTTCCCTTTCTTTCTGGTGCCTGATGTCACTCTTGGCAGGACCACTGTTCAGCGTGAAGCACTTGGAGCGGCTGAGCCTTCCTGGTGATGCACAGCAGGTTCAAGGTGAAGGTCTCCTCTGCTGGGGCTTTTCCTTTCTCTTCTGAGATAACTGACCTTGATCCCACCACGAAGCTCTGCCCTAGGTCACACTACAGCCGGTAAGTGGGAACTAATGCCTGGCTATTTAATTTGGAAGAGCAATATGAAGGTCACTGGGAAAAGTAATGCAGTCCTGTTGATGGAACATGTGGGAAAGGGCACCACAAAAATATAATCTGCTTTGTTGGGGATGTGATTAACCAGGTTTATGTGTGTGGTTGGCAGGCAGTGCTTCTGAGCGAAACTCCATCAGATAATCCAGACAGAAGAGCAACTATATATCCCGCCTGTCCCCTAATATGGCTTTATTCTAAGGATTAGGTAATGTTCATATTTGTAGTGTTTCTTAATCAGCATGAAAAGTAATTCTTATTTATTCCCTACTTGTTACCTGATTTTTTTTATTATGAAGTACTTATTTCTGTAACCAAGAAAAGATAGTTTAAGGGGAAGATCTGTGATATTCCAAAGGGCAAAACCTCCGTGGGACACACCTCATTTTAGATCCTAAGTACGATGTCCAGAAAACCCAGAAGACTCGCTGGTGTTTGCAGACAGATGAAGAGCAGCTTCACTGTGTTTATGCAGATGGCTGAGATGTCCCTCATGTGAGACTCACACATGAAGCCCAGGTGGTCTGTGGATGGGCAGTAAACTTGCTGTGTAGGCCTCTCCAGCCCAGCCATCACAGCACATACCTGGGGGAGTTGGGGTTTCTTCAGGGCGGTCCTGCCCGGCACTCACACACCACTTTCTGACAACGATTCCTGGCTCATTGCCCTGCACGAGGCAGGGTTGTGAGAGGGAAGGAAGCAGTTGTGATGTTAATGTATGATTTATGTGATCCAGAGGAAGCTTCTGCAGATGGAGACTGCAGATTTGTTGCAACACCGGCCTGTGGCTTTGAGCAGGCCCTGTCTCTTAGCTCCTGGGATCAGGTTTCTGCATCAAAGCTGCAGTAGAGTTTATACAACTCAGCTGCTAGGCAGTGGGATGCCTTTCTGACCAGGAAACATCCATTCTGTACACATTTGTGTCATCAGGAGTGAAGTGATTCAGTGCTGAATTCTCACAGGTCCTCTGGCAACTTTACATCCTTCATGAAAACAAAGGACCAAGGGAGAGCTGCCACTGATGCTGCACCTCTGTGGGCGTGGGAGAGGGACACGATGGACCAGGCACCAAGGACCAGATGGCAAAGTTTAAAATGCAAAATAATTTAAAGAGTGTTTGGACTCTTTTTTTTTCCTTCTCTTTTCTCTGGAGAGAAAGATCTTTACTTTCCATTTCCTCCAATTACTCTTCTGAGATCTGTTTCATTTATTTACTTCTTGCATTTTACAAAATATAATTTGGAGGCACACAGAGGCTCTATGTCAACAACATTCACCTGACTACTAGCACACGTTGTTAGATGGTTCATTCTTGTGCTTAACAACAGAAGCATCTATCTGCTGTGAGGAAAAGGCACTGACTTGGTTTGTCAGCATTGTCTTCTCTTCCTCCCTGGCACTGGGATGCTCACGTCACTACCCAAGGAAAGGTTCTTAATTGCATAGGAGCTTCTCTGGAGAAGGTAAAGGTGCTAAGAATATGTCAGAGCAGAGTTAGGCACAAATCTGCAGGACTGACAGAGACCTATAAGCTCTGCTTGCATTCGAGGTAACAGTTGTGTCCTCTTTCTCTTCACACCTCACTGGATCTTTCAGACCTTTTCATTCTCTTTCTCAATGGAAAAAATCTTGCAGCCTCAGGATATGTCAGGTCAGGTTTCTCTAACCCAGAAAGAGTAGTATGAGTGCCATTGAAGAGGGCTTTAATGAGGTTTCCTCCAGAATAGGGTGTCCAGGTCTGATCATCCCTTTCTCCAGAGAGAATAACTCCAGCAGAAACAAATACAGAGCACATTTGGAGGATGAACAACCTATCTGACTAGAAGAAATTAGAAGTGTGACTTATTACCTAGCATTGTGAAAATGTAAGAGTGAAGTCTTGCTCTCTTTGGATGTAGATTCACAATAGGTTTAAACTGATTGATGTCCAGACTGTTAGCACAGGCATTTTCGAACTCTTTTCTATCTGTGCTGCATAGTCCCAACATCTCCCTTGGCCCAGTGTTTATACTAGGATATCTGTGGGATCAGGGATCTTTTTTGAATTAATTTTCAGCTAGATGAGTTTTCCAAGACTAGCTGACCATGAGGTCAGCAACAGTGTGTGCACCAGTGAGCTATGGAGGAAGGAGTGTGACCATATTGTCAAGAGCAGAGATGCCCAATGGGGCCGTGCCACCACCTGGAGGGAGGGGGGGAATGCCTGTTTGGCAGCAGTTCACGATATAGAGTCTGCTTAAGCTAAGCAAGAAACCAGAACTGAGAGGTTAACATCATCCAGGGAGAACTATTTAAGCTATGGTACAAGGCTGGCACAAGAACAGGTAGACATAAGGCTATGAATAAAATTAGGCTGCAAATTAAAAGGCTTCTAGCCACAAGAGGAGTAGGGTTCCAGAAGAGCTTACCAATGGAAGGGGGGCAGTTCAGAAGAAGTCAAACAGGTGTGAGATTGACCATAAGGAGACATACATGACACAGTTCCTGCAACAGTGAAGAAACCAGGCCAAAGATCTAAGAGATACATTTGCATCCTACTTCCCCTTCTTGCTTTCATTTTGGTTTTCTTTGTTAACCTTCTTTCTCCTTCTCTTTCTTTCCTGTTCCTATTTCCATTTGGATGACAGGCTGGAAAAATCCTCTCTGTGCATTTTCTCTGTTGCTGTTACAACCCTTTGGCAGAACAAGGCAATAACAAATCCCAGTCTGGTACATCTAAATGGGGCTACTGAAGCGGGCAGGCAAAGCTAGGATGGGGCTGACCCCTCAGGGCACCAGAGAAGGGGCTGTGGGAGGCCATGGTGCCCCACTGATGCAGCAGAGTCCTTGCCCTCTCACTGCACAGATGGTTCTTCTTGCTGCTGTTCCACAGACACACTTGCACCTTTGCAAGATACTCACCTGTAAAGCACTTTTTTTTCTGCTTGTGGAAGCCAATGTCACAGTGTCTACCTGAGAAGGGTGTTGAGCAGTTAAATTCCTTTAGGTTAAGTGCCCTGAGATGTCCAAATACCTGCATAAACTACTGCTTCTCTGTAATAGGAAGGTCCAAAATACATGTACAGCTGTAAGGAACATCACTGTAAACATGATGTTCTATTTATGGTCTATGTATTGGAAATGGAGAGGCTGACCAGGTAGCTCTTGTCGGGGGCACACAGGAGGTGCCATCAGAGCCTAGTGCCAGGAGGTGCTGGGCAGCTGTGCCTTGCCCTGCCAGGGGCACTACCTGTGAGCACCCATCACTTCTGTGGCCCGGACCTCGTGCCCTCAGCAGGGCTGGTCTGAGGTGAAGCAGCAGTGTCAGGCTTCCCCTGCCGTGCCAGCCGCACCGCCAGAGCGTGCAACTCCATCCTGCACCTCTGGGCTCTGAAACTTGTTTCAACAGACAATAAATACAAAGAGGGGCTCCTCGGTATGATGCTTCCTGGCATTGGCTCCTTCTTTTGTATGGTGCCCACTTGCAGTGATTGCATTTTACAGCAACTGCATTTTACAGCTTGCAGAAGAATTGCTTGGTTGTCATATTATGTTGTTCTGTAAAAAAATAAGCATATCTTGCAAGAAGTTGATCAGTTAACAGTAAAACAAGTAATTTAGATGCTGCACAGACCAAGTCACCTTTTTCTTCTATTGCACCAGGTATTCAGGTCACTGGCAGTCACCTGAAAGGTTGCCACAGCTCTATTAGTTGGCATTAGTGCCCATGTTTCACAGAAAGAAAGCTGTTGCTTTTCACAGTTTAGGCTATAATGCCATGAGGGCCTCAGCCACGTGTGAGCTAGGTGCCTTGATCATGTCCTCCTCCCACCCAGGCCATAGCACCCTGCCTCCTCCCTCAAACAGCTTCAGTGCTAACCAGCCCCAGTGCCCAGCCATTTCAGCATGATAGACAGGTAGAAAGCTATCCACCTTTTTGCCAGGCTAAAGGGAGTGTACCAAAGTCATGGGAGCTGGCCAGAAAGCAGTCAAGCCTGAGGAACCAACACTTAGATGGGGTCAGGCTGCTGAGGAGCAAAAGTACCCATGTGTTTCTCGCAGTTTGCGGGGAACAGATTTAAGGAGTCATGTGGCTTAATTCAGCTTGGGTGTGATCCTGCTGGAGCTTTCCTTAATTGCCACAGCAATACATTTAGCTCAACCCAGCCATTAGGGATGATATGCACTTATGTACATACCTGTCTAGATACAGTATTAAGTGAGTGAAGGGAAATGTGAGAACTACTACAGTTACCCTCTCTTGATCAGTGTTCTGTGAGTCTGTACTTGTTGGAAAAAAAAAGTTAATAGTCATTAAGATGAAAGCAGAATACAAAATGGAAAATTCCAAAGTGTCTGTCACTTGCATTTATGCAAATGAAAACTTCTCATCTACTGGAAACTGCGGGTCTTTCATTTCTACTGTAGATTTTACATTCCAGAATTAACACTGTAACACAAGAGGTGTGCTGTCATCCTGCCCACTCCAACACAGCCCATGCCCCATCAGTCCCACAGAACATAACAACAGGTTGGTATCCTACACTGGTACATGTTTCACTACCAAGTACTGGATGAAAGGGCTGCCAGCTGGAATTGTCAGTAATACAGGCAGGAGCATGTGACCAGGTGTCCTTTGGGCACCGTTGTGCCTCTGAGTGGCCAGTGAATATTAGGAGCCCTTACAGTTTTGTTTTGTTTTTTTCCTTTGGAAGTTTCTGATGAGGTTTAATCTTAAGCAGAAAACATTTTCTTTGCAGTCAGTAAACACAGAATCTTGTTGATTGCACCAAAACCAAATGACTCCCAGAACATTTTCCCTCCCCAAATCTGCCTGTATTCAGCAGCCATAGAGCTTCCTCTGACTCTTTGGGATTATTCTTGCAACATGGCCCACTGCTGTTTGGGCAAGTTTTGCTGTTTTTTCCCTCTCACACACACACATTGAGTTTGCATCAGTTTGGACCAGAGAATCCCTCTGCTCGATCCATCATTGGGCCCAGAAGTTGGCTCTTTGTCTATCATGTGTTTCACTCCACAAAGGGTCTTAACTGAGCCTGAAGGAAAAGTTCTTAGTGCTTTAATCAGATCTATGATTTTGGGTAAGACATATTAATACCTTCTGGTATTACTAGTTCTCTTGCAGCAACGAGTAGAGTATCTGATCTTAGAGAAACATTTATCAGCTGTGATGTACTTCTCATAAAAATCTGAGCCCATAAATAACAAAATGCTTCCCTTTCTGAAACATGCTTCATTATCATAATCCAAAGGTATCATTACAAGCTGCAGGATGTATCCATGCACCTAACAGAATTTCACATGGTGCCAAAATATCCCTTATAGTTGGAAGGATCATGTAACAAAACAGGAAGAAATTGTCCAGCATGGTGGAAATCATCTGCTTAAAATGAGTCATGATTGCACAAACTGCCTGAGGAGTGGAAGGAGCTCAGAAAGTCGGCAGAGCCCATGTTCTGGGTGCAAAGTGTTGTAGTCTACTGATCTGTGCAGAAATGTGCACATTTATATTACTTATATGTGCAAAGACATGTCAGCTGAAGAGAAAAATAACTGGTACTGTATCAGGTTAGACCTGATGAATACCTGCCCAGAAGCTAATCTAATGTTTGTGTGGTAGACACCCTGACGTGGTGCCCAGGCCACAGAACAGTCTGTAATAGTTTGACTTTTAGGTGAAGGGCTGTATTTCCTGAGGCAGGATAAATAATATGAGACAGAAA
Organism: Chaetura pelagica; assembly: GCF_000747805.2. Classification (NCBI taxonomy): domain Eukaryota; kingdom Metazoa; phylum Chordata; class Aves; order Apodiformes; family Apodidae; genus Chaetura; species Chaetura pelagica. The sequence goes on from NW_009954241.1 coordinate 1,706,942, forward strand.
CATACGGGGAAGAAATCAGTAAATGTTTGTGGTCACTCAGTGAGCCGAGTGAAACTATAGGTACTTTTGTCTGCAGATCTCATTGCTGCTTGATCCTGCCATCATGTTCATGCCTGATCTGCCTCTGCAGGCTTCCCCTCACCTCCTGGGATCTTCTCCAGGCATGTTCAGTGCTGTCTCAAAACCTGATGTCTGCGGCTTGGTTGGCCATCGTTCACATGGCATCAGTGTGTAGTGACTGCTTAGCTGCCCGACTTGTTGCCCGAGGTTACTGTTTCAGTTTGAATAATGTGGGATCAGAATGAGCAGTGGATCCACGAATGGTTCCCTGTGCTCTCCTGACTATTCCTTACTGGATTGTAGATTCACAAGTACAGTTTCATTAGAATGGTCTTCAGTGGAGATTGTCTTCCCAGTCTTTCCTGTTTATAAGATGCTCATTATGCTTGCTGGGCAGAATAGTCTTTTTCTTCTCTGCACTCCCAGTATCAAGCATTCATAGATGCACAGAGGCCACTTTGGTCTAATTTTACAGTGTCTCTGTAGGAGGGAAGGTAGGGTTAAAGCACTTCATTTGGGCTCAGAACAATGGGATCAGTTCCTCATTTGATACATAGATAAATTGGATAATTTGGTTCATTTATTTTTTATCTTAAGTGTCTTTTTACAAGACGAGTAATGACATTTAGATACGCAGGATCACAGCAGGCCCGAGCTGACTGCTGCAGCAGTGGACATCACCATCTCAGCTTTAAGCTCACTACCCTTGGTAGCAAGGCAGGAGATTTCAGCCCAGGCTTTCACACGACTACAGTCCAAGATGCCCACAAGACTGGTAGAATTATCCCTGCAACCTGTGCTTGCCAACTGTGCTGTCTGCTGGCAGGTTGTGTGCGTGGGGCTGGCTGTGCCACTGGCAGCAGCGCAGTGATGACACAGGCTCACTTGCATGACCTGCCTGTTTCTGTGGTGCTGTAGGCAGCCTCGAGAGCAGCATCGCCTAGAGCTTCTTGGTGCTCCTTGCAAGCAACAGCTGTTAAAGCTGTCTGTGTTTTCCAAGTCATCCCATTCTCAAAGGAGAGAGGAATGTTTTGAAGAGAAAGGAGTTACTGCACTTAACTGGTGACTGTGACCCAGCTAGCAGGTATTTTGTCTGGCAGGGACACCCACCATACATCTAGGAGGACAGGGCAAGAAACAGCACAGAAAGCCAAGGGTGATAATCTGCCACCAAGAAAAAACCCATTCCTAATCCCCCATGGTGAGCTACTACATAGAACTTTATTTGTGTTTCCTCCAAATCTCTTTGAGTTTGTGCTTATGATGTACTTTTAACACACTGAAATGCCTAGTCTGCCTTTGAATCTACACTTTGATTCTGTTCTCTGCTTGGATAACAGCTGTGACAATTAGTTGCCCTGTCTACCTGTTTCCCTCATTAATTTTGTGACAAAATATTTTTGAATGGCTTTGACCTATTGACCTTTCAATTTAGTGAATATCCTCTGAATCTCTGATGAGAGTATTCTGTCTTTTCTGTATCAGTTCTACAGGACTTTGGAAGGTTACCCATGTGCTGTACAAACTTTCCAGCATTATGTTTTCTTTTGGAGCCTTAGTGTTAAAATGAAATACTGCACAATTACAAAAAAAACCACCAACAACAAACCAAAACAAAACAAAAAACCAAACCAAACCAACCCAACAAAAAAAGTTCTTGTATTTTTTCCTACCATGGCCAATGCTTGGTCCAACTAGAAGAATTTTCTTTCACTTACAATCAAAATTTTTCCTCTGGTGTAGGTGCTTGGTTCCTGTCCAGCCCACCTGTGCCTGGTACAAGCCTCTACAAATGCATGTGAAAAAATGTTATTCTTTATGATGACTTCAGTGCCATGTTTGGGCAAGTCACTAGTACTGAAGGTTCAAATAACGGAAATAACTAGTTTTGATTGGTTCGCATAGTTCTATAATCCTAAATTATGAAAGTTTCCAGAGATTGAAGCCATACTTTAACATAGTATTAGAGTATTACCTGATTGATCTTGTATCTTGCCTTGCCTGTTGACTTCTTTAGCACTACATTTTGTTTCTGGTTCAAGTGTATGCCCACATACTATACTGTTGAACCAGTTCATTAAGGAGAAGACACATTTTCAGAGCTGGAAACAAGTCAGCATGACTAGAAGTGCTTGAATATACACTGAATTTGGATTTCATCTGGGTTTGCTTCTTAAACACATTATTTTCCCTTACAGGTTTCCAGCCGGTTCACTCACATGGATTGGGTATTTGCAGTGGCTGATTCGAGAACAGGATGACTTAGATGGGTTGCAGCAGATCTAAGGTTAGACTTGAGAACTTCTCAGTGTATTTGCCTACTGAAGGCAAGGAGCAAAAGAGCAGGGATTAATGTATTCAACAGGGACTATAAATATATTTTATTCTTGCCCATAGTTGTCCAATTCATTCAGAAATTACAGAAGCAGGAATTTCTGATATGAAGGCTGTGTTAGGTCCCTTAGGTCTCTTCTATGCCAACAGCAGGGCAGAAATGGGGAAAAACTGACACTTGGATGAGAGTTCCAGGTACTACCTACCACATACAGTCCAAACTTAAATAGGCACTGCTTTTTCTGCTGCAGAGGCTGACTTTGAATGTCCTTGAAGTCTGGTATTATACATTCTGGCAAGCAAGTAGAGAAATGAGCCAGATGCATCGATTTAGTCATATAGGGAGGTTTCTAGTAAACTTCGACACGATGGGGTAGTGACAGTGTACTTAGTAAAGCCCCATGCTTTTTTTAAAAATAGTACTATTGATTTTGTTAGTGTGTATATCAAATGTTAGCACATTCATTAGAACAGCAGCCTTCCAAACACTGCTGTATAAAAACCAGCAGGCCAGGAGTCAATATCCATCTGAACACTGGCTTGCTTTCAAAGGGCAACTTAAAATTAGGGCATTGACTTTTAATGTTATAGAGGAAGGATTTTAAAGGGAGCATTTATCAAATAGAGTTAGGCAATATTTATTAAATACAGTTGGGCTGCAGGTCCTGTTAAGCAGGCAAAGATGTGTACATACAGCCATGTACAGCACCAACAAAACAACACAATGCATGTTCGTGCATATTTATATACATTGAGGATAATGGTCAAGTATAGATACATGAATATAAAGAGAAAGACATTTATCTAAGGAAACTTTCAGTTCTAAACTCCTGTGTAGGTCTATTGAAACATCATTAAGTCGAAGCTTAATGTATTACAATTATTAAATAGATGCTGTGTTTGTGTCCTTATAATGTAATTTTTGTTCAGCACTGTGAACAAAGCAGCACATTAGGACAAATACATCCTTTGTTGGCAGTAGGTTTACAGCAACAAAATACACTCCATTGTGTCTGTTGAAAAAGAGCTAAGATAACAGAAAAAACCCGCTTTTTCTCTCCTTCCTTGTAAGAATGAAAGATGAGGGAAGAGTGGAAGCCATTCCATTTCTCATGGATTTATTATGAATCTCTGACTTAACTGTTTTTACTTTTCTTCATTTGTGTCTGTTCTTGCGACCCTTCAGACTTCTATGGTCCCTGAGAAAAGGGTCTGCAGAACGGGCTCAGTACCTGCTGTGCACCTCTGTACTCTTCAAATAAGCCCACAGAGATTATTTATGTCTCTGGAAAACAAATACATCCACTAACAAGGCACTGCTTGTTTCCTCTGCTAAACTGCTTAGTTATATCTAACATTTTTGGGATTTTATTTGACTGGTTGGCAGGTTGGTTTTTTTGGCAGACTTTCTTTTAACCCAGATTGGGTCACCAACCCAGTTCACCATGTTGCTCCACTCTCAACTACCTTCGATGGTGTGAGTGGAGAGAAGAGGAGGTGGAGATGTCTGATTACATTGCTTAGCTTCCAGGAAAAATGTCCACAGGAATAAAGCTAAAACCACCTCCTGAAATACCCTATTTCTTACATAGAGAGGGACACAAGAAATTCAAAGCCCAGAACTTAAGCACACAAGTTAGGTGGGCGAGAATAGGCATTTCCATGGTTAAAGGCAATTTTAGCTATGTTGATTCACCCTTCATAAATGCCTCAATTACTGCTGTGACTGCAGAGGGACACTTGGGTGAGGTGCCTGGTACCAGGGAGCACCACTGTGCCTGCAGTGGTGGCCCTCAGCTGGCCCAGGGGCATTGTATCCAAGCCATGACTGCTGCTACAGATACTGAATTCAGTGAAATCTTCACAAAATCCCACATTGATCTATTCTTGCTTCCCAGCCACATGCAGAAGTTATTGAACTCCATTTCCCCTCTTTTCTATATTTTCCTTACTTTCTCTTCTGTAATGCAGAGTGGCAGTCTATGAGGATGACTTCATTGGTTTTATGGTTTACAGGTCCTGATGATTTTTAACCCACTCGCCACTGTGACTTATTTGGTCAGGTCTGGGTTTTGCAAACTTCTCTTAAGTCTCAGCTGCCATGCACTGAGGAAAAAAAACATTTTGTGGTGTTGTGTAGCAAGCAGTCAGAGTAAACAAATATCATGGAGAAAGCCTACGTTAATGGAAACAAAAGGTAAAAAAGACCAGTCTCTGTATTATTCCTTTCATTCAGCTGTCCTCATAGTTGATACTGGATGCCATTTTCTAGTGTATATCTTATTTTTAACCAGGTTCAAGTGTTCCTAATGATGAGACTTCACTTTTCTTTCATGATAGATGCATTATTACTGTAAACACATTTTACTCTTTGTCTAGAGATACATATCCCAAAGATCTTAGTTTCCTGCTCCAAAAAGAGAAACCATGGCTTTGGGCAGTCAGCCTGTGTAAAGCATAGTTTTAGCAGTTTTATTGTTCCCCACAGATTATGACCTCTCTGAAGTCTCTTTGAACTCCTAAATCTCCTACTATTTTGCATTTATCTTGTCTACTCCCTTGATGAATGCTGAGCAATAATTTTAAACCTTTCTTCCCTTAATAGCAGGATAGTTTTTCAGCTGGAGATGAGTCTCTCCAAAGTAAAGTAATCAACAAAATAAGGGAATGGAGTACTGAGTAACAAATAGGGAAGGCACAGGCAGTTTCTGAGTCTTTCTTGTCATTATACCACCAAAAAGCACTATTGTAATGAGTGAAATTAATTCTTGACTTCTTTTCCATTTAAACGACTAGTTCAGAAGGTAGATTAAATTAATCTCCTGGTGCAGCAATTCATGTGTAGCAGCAGATTCAGGGTGAATTTAAAATGTCGGTTTCAGAAACTTGACCCTTGTGTCAGAAAAGTTGAGTTCCTAACCTGTGAAGTGCCCAAAAAAAGGACTCATATCTCTGATTGTATGAAGTAAGACTAACATTCTTTACCATGTTTGTAAAATACTCTGGGTCAAGGCTGCTGTGGATGTGCCAAGTATTAAATTAAACTTCATGTTCAAGGCCAGGTTGGATGAAGATTTGAGCAACCTGCTCTAATAGGGGTTTGGAACTGGATGATCTCTAAGATCCCTTCCAATTCAAACCATTCTACAAACCTAAAAATCATATTTAGGTAACACTTCTCCTCCTTAACCTTCTTCTCCTCCCTCTGGTTTTGGGCACCTTCTAGCTACTAGTGACCCAGCTAGGATCTCTCATGTGGATTGCATGGTCAGCTCTGAGACATACTGAGTGTGGACACTGTTTGAAATTAGCCAAACTGTGAAGCTCAGACGATTTAGCTTTTTATGTTCTTTTTTTAAAAAAAATCCTTTCAAAATATTCAGATCCTTTTAGAGCATAAGAATAAAAAAACTGCATCAGTAATTAACACCATGAAAACTTCCCTTTGGTGATGCCTTCTGTAAGTCAAACATAGCCTCCAAAACTGTTTTCCAGAAAGAAAAAGTTCTCTGATGGAGATAGTATGAAAAAAAAATAAAAATTCTGGAAACATTTGCAGGCAAAAAAACTCAGAGGATCTCCTTACTGCTCTGGTTACTGGACACTTCCAGTGCAGAAGGAGTGCAAAACCCAGTGTTGTCCATGCCAGTCCCAACCACCCTTCAGCCTATGCCCACAGCAGAACCTGGGTCCATTTTTGGGGTGGGGGCAACATATCCCCAGCTGGGACAGCTGTGCCAAGCACCACAGCTCACTCTCTGCTTTTTCTGAATGAATGGACATGTTGGGAGGTTGAGGTGAGCCACACTCACTCCACAGGGAGGGATGGGGCATGAGGCTGAACCAGAAGGGATGATAGAAACCTGCTCAGAAACCAAGCGAAGTTCTGTACATTATGAACCTCATTTGTTAAATTACCCTCCAGTTTTATTTTTTTATTCAAAAGTGGGCTCCTTCCTGACTAGCAATTTATCTATTTGAAGTCTGAATGACTTTGAGATTAAACTAAAAATTAGATTTCTGCATTTTAACATTCCATTTTAATTGAATATTGCAGCCCTCTGGAATTTAAAGAAACTGAAACTGAAACTGAAGAAACTGAAAGAAACTGAAGCCAAATGGCAGACATATTATTTGAAATTTGGTGATGAATTTGTCCTTAATTTTATCCAATTATGTTAAGAAGCCTTTCTGTTACAAAGCATTAACAAGCACTACTAAGGCCAGAGAGGTGCTAGCAAAATCTTTTTTCTGTCATGCAGAGCCCTGTACAGAATTGCGTGGGCTTAAATAAAATGTATCTTGATAGTTTACCTTAAAACTCTCTGTCCTTTTCCTCAGTTCAGCTAAATCCTATGAAACAGATACGCAGCTTGGAGAAGTTCTTCACACCCCCACAAATGCTAAAAATGGCCCTGATACAACATGTATTTATGTAACAAAATCATCTGCATTAATATCTTCCTTTCCTTTCTGCAAGAAGCACAGGAGGAACCCAAGCTGACACATTTTCATGCAGCCCCTTCCATTCTTCTCCTTGCATTTGGGGTAGCAGGGACAAGTTGTGTTTTCCCTTAAAAAACAGGCCACAAAAGAAGCAGGAGTATGATGTGACTATTAATAGGTTGTTCGGCTGCAAACCTGCGGTCCAAGCTTTTGGGCTCTCTCCCTTTGAATACTGAGTACCCTGTAATGGATCAAAATTGCTTGGTAACAAGTTCTGTTCACTGCTGTTATTCTGATCTTCCGAAAGGGAGAGGATATTTAAAACAAAATATTTCTTCTATTTCTACTGAAAAGCCAGGAGCCTGGCTGCCTGACAGAATCAAGCATGATGCACCCAGCCTTTCACCTCTTATTCACATCTAGCAGAACAAAGTGAAAAATATTCCCTCTTGGCAGCTCTTTGGTGTCCCATTTGTCACCATCGCATTCAGGTGGACTCCTGCTCTCCAGATCACAGCCCGTCTCCAGGCACCTGGGCAGGTCCACAGCCTGAGAAGAGGTGCCAGGTGAACAAAGGGGCTTTATCTTGGCCTCCCAGGGCTGGCTTCCCAGGCAGAGACAGAGGCATGCTGTCAGGAAGGGGAAGAAGAGTGAATTGCAGCTACTGCTGCTGCTGCTACTGATAGGGTTGGAGAAAGTCTTGGTAACCCTTCCATCTTTAGCATCACCAAAATACCTGGGAAAATCAACAGCCAACAACTCTCCTCGTTTTTCATACAGAGGTTTATGTACCAACTCCACCGTTTCCCTATGGATACTGACAGCAGAAGGTGCTGCAGCCTTTCTTGCACCGAGGCTTCCTGGGAATGACTCCCAGCTGTGAGCCTTGGTGTGGTGTTTTATTCCCAAGGGGCTATCTCGAAGAACAACCTCCTAAGCCTGTTAAAGCATCGCTCGCCGCCCCAACCAGCTGCTTGTTGTGGAAATGAATCCTGACCAGCAGCGAGAATCAAACCAATACTCGCAGCAGCAGCTGTAAACTCGATAAGCTCCCTGTCCTCCTTTCTCTTCCCCCGCCCTGTCCCTCCCTTTGGTGTTGAAATGAAGGCAGAGACATGCTGAGAGAAGGAGTGCAGAGCTCTGTTTGCAGGATAATATGCCGACCACATGTATGTATTAAAGGCTGTACGGAGTTATAATGAGCCAGGAGCATTTAAATGCAAGCCAAGGGGAATTTGCTATTCTGTGTGGGCAGATTTCAATTGTAAGGTTGGCAGCTCTGGTATCCTGTTCTCTAATGCCATGGGATGAGAAAAAATAGGCTTTTCTTTCAGAGTAGTTGATTATTGAATCCGCACCAGCTGTTCACCCTAATCCAAGCTTTCTGTGCTCACTCCTTGTAATAGAGGCATCCCTCATCCATCCATCCATCCGTCCACCTCCCTGGTCTCATTTCCATGGTTCTTTTGTGATCTTTCAAAAAGATGGTTAGCAGATACCAGCCATCTAAAGCGACATAAGCGTCAGTACCAGGCTAATTAATGAGAGAAGAAAGGCACCCTCAGCCATATATTAAAACTCAAATTCTATTTCACATCCACTGCAAGATGGGAAAAAAGCCATCATGAGTCACAAGGCAGAGAACAATTTTTTAGCAGTGACACCTGACTCTGTGCCCAGAAAACCGAGTGGGATCAGAGTTGGAGTGAGTCCTGAGCCCGTGCAGCGTGCTGGCTGTCCCTCCTGCCCCGCTGCCAGCCAAGGGACCTGTGCTCAGACATGCAGCAGCAGGAGAGGAAATGTATTCCCTTTTCCCAGGAAAAGGGAAAAAAAAGTGAGCTCCTTCTGGGTGCTTCTCACTCAGCCTGCAATGTTATGTAAAGCTGGTACAGCTAATGCCTGCTTTGCTTCACCATCAGTCCAGCTGTTTCATTCTCACTACACAATTATTTCATCAGTCTCTCCTACTAGACATCACAGTGCTATTGTGATTAGACATATTTTTTAGAATAGTGGCTGAAATAAAATTAGCAAGCACAGGGGGCCAGTTGCACAAGGAACTGTGTGAACACAGTCCTGGTGATCCCTGCTCCACGTGGTCCCTGCACCAGAAACATTCAAATGTCCTGGAGGACAGAGCACAAAGGACAAAGGGGTGACACAACAGCAGGCAAAAGAGAGGGATGAAAGCAGCAGGAGAAATGCTGTTTCCATGAAGAACTTTGATAGCATATAGTGAATTTAAGTGGGAATGAGCTGACTGGGAATAAAAAGCAGAAGGAGAAGGGGCATTGTGAGGGAAAGTAGAGTGGAGGAAAAGGTAGAACATTAAGTGACAAGCTGAAGAACAGAGGTTGACAGTGGGGAAAAAAAGAGGGTTTGCTCAAAAAGGCAGACAGCACAGAAGCTCCTCCCTGCCTGCATGTCTCCTGCCTGTTTCATCTCCTGCTGCTGCACATTTTGGACCCTGCTCTGGTTTCCTCACAGTTTTTCTCTGGCTGAAAGGTGCCTCCTTCCCTACTCGCCATGTCCTCCTGTGCTCAGATTATTACTGCACACTTTGGAAAAGGACAGTCTGTGACCACCTCTGGAAATCGTGGTTGAGATGCAGAGACTGAGTGTAAAGCCAGAACCATGAAAACTGAAAAACTGCATTAACACTAAAGATTTTGTGCTCTGGTTGGGAAAACACATATCTGGGATGCTCTAGGACATAGCAGGGAAAGTGAACTGTGTGACCTGAGAAGGGACAGATGGACTGGCATGTACAATTTCATTTCTGTGTGTTACAGGTATACAGATGGAAAAATGAACCCTTGAAGAGACTACATGACTTTCAAGGACTGGAGGTGTCCCACTGTGTGTGTGAGTTAGCTAAAATTTTTAATCAGTATATCTGGATAATTTAGAAATAAAACTCCATAAAGAATTGGACTGACAACTCATTAGCTGACAGATGTTAATGTAAAAAGAGGACTAAATGTGATTCTTGGAGGAGTAGAGAGGGGAATAATAGCTTGCAGGCAAGTGATTTTACCTTTGCAGATGACATTGGTGACACTTCTAGTGGACTAGTAGATAATGCTTGAGTGTCCACAGTTTCAGGACAATATTGAAAAAATGATGAGGTTGCAGAAAAGAGTTCTCGAAAGGCTTTGAGAAAATTGGAATTACAATGTTAGATAATACTCTTTAGTAAGAGACCCAGAGTGCTTAACCTGTTAAGCTCATTTAAAAAATATTGAGAAGTGTCTTGGTTACAGCATGAGCACCTTTGTGGTGAGAAGATACCAGCTACTAAAGGACTCTAATTTAGTGGAGAAAAGCAGAATAAGAAAAAATAGTTGCAAACTGAAGCTAACCAGATAAATGTCAATGAAGAGGTGGGCATGTGTTTTGTTTTTTTGTTTTGTGGGGTTTTTTTAAGAGTAGGAATGTTTTCTGTCTGGAACAAACTTTAATTGCCAAATTCTCCATCTCTGGATGTGTCACATCAGGAGTAAACTCTTTTCTGAAAGGTTCAGTCAAACATACAAATTTTTGTGATTTGGTGCAAATGATATTGGGTGAAAGTTAAAGATTTGTGATATAATCTGGTGTTGTGGGTTTTTTTGCCTAGAACTCCAGGAACAGCCTGTGTATCTGCAAGATCTCAAAGTTTTTTACTGTACCCATTTAATCTGATCAGTACTTCTTTTGTTACCACCTTTCAGGTAGAAAGCTGATGGATCTGTAGACATTTGCCTCGCAGTTAGCACCCAAAGCCCAAATCCTGGACAATATCCAGTGCACATGCTAAATAACTGCAAATAAAAGTTAAAACACTTAAAGTCTCAGTTTCAGTCAAGACTGTCTTGGAAGGCTATTTTTGGCAGCTGACAGCAAGAGGAAGGCAGATATGAAGGTTATACATGTTGAGTGAAAATTGGACAGAAGAGAAGTGTTAACTTGACAAAGCAGCAAGTTGCTTAAATCTAGCACTCAGCAGGTACCTAAAATGGTTAAAATTGACATACAGTTCTTTGCAAGTACTGTCAGATGGTGGCTGGTAGGGTGCTGGGAACTGCTTGGTGTAGAGTAGATGACTCTTCTGGATTAAGCAAGTACCACATGAAGACTGCAATCATGACTGGATTCAGTAATTCAGTTGCTTCAAGTCATATGACCCTGAAGCATCCACTGCTGGGCTGTTCTGGTGTGCAGCAGCAGGAGCTCTAATCCAAACACTGCAAATGCATTTGTTTGGACCAGTGGGTCTCCCATTGCTGTGTGCAGTGCCTGAGTAGTCCAACAAGGGAGCTGCTCGGCATGAACCTTGGTGTCAACAACAAAAAAGGGCAAATATGTCCCAAATATAAAGCCAGAAAGTTCAATAGTCACAGTACTTTATAGGGCTGCTGAAAATGAAAGGCAGCTCTCAGGCTGTTTGTCTCAGCAACTTCTAACACCTCATGCGTCCTGTTAAAAAACTAGGGAAA
>NW_009954241.1:1718694-1727594 GCF_000747805.2 Chaetura pelagica
AGGGAAAGAACGTCCCATTCAAGTGGAAGCCTGATGCAAAACCTGCCTAAAAGGACATCAATGCAGAGCCCATTAAAACACTGTGGCCCAGCCCCACTTGTGGCAAATTTACCCCATGATGAATCAATGCTAAAACTGTCACATGCCAGAAGCCTATCTTTCTGTGCACAGCCTGCTCCTTTCTCACGCTTTCAAGCGCACAGCTGGCCCATTTTGTACGCAGCTGCCACGGTGTGATTTGCTTTGTGTTTATGCCTCAAGCTTTGCCTCTCTGTTCCCATGTCCTCAGCCTCAGTCTATTTTATGTCGTCCTAGCCGGGATGCGTGCAAGCGAAACATCCCCTTCAGCCATGCACGAGGGCACTGGGGCTACAGTGACACTGTCAGTCGTGCCTGATTTCTCAGATGGACCTTGGGTGCTGTCGTGTGGCAAGGGGATATCCTCATCCTCGCCAGCCCACCTATGCCCAGCCATTCCCACTCAGCACCCTATCAGGTGTGGCTGGGCCATGGGTCCTGGGATGCTGGTGTCTGGCAGTTCTGTCACTGTATCTTGTCCACCATCCAGGGAAGGTGCTGATGCAGCATGGCAGGGGACAGACAGTCTGCCATATACAGTGTTGCACCTGGCCCTGGTACCCCACAGCTCCTGGTTTTCTTTGCACAGGCATTGCAGGGTGAGACGTGAGCCCGGAGCTGTGGTGCAGACCCTGTGAGGGCAGCTTGGGTGTGTCTGGGCAGGAGTGGTTCTGAAGTGGGGGATGCAGCACTGGCGTGGAGTGGCGGTACGGGGGGGCTGTGCTGCGGCGGGAGAGAGGGAGGGAGGGAACACTGAGGTAACCACAGAAACAGGGTATCCTTGGATATTAGCAATCATGACCTACTTCTGGGTATTCACTCACTTTTATACTGTTGTTGACAAAGGAGGAATAAGATGGAGGGCTTAGAGCTCTGAGGGGAAAAAAGAGATCTTTCCATAATTTGCTAGGAACGGGATTATTCATTATGATATTCAACTAATGTAAATCTTTTACAGTTTTATTCCCTTGCGCATCCTACCATGTAAATTCCTGCTTTCTATACAATATAAAGTATTTTAATAAAACATTACTGAAATATAATTGCCAGGGCTGTAGTATTATGTGTACAGTGTAGACTGGAGTGACTGACTGGAGTGTCGCTGTGCATGTATAATCTAGCTGTTGTCAGTGGTGCTAATCTTGGTCTGCATTTGATTTAGATCAGAGAGAAACCCTTCTTTACACTTGGTAACTGAGAGCAACTGAGTCTGTCTTTTTTACGCCAGATTAAACACCTCTTTCAGACCAAAAAACAAATGACAAGGAAAATGACTGTGGAATTCACAGTCATTCCTAAACTATCAAAGGGGAGGGCTTTATTGATAAACAAAAACAGATGGGAAGACCAGAATGTTGCCTGCTTTTGAGCAGTAAATGTCCATTTTAAAGAGTGGAAAATCAATAATTTAGGGCTTCAACTGAACACCATGAAGGCTTTCACTTCAGTGGACTGTAGACCATTATAGTGCAAAAATTTGTACCTGGTGTGTTAACAAAGACAAAAATTGAGGTTTAAATCCACAACTTTAGCTTCTAGTCTTCTTTCACTTTTGACAATTCTGTACAAAAAACAAGTTAATAATGAGTCAATGCTTTAATGCTTTTCTCAACTGCAGTTCCTTCCTGCATATACAGTCTCAAACATTGAGACTATGCTGGCAAAATCAACAAGAAAAACAAGAATCTAAAACTCAATGGTAGTGAAAGTTCAGCCTTCCAGCATGACTTCTTTCTTATTAAATGCTAAGTGAAGACCAGATTAGCTAGAAATACATAACGTTGCTTGAATTCTGTTCCAGTATTGGGTATGTGCACAGCTGCCTTCTCTACAAATTGAAACCCACAGGTATTCTATAGCTGTATCTTCTGCAGAACTTGAATCTCAACAGCAGGGTACTGGCTGAAGACATGGTGTGAATAAATCCTGCATAGCCCTTCAGCTACACCAGACATGGCTCAAGCCGTGTTGTTAATTGTTGGAGCAGTAAACTATGTGCTCAGATTCAACTATTCCCACTTTATGGGTAGAAAACTTGTAATAAATGGAGGTTAGATAATCCACCTAATTCCACTCAATGATTCATTTTGCAGAATTCATTAATTCCCAGACTGACAGAGTGCAAGACTGAACCCTTGTATTTACAGGCATTGACCCCCAAATTTTCACTCTTTCTTTCATCTGTTCAAGGAGGAGTCATAGTCAGCTGGTTTCTGCTAATGATTTAAGCATTGTCTCATGTGGACTTGCTTTGATCTGGCTTAGGCTGTCTGGATTGAAATCTTGGCTCCATTGAGGTCAGGAAGAGTCTTATCATTGACACCAATGGGTTATGATTAATGAAACTAAATCTCTGCCAGCAGCCTTGTCTGCTCTACATGGGAGAGCCTCACATGCACAGTACAACCCTGGCAGTAAACATTATATGAGTCCCTGGTGGAAACAACACCAAATCTGGAGCAAGTGCTGCACCCTGCCTCCTCCTGCTTCCCCTCATCCCCCACCCTCAGCACAGACATTCTGGGGAGAGCATTAAGCTGGCACAAAGAAGCAAACATGGAAGGGGGGAATGTGTCAGTGGGCTGTGGATAATGCTGAGCTCAATGTGCAATTTTGCAGTGCTGTCTAATGCCTGTGTCCTCAGGGAAGTGGACTTTCTTATTTTGAAAAGGGCTTGTGCAGCAGGTTCGTGAAAGATTTCTCAGAAGAAAAAAAGCCTGTCTCAACAACCTATTAGTAACGCGGCCTTATGATAGACTCAGAGATATTTCTAAAGCTGTTAGCTTAATTTATTGTAGTTGCACTGGGTGATCTGAGGCTTTACTTCTTGAGAGGTTACTTTTTTTATTTTTCTGCTGCACTCCAAACTTGGTGCTTTTCAATTAAAAAATACATGACATGGATTGACCTTCTGGTCAGATTTTTAATACCCTTCCCCTGCACCATATTGTACTCTCTCTGCTAGGGGGTCTTATTAATTTAATAGTATTTCTCACAAGCCTGTAATTTCCTTCTTCATTTAAATAGTTACTTAGTCTTCTTTACTCTAAAGTTGAACTTAAACAAAATGTAATTTACATAACAAGTCACTCAGAGTCTATTGTGTGTCAAATAAAAAAAAAAAAAGTGCTGTATTTTATCCTTCCCAGCTGACAAGCAGGAAACAATATGTTGAAAGGGACATATCCAGTTATTAAGGGGGTTTGACAGCATGTTTTTTAAAATTTATTTATTTTAACTTAGTAAAGTGTCCTTGTCATGAAGTAGAATTTTTAAAACCACATCTCACCACAATGAGAAGTGCACATGATAAGAAGTACACTGTGTCTGCACAAAACCTCTCAGCAGGGATTCCCATCAGTCAAAAGGCCTTAGATCAAACAACAGTCCCCAGGCAGGGCCTAAATAATAAAAAAGAGATATAGAAGTGCCTGCAACAGGATGAAAGTCATAGTGGAGATCCTGCAGTCAGAGGATCTGGCTACATATGACTCCATGTTGGTCTGGGGAGACACATTCTGCCCTGTCAGCACAAAGCAGCTCAGCAAAGTAGAAGATATTTCTGCCATGTGTTGCAGTGCTTAGACAACACTACAGCAGTACATTATGCAGGCAGGGATGAGTAAGGACATGCTGGCAGTGCTGGGCAGCTATAGAGATTTGGAGCATCCATCATTGCATCCCTGTCATAGGATATAGGTTGCACTGTCCAGAAATGGAAACTGTCATAAAAGACTGGTGGGGTAGGGTGAGCCAGTGAGTGGTCACTGATCTCTGAGTATTGTTTGCTCTTCCTAAAAATCCCTAGTTTTTAAACACTATCTTTGTGAAGGAAATAACTGCTCTTTTTCTTCAGTATGTTCTTAATAGGATGCCAGGTACAGTACATCTGGTGTTGGGCTACCCAGTTATTCCTAAAACGGAAAGACAAAGGGTTAGCAGTCACAAAGCCCATTATTGCACTGTAGCTCTCAGCACAGGGTGAAGTTTGAATAGGAAAGGGACATTACTATAGCAACACATAAGGTAAGCATACAACCATTGCTTCCAGAAGCTTCTATAAGTTGCATAGGTCTCATTTTCCTTTGGACATCTTTTTCCTAAAACAGATTTTGTGGAAAGTTGGCTATAGAGAATTTACCTCTGTTTTACCTGCTTTGATTACTGGTGAAACAGAACAGTGACTGGAGGCATTAACAGGTTATTATATTTTTTAAATATGGCTGTTTCGTTTTATGTTTTTTTAATTACTATTTCTGGTTGTTTGGTTTGTTTTGGTGTGTTTTTTGTTTTGGTTTGGTTTTTTTTTTCTTGTTTTGTTTTTTTTTGTTTGTTTGTTTTTTTCTGGAAAAGCTGCTCATTGATTAGAGAACTAACTTGGATGCTCAAAGTTCTCCTAGCCATCTACAAAGTTGGGTGACCTAGGATATGTTACTTAACCACTCTACATTAGTAAAAGACATCTTTACCTTATCAGGTTTTTGTTAGAATAAGAATATAAAAATTGTAAATGATTCAGTGTGGTACAGTGGACAATATACATTTAAGACAGATGGTTTTTGTATTGATAAAGCATCTTAGATGTCTTAGATGACATTAGTTGGTATGCTTAATCAGACAAACTGAAATAATTAGGGAGCTGATTAAAAGTGTTCTTTATAACTTTATTGAGCACATAGCAAGTTGTCTTAACCAGATTTGTTTTGGAGAATATCTTGATAAAAAAACATCTTCCAGTTAAGAGCAAGAAGCTTTCTGTATGGCAGCCAGGTCTCTCGGGCTGTATTCCTTTTCTACATTTATGTCTTGCCGTATTCCTGATTCCCACAGGATTTTCAAAAGTGACTACACATCTTGGATGCTTCTGTTTCTAGAGAGCTCTGAGATCCCCCCTCAGTGCCCAGATGCTCATGTCACAGGCTGGAGATACAGGAGAGCAGGAAATGCAGACAGAGAAACAGGCTCAGAGTTTAGTCTCTTCTCCCCCTAGAGCTGTAGATGTGCAAGGCAGGAATGAGTTCGAGCTACTCCACATTTCTGTGTATTTCTCCTTGTATTCAACTATCTGTGAGAAGCCTCTACTGATCCTGGGAATACTTTTATAGCTGGGGTGCTAGAATACATAAAAATTTGCATTCTCTATTTTTTTGCAATCCTATAACAGAAAGACAGATAGCAGTCAGGCCTATTTAACCTTGGTAAATATGTTCAGTTCACTCTGGTTACTGAAGGGCTTTAAGTAGTAACCATATGCCCTCGTGGACACATGCCCACCAGACTGATAACTTTATGGTTTGACTTTGGAACAGTACAATACAGAACTAGTGGATAAATAAGACCCCCTTTGGTTTTAGGCATAAGAATTTTCAACTTCCAGCAGGGCCAGTGCTAGCCAGTACCCTGCTTCTGGGACTATCCCCATCCAAAGTTCAATTCCCTCAGGAAACTGGAGGAAAATGTACTGAATGGCTATGGAATCATCTGCCAATAGGGGAGGTCACTTCTACTACTACTTAGCATTTATCCTAGACTAAAACCATGAGAATTAATTGCCCTTTATATATATATATATAATTATTTTTTAAAAAATCCTGTCCAATATAATCATGAATATTTTCATATGAGAATATAATTAATCAGAATATAATTAATCTATCCTTTCAAGATTAAAAGCCTACCTCCGATATCACAGTTAATACCCTTCAGGAAATGTGGGGCATTGCACTCAGTTCGGCTTCTCGTTCTTGCCATGCCATGTTCTTTTCTTTCCACTCAGAGAAAGTAAAGCACAGAGCCTGGCTGCATGACTGCTTGCTGCAGGGGAGGACACCTATGCATGATATGGGAATGGGACCAGGAGTGAGCAAAGTCTAGAAGAGAATTGAAGCAGTGCCTCAGGCACAGTCTGACACAGGTCCAGACTCCTGGTGTGTTCCCATCCCCTGTGTAGCTGCTGGCACCAAGTTACCAGGGAAGGAGTGGTCTGCAGCACACCTTGTCCTGCCAGGATATCTCTCTCAGACACAGGTCAATCTCTAGAGGTTTTGTCCACATCACAGGCACTGGGAGAGGCACGTATTACTTCCCTTTATCCAGTAAAGAAACCAATAGGCAGAAGTCCAATGAGGCAGATATTCTCTGGTGAAGTCCCTGTTTGGGTGCTGTATTTTACTGTAGTCTATTAGTTTTGTGCTGAATTCTTGCTCTGTATGAAAAATCTCTTCTGGAAATGAAGGAAATAAACAAAGGTCAAGCCAGGCTCCCTTTGGCTACTGCTATTATGCTAATGGAATGCTAGAACCTTGTGGCCCTCTTCACAGCAACATCCTTGGACTATGCTTCCTACAAACCTGGGTCTGATGCACATGTAACCAGGCATAAATACTTCTGTGATGTCTACACAGACACCTAAAGAAATTATTACTTTCTGGATAATGAGTTAGCAGAAATGCAGCCAATCTGTATAAAGATAGATTTAATATAGACATGTAAGATAAAAGCACAAATATAAACCATTCCCCTTTTCATTATTTTTTTTCTCCTCTTTTATGCCAAGCAGTGTTGAGATTGGTCTTCTTTTAAATATTTTTAGAAATAATGAAGTAACTGATGCAGTGTAATCCCAGTAGAGGCCTCACCATTGTACCCTCAGGCACTGCTCTGCTATTTC
The DNA here is from genome assembly GCF_000747805.2 of Chaetura pelagica. Taxonomy (NCBI): domain Eukaryota; kingdom Metazoa; phylum Chordata; class Aves; order Apodiformes; family Apodidae; genus Chaetura; species Chaetura pelagica. The sequence continues at coordinate 1,725,443 of NW_009954241.1, forward strand.
AGGCTCTGAAAGAGTGCAGTTTAATAGAGTGAGAAGATCAGAAAGCTTTGTCTTTGTCCTAACTTGATGTCTGAGTCCTCTAGGATCTGCTGAAATGCCCTGGGATTTCTTCTTAGTTCTTTTGAGCATTATTCCAGTGCTGTAAAATAATACTCTTGAGCTGGAACCATGTTTCATCTCCAGAGGCAAAGAAGCTTTAGGGTAATCATTTCATTGCCTAGGGATTTGGGGAAAGTTTAAGGCACCATTGTGCCTGAGGGTTTCAAGTTATAGCAGGGACCAGAAGAGCCACTAGCATGCATCAGAGTAGTTTCCACAGCCCAAATCAGCCCACAGTGACCAGAGCAGCATATGCTATGGAGTATTTTCTGCTCTTGGTGCTTTTTCTTTCATCCCTGCCATCTTTGCTGGGCCTCATAAACCATCTCGCTTGGAGACACAGAAGGGATTGTTCTGGTCTCCCAGTTACTCAGCTCCGTTCCACATGTGCCTTTAAAAATGTACACTGGGACCAGACTTAGGGCAGATTCTGCTGCTGTTTGTCCGGATTTTGAATGGTTTTCAAATCCTGACTGATGAAAACTCACTAGAGAAAAAATCTAGAGGGATGTCATGTAACATAAGTAATTAATTGCAGTCACAACTGAAAAATTGTTATGCAGTGCGAGTGGATGTGCAACTGTTTCTATCTTTAGGTAATCAAACCAATATTAAAAATAAAAAAGATATAGCAAATAGGTAATAAATTTAATTAAAATTTACCAAGCACAGTCATTCAGATTTTAAATGAGTTTCCATAAATTCTGCTCATGCCTTTCCTCTCATTGTCAATGAATATTCAAGAAAAAGGTTCATGGTCAAAGGTGTTCACAAAAATATCTAGATTTAATTAAGCAATATGGAACATTCACGTAAGTGCATTTTCTATTCATAACTGTCAAAACCACATCAGAAGCCTTTCTTTAGTAATTTTCCTGCTCTAGCAGAACATGGAGACCTTCCACTCAACCTCTGTGTTGCACCAAAGTGCTCAAGCTTTCTACACGCAGGAACAAGGCTCCTCGCTAACCATTTTTTCTTTGAAATTCTGCTTGATGTTCCTTCATATCCACAAGAAACTGAGTATTTTTAAAATATTGTCCTCTCTCTTCTCATTTTTCTGACATTTGGCATCAAAACCCCTTTGTTGAGCAAGATGATTTATGCAGCTGAAGCAATTGCCCAAAGCAGTGTCCAAAGGGAAAATATGAGTGAGGATTTGACTTCTGTGAGCAAGAATATATACCGTAAGCACTAGAAAAACCCCAAATTAATGGTTACCTATGGCAGAAGGCCAGGAGGAGCATGCAGAAGCTTTTTGTACAAAAAAACTGAGAAAAGTAATGACCTTTTATTAACTGTTACAGTGATTGTGGATTTTGAGAATATCCCTTTCAACCAAACAGGGATCTCTAAAACCCAGTTTCCACGGATAACATGTAACCAAAAGGCATGATAGTCCTTGCCCTTTCAAAAATCACAGGTAGATGTTAAAAAGCTGATATTTAGCTCTTACATCTCAAAAAAACCGAAACCAAACCAAACCAAACCCAAGATGGGGTGTTAAGCCAAAGCAGATGGGTCGGTGGGGCTGGGGCGGTAGGTCGGAAGGTTGGTGACCATGACTGAGTCTCTCTGGAGGAGACGTCTGCCCTGTGGCCTGAGGTGCTGTCAGAGGAGCTGGGCTAAAAAAGCAAACGGAGGAAGGAGGAAAAGCATGTCCAATCCACCTCAAAACACTGGGGAAGTGGTGCCAGGGCTCTGCCAGTCCCGCAGCGTGGCAGACACAGGGCAGCTGTGTGGGAAGGCCGCAGAGCAGGCAGCCAGGGCTGTGCCTCGCTGCCCTCCCTGCGTGCCTAGAGGAGGCAGCCCCTTCTGAGGCGCTTCTAACGCAGGTTTTAATAATTCATTTAATGTGAGATTCCTGATAATGTGAGGTGAAAGAGGAGCTGGGGGGGCTGCGTTAGGGAGACTCATTGGTACGGAAATCACATACTGGAGTCATCTATTTAAGAAACGTGTCAGTGCAGGGGTGGGAGCGCAGTGACTCGGCACAGGCAGCAGCACCGGGGACCCACCGCAGCCTCCCCCCCACCCCTGCCCGCAGCAGGGC
>NW_009954241.1:1728012-1748190 GCF_000747805.2 Chaetura pelagica
TGGCCATTCCACCCCACCTGCAGCATGGCCACCCCACCCCACCTGCAGCATGCCCACCCCAGCATGGCCATCCCACCAGGCTGCCTTCCCTCTTGCCTCCCTCTGCCGCTGGAGGCAAAAGGCCACCCCTGGGGAACCTCTGCAGCGTGGCCCCACATCACCCCTCCTCTCCCCTAGGCTGTGGAGGAGCCTGCCCCAGGGACACTGTGGCGACCCGGGCAGGGTGTGGGGGACGGAGCACACGGATAGCTTCCCTCCTTCCCCTGGAGAAATTGTGATTTCCAGCTGTTACCTGGAGGAAGGTTACCAACAGGGTCACTTCACTTCTGCACAGGGCCCTGCCTGCCCCTGAGCTGCCGGAGCAGGCAGAGAACATTGGCATGTGGATGGCACAAGCCGAGCCCGAGAGCTGGGGCTGCATTTCTCTGCAGCAGGGCTGATGGTGTGAAGTGCTTTGCCAATGGAAACCTCACCTCCAGGTCGTGCTGCTGGGCAGCAGCAGGTTTCAGCAGTTTGCTGAGCCTGGACCTGCGGGGCCCGGGGAGCGGCAGTAGCCGGTAGCTTCCCCAGCTCTCCTGGTGGGACCAGCACTGGGACATGTACGGGCTGCAGGGGCTCTGGCAGCAGCTCATGGCAGGAAGTGTGTAACTGCCAGCTCCTGTGGGTTCACTGTTACTGGAAATGTAGTAATTTAAGGTGTAGGGCCTCTTTGTTCACTGTCTTGCACCCTGTAAGGTAAAATGAAACAGACACATATGCCCTGCTTATAGATAAAAGTATGAAAAACATTTAATTATGAATAATAAATTATTATATGTGTGATCAGGTAGGCCTGGGTCAGTCTTAAGGAAAATGCTACTGAACTTGTACCAGATCAATGGATAACCACTTAAAATTGTTTCAGTCTGTTAGTTTTCCTGCTTCTCCAAAAGCATCTCCCAGAGATCCCTTGTCAAGCCAGAGCAGAAGGCAAGAAACGACCATGTCTAAATGATTTAGAGCCTACTTGGCTCTAAAGTCTACTTGGAGGGGCTAGAGACAGTTTAAGTTAAAATGGATTTTAATGTTGTTAATCCTTATGATTACACTCTGCCTCAAAAATCCCTTGAGGCAAAAAAAGTTATCAGTAGTTAGATGTTGAAGCATGGTAAGATTAATCTTGTGTCTCATGTATACAAAAAAAATGGCAGATTTGTGGTGTGAATTGCTTTAATTTTTGCCTGAAGAGAAATAACAAATGAGCAAGAACAATTTTCAGAGGAAAACAGTTTGTGTTTTGCAAAGTATCATGTGAATATAGTCTCAAAAATTACACTGGCTGTAGCAGGCCATCAGTTCAGAGGCACAGAGCAACTAAACACAGAAAACAAACTAAACCAAACTCAAAACTTTCCCGACTGGCAACAAAAGGATTCCACCAAAATGAAGTTATGTTTGAAAAATCCTTCAATAAAGGTTGCTCAGGAGGGAGCTACTCAAGGACTTCTAGCTGTAGGGTAAGTGGAAGAGCCCTAAGGTGCTATCTGCAGTTACCGTCTTGAGAGTGGACTGTCATTGCTTCCTAGAAGGGTAACAATGAATGTAATAATTAACCCATCTATAACTGGCATTTCTCTCCTAATAGAGGAAAAGAGTGGAGAACAGCCTGTCGGAGTGTTTGCTTTCTTCATTTTTGACCATGTAACCTTGCTATGGGTACATCTAGAGAGAGATAGTATGAGATAGCACTAACTGCAGAGCAGTTGGAAACTGTTGGGGCAAAAAAGGAAACAGAAGAAAAAAAACCCTTGATGGAAAGCTAGAAGCATCTATAGCCAATTGGTATTTTTCAGTGGAGCGAGCAGGACAATATTCCTGCCTTTTCACCTATAAATACATCACTGGAAATAGAATAAAGTGCTAGTGGACAGCTCAGGCTATTTTTCTGCTTCTCAGCAGCATAACTGGACTTTATGGAGAGATACCACTATCCTGTATTTTGTATTGAGGCAAAGAGTCACAATGGGTTGCTCAGAAAACAAGTTTAGAGTGAGTAAACCAAAGTGAGTTCACATTTTCCCCACAAAGACCAAATTCAAACATTGAGAATACCGCTGCCAGTATGTAAACCTCCAGACAGAGGTTTACAAAAGTTGCTGCCATTGATTGTTCCTGCCCAGCTCCATGGAAGGGCTTCATTTTCTTACGGTGGGCTTAACTCTTTCTGAAAATCAGACTTTATTGATATGCTTCAAATTTTATTAGTACTGCTCCAAATCCTGGCTCAAATTCTCCCTGGCTGAAATATCCCAACAGCCAGTATTTGTTGAGAGTCAGATGAGGCTGAAGCATCATTTCTTGACTTTGCTACGGTGTCGTAGGAAGGGCTGACAGTTCAATAAAACTGATTCAGCTGACCCAAGTATCTCTACAGAGGAGTTGCCACAATCTTGACAACACATCAGTGTGATGTTACGCTCCTTGAGAAGCTGAATGCATGCTAGATGGAAAACGCTCTTCATTTTTCTGCTTGCATCTATGCAGCTTTCATGGGGATTTTTCTTAAGCTCACTGCTGTTCCTGGTCACACTCTGTGTCAGCAAAAGGAGAAAAAGCTTGTTCTTGTTGTTGCTGAATACAGATGTTTCCTTTGCTTGAGTCCTGGTTATTTGGGCTCTGTGGCAGAGGAGAGGAAGGAGGAGGGAAGGAGAGTGAAACTTCAGCATTATCAGCTTTGCTTGCTCTCTCTCAGTATGCAGGAAAAACAGGAGCCAAACCAGCAGGCCACTGCACCAGTCCATCTGTCATAAGGGGTTGCCACATGAGCCATAGAGGTTGGAACACTGTAATACCACAGTGATGGCTCTCCTGCCACCAGTGCTAGCTTTGAGTCAACTTTAGTACATTCTGCAAGTGATGACTTGTTTGATACAAACACAAGTGTGTTGTTTCCTTTGTGAGACCTGCTGGACTGACACTCTTGCATGATTCCATTTGCAGCCAGCTTCTGTTACAACAATTCCCCCCTTCAAACACAGGAAATATTCTTTCCACTGTGGCATCAGAAAGGATGCAGTTACTTGAAAGTGGGGTGACAGCTTGATGCCTTACAGTGAAACATCTGTTTAAAGGTCTGTGGTTTGGCTTTTAAGCAACAAAATTAAGCACACTTTTGATACTCTTTTCCACATTGATTATTCTGACCAATGTATGTTAACAATGCTTCTAAATATCACACTGAGCAAGATAGGAAGCATTTTTATACAATAAAATATGTTTAACATGTTTAAGTGTTTATTTTTGTAACTTAGCCAAATGTGGACATTTATTGGGGTGCAAGGGATTACCCTAAATCCTTACGCATCTAAAGAAGGTGTGAGGAGATGGGATATAATATGCAACTGCTCTAGTATCTTTAGTCTTTGATTTTAAATGCACAGACACAATTAGAAAAAAGGACTGAAACCTGAGCTCTGATTATTAAAAGGCCCTTGGGAGTCATAACTGATAGTCAGTTAAATGTGGTTTCCTACAAAGAGCATAAGGCAACAAGCCTGACCTTGGTGTACAGAAAGAGGGATCTAGGCAGCAGGGCTGTTCTGAGCATGGCACCAAAGAAGAACCCAGTTAGTGATATGTGATTTTTGGGAAGAATGAGGAAAGAAGTAGTTATGGTAAATATGCTTTATGAAGAGATTCCCAGTGACAAATTGGATGTGTTTTTTAACATCATATAACCACAGGCTACTAACCTGAATGTGACCTAGATGGGATTGCATCAGCCGTGTTAGTCAGGAGACAAGATTAAACAGCTCTAACAATCGCATTGGCCTTTACAAATTTTGTGATTCCTGGTAAGTAAATTCATGGCCTGCTTAGTGGATGCGGGATGGGCTATGGATGTTGTCTACCCAGACCTTAGTAAATCCTTTGAAACATTTTCCCACAGCAGTCTCCTGGAGAAACTGGCTTCTCGTGGCTTGGACTGGTGTACGCTTTGCTGGGTGAAAAACTGGTTGGATGGCCAGCTTTAAAGGGTTGTGGTGAATGGAGTTAAATCCAATTGATGGCCAGTCACAAGTGCTCAAGAAGGCCAACAGCATCCTGGCCTACATCAGGAATAGTGTTGCCAGCAGGAGTAGGGAAGTGATTGTCCCTTTCTAGATGGCACTGGCAAGTCGGCACAGTGTTCAGTTTTGGGCCCCTCACTACTAATGGAGCAAGTTCAGAGAAGGGCAACAAAGCTGGTGAAGGGTCTTATAAGGAGCAGCTGAGGGAACTGAGGTTGTTTAACCTTGAGAAAAGAAGGTTAAGGGGAGACTTTATTGCTCTCTACAACTATCTGCAGGAAGGTGGGGGCTGGTCTCTTCTCCCAAGTAACAAGTGATAGAATAAGAGGAAACGGCCTCAATTTGCATCAGGGAAGATTTGCTTTGGATATTAGGAATACGTTGCAATGAAAGAACAACTCTAATGCTCGGCATCCTGAACTTCTTTATCTGGCAAAGATGTGAAGTGAACACATGAGGAAAAACAGTTCTCCCAAAAAGAAGCACAGAAATACATCTGTAAAGTGGCAGAGGCAGGGAATAATTAGGACTCCCTGAAGTCAGAGTCTCCTTATTTGTGAGAATAAAACTTCTCTGATAGCAAGCCAAAGATGAAATTTTTAAAACTTATGTTTTTGAAAATGACTAAAGAAGCAGTTCTTAGCTGTCTGCCTAGCTTGAGAAAGAAGCTGAAAATCAATTTGGTTGCTGAAGGATAGTTTATAAGAAGTCTGTTTTCAGAAACAGCTGAAGCATCTTTGATCAGACACTCACTAATTTTTCAGCCTTCTGCTATATTTAGACATCTAAGAGGATGACTTTTTCAGATGTACTAACAAAGCCATCCATGAAGTTACTGGAATTTTAATGTTGATGAAATTTTTCTTTGTTAAGACAAAGATTTGGCTTTCATAATCATGGAGGTAGAAAATGGAAAAAGGGAAGCTAAAAGGCAAAGGCTCAGAATCCAAGAAATAATATAAAAATATTAATGTATTTTATTGCATTTCATTATTTAAGGTAAACTGTGTGACCTGTACAAAGCCAAGTTCATGATTAGTTCCTTTCTCCTTCTGCCAAGTTCAGGATCAAAAATAACATTAGAAACTGAAAATAATCATTTTGATGAGAAAATTATTGTGGTGATTTTGGTGCCCTTTGTGCTATTATACCACACTTTTATTTCTTTTTCTGAAGACTATCCACAAGAGTACCATTGCTCCAATCCCTTCATCAAACTCTCTAAGTTTTGCTTTTGCTATTATAGGGCATATTACACAAGCTGACAAACATAGACATCATGTAGATTTCTTAATTAAAAGGAGGTTGAGACAGGTAGGTGTCTGTCTTTTGGTTCACCTTGTCTGTCTTTTTAATACACGTCCAACTGCAGCCAGTGACATGGTTGACACTAAATTTAAACATTGTGAATTCCCTACATGATTTGTCTTGCATGTAGAGGGGAGAGACATTGGGAACAACTCTGCTGATAAGAAGGATTGCATTGTGAAACCCTCAATTTTATATGGCAGAGAATTCACGCAGAAAAAAGCAACCACAAATTTCCTGCAATTGGAGCCAGCTTTGCTCAGAGTTTGTGGCTCTTAGGCATGAGAAACAACAACCATGAGGAACAAATCCCAAGGAAATCATGCTTTCTCAGTTCAGTGTTGCAGAACTAGTCTGTTAATTTTGAGCAGTAAAGATCACAGTTGTGTTCTCCTTCTCTAGCAAAGCAGTTCTAAATAATGTTTGAAAAGTTGTGTTTTAAGGAGAGAGTTGCTGGTGTAAACAGCATGACCTGGGCCAGAACCCCAGGGCAGGCAAGAGTTTGGGCTGTAGGGAGGTCAGGAGTGTGATGAAGGACATTGATGGAAAAAGATGGGAGAGCATGGAAAAGGAGAGGCAAGAAAATGGGGTAATTGAATAAAATAAGGAATTAATTAATGAAATGAGGAATAAATATGGATGCCCAAGAAAAGACACAAAATATTTTGCTAAGTGACAAAATAAATGAAATCCTTTAGATCTGTGTTCTGCAGCTGGATTCCCTGGTACCAATTTTTCCAGTGCAACCTCTTACCATTTGTATTTTTCCCCAGCAACTGGAAATCCATAGCATGTCTTGCCTGATTGGATTCCTTGTATCTGAACAAGGTCTGAGCTTCAGTTTCAGTGCTCCTCAGTGGGAGAACTAACAAGATCTAAGATGGGATTGACAGCAGCAGATAGTGCATTAGTGCTGGTTTGCTTTGAGCAGGTGGTTTGTATTTAGTCACTAGATGGCTTGCACATTTTTCTGTAGACCACACCTATTCTGAAGGTTTTACCTGCAGTGGTGCATAGAGTAGATGTGAGAATGCATTTTCTCACTTCACTACTCATTTTGCCCACTAGTGCCAAACCATTCACACTGAGACATGTTCACACAAGGAAGAAATACCCAAATTTTAAAAAAGGTATTTATACCTGGTCACATTGAGTTTCAGTCTTATGCTGCTGTAATCATCAGACTCTCATGGACACAGAACTGGGTTGGTATAATAGAGAATGGCTGAGCTTTTGTTCATTATTTACCCAGGTTTTAGACTTGTGCACATGCCTTAAAGCAACTACAACAGAGGGTTTTAAATTTCCGGTGCTGCGGTCAGATGTTACTCAGAAATAAGGGGAGGAAGTAAAAAATAACTTGAGTGAACATACACACTGTTTAAAACATGTTAGTCTTGTCTGCCAGAGTTGCAGTGGGGAAACCAATTATTTCAGCCCCTAGGCATGGCATGGGGTCAAGTGCTTGCCAACACTTTGGGGTTTTAGGTTTGGGTTTTTTTGAGGTGAACTGCTCCTCACATCACAATGGCCATTGAGTTGGGTTGGTGTGAAGGCAGGTGCATTTAGGAGGCACCAGTGCAGCTGCTTGGGACCCCTCCGTCCCTGCATCCCCACCAGCCCCACACTGGGCCATTTCCCCACAGGGCCCCAGGAGAAGTCGCAGCAGTGGCTGGCACAGCAAGACTGCAGCAGGAGGCAGAGAGGTGGATGGATGGATGGATGGATGGATGGATGGATGGATGGATGGATGGATGGATGGATGTTCTGGGGTGGCACACAGTGGGCACTGCTCCTGGCTCCAAGTTGTCACGGCCTGGCAGCATCTCACAGAGTCTCAGCATGATGATTCATGTAGGAAATGCTGCTTCCCCACCCAGCATTGCCATGGAGACGGGGAAACAGACCCCATTTTTGGGCTCTTTTCTTGGCAGCAGTGTCTGAAGGGAGCGGCCAATGTGTGGGTGCACAAGCCAGCCCTGCTCCACACACTCTCATTATAATTGTATACATACGTGTATATATAAAAATACATCTATACACACTTTTTTTATGCTAGAAAGCCCTTGCAGAAGCTGTTTGAGGAAGTAACCTAAATGACTGGTACAAACCGGAGAATCAGGAAGGCAGATTGGAAAGGGTAAATCCTAATTTTGGAAAAAAAAAACACTACTCCAGCATTCACCATTCAAACTGAGGCAGCACTGAGTTCTTTCCAGTGCCACTGGCTGTGCAGCAGGCATAGGAGAAGCTGGGTGCCCAGCTCAGCAGGGCTGGGTGGGGAGGCAGCCCCAGGCTGAAGGACCACAGCTCCTCAGCCATGCACAGGAAAGCACCTTCTGCAGAGAGGGGGCTCTTTAGGTGAAATGCTGAACACCTTAGGGTACCAGTGAACCCACACCCTTTGTGGTTGGCCTTGCAATGTTTGTGTGACTAAGGAGCTTTCAGGTGTCAAAAGCAGATGCATCTCAGCACAGTGAGGACAAAGAGTGCTCCAACATTTTGGCTGCAGGCAACTGCTTATAAACTACTCATGTCTGTGGCCTATGTGTCCCTTTTACTTGCGTTTGGAGATTAATATAGTGAGACTTGTATTTTTTCTCCCTATTTATAGTGAACTGTGGATTCCAGGATGGTTTATTTCTCCTTTCTTCAGGTGATAAATTGGAGTTGTGATTATCTTTTAATTTATTCCACCATAAATTAAAAGCATCCAGTTGAAACTGCCAGAATTTTACTGATATAAAACTCTCCAGATTTCTCATCCCCAAATCAGTACCAAACTTTGCAATTTCTAGTGGATAACACTCACCTTAGCCAAAGCTTTTGACAGGGGTCATCATGTTCTCATTGTTTAATAGGCCTCAGCAGACCAATACCAAGTAATTTGCCACAGGATTATTAGCTATTTGTAGATTTGAAAACCACTGAAATTAAACCATGAAGTAGGAAATAAGATCATTGGTCCCATGATAACAATAAACAATAACACATAAACTAAATTAATTTAAGCTTAGAAAAATAAAAATTATATAGATTGCAAAATAAAAGCTATCAAACTGTCTTTTTTTCAGATGCTTGTCCTCTTTACAATGTAATTTTCTTACAACCTACCTTTGAGATACATTCTCAGAAATGTAGGTTTCTGTCAGGTAGACAGCAGCTGTTTCAGTTTCTAGAGGAAGAAATCAGATGTGAAAAAGGAAATAATTCAACTGGAATTTGGCCAGAATTGTAGCCAAGTCATGTGATCTGTCACGTGACTTTGATAAGAGGAAAAAAAAATAAAAATAAAAATTTAAAGCAAAAAGGAGTTTTAAGGAAAAATGAAGGTTCTTTGGCCTAACTCCTTGCATTATGCTTCTCAGATGCTGATGTCTCTGAACTGTAGGAGATGTGTTCGTGGTATCTCCTTTATAGTCAAGTGAATTTTGGGAAGTGGGACCCTGCTGTTCTGGCCTTATATTTGAACATCGTTGGTCTCACTTGATCATGGATCCTTTTTTAGTGTTACAATTGTCAGAGTCACTTTTGTGGGAGTGTGTGAAATAACTTGCAGATATGTCAGTTCCTATTTAGACTACTACAAAAATTCATTTTGCATGCTCTTATGATCATTTGCAGTAGTCACTGAATATTTCTTCCAACTATCTGAGCAGCACTTGTCACTTCACTGGCTGATTTGTTTCCTATGTAGCATCAGGTGAGGATTTGGTTTCTACAGAAAATTGCAAAGGAATTGGACAGTGTGTGTTCTTTTTCATCCCCTCCCCTCCCTTCTCATGGGAGCAGTGCTGCCTCCAAAGTAGTGTTTGGCTGATAACCTTGAGCAGTGAAATTTGGGCCTGAAACATCACACTGCTTTTAGCATGGATCACCCAAAAGGCATTAATTTTTTGACAGGTATTTGATTCCAAGTCTACTGTGCCATACTTTCATCTTCCTAGGGATGGATACCATGGATGGATAGGTGAATGCAGAGTGAGCTCTTTTCCTTGCCTGGGCCACACAGTGAGATGAGGAAACCCTCAGTACTCAGTAAAGGCCATGAAGGGTCTGGGTAAAGAATTAAAAAGATCCTTGTCAGGGTTTAATCTCAGCTAGCAAATAGGCTCCACACAGCCACTTGCTCACTCCCCATCCCACTGGGTGGGATGGGGAAGAAATGGAAAAAAAAAAAACAAAAAACCCAAAGGTTGAGATAAAGACAGTGTAACAGGACAGAAAGGGAAAAATAAAATAAAATAAGAAAGATGGCACAAAATAAATGATGCACAATGCAATTCCTCACCACCCACTGACTGATGCCCAGCCTGTCCCCAAGCAGTGGTCACCCCACACACACCCCCTCCCAGCCAACACCCCCAGTTTATGTGCTGAGCATGTCATCACATAGTATGGAAGATGTCTTTGTCCAGTTTGGGTCAGCTGTCCTGGCCATGTCCCCCCAGCTTCTTGTGTACCTCCAGCCTTCTCACTGATGAGACAGAAGCTGAAAAGCCCTTGACTTGGTGCTTAGCAACAACTAAAGCATCAGTGTGTTATCAACATTATTCTCATGCTAAACCCAAAACTCAGTACTACACCAGCTCCTAGAACAAAAGTTAACTCTATCCCAGCTGAAACCAGGACAATCTGTCCAAAATAAACTCTATAAACCCAACATAACTCCAGTGAATTAGAAGCAATCATTACTTGAGTTTGAATAATGAATTTCTAAATTTTTAGATACTATTATTTACCTGGGGCAAAACATGTTTCTCCACTGCTGTGTTGAACTCGCAGTGCAGAACAGCTCCCATTGCAGAATGTAGATAAATTTAACCTTGTACTTTGCTCCTTTTTTCTCTGGAGTTTGTTCTCACCTTTTGTACAGAATGATCTAAATTTACTGGAGCTTTATCACCTGCCTCAGAAAGAAACACCACCTTTTTCTCACAGAATCTGCGAGTTGGATCAGTGAACTTCAAACAGCCAGGGCAAGCTGAGTACACTTGAGGTTCATGTAGTCAATACGCTGTTGTATCTAATAATTAAAAAATGTCTGTTACTGTTCCCTGCAGAGGTTTAACTTCAGTTTAGTGCTGTGGGGCACATAAACCAAACTCCTTCATAGACTTGCTTTGCCTCTTTCTGTTCTGGGTTTCCAATTTTCCTTTGATATAGTTTTTTAATTGTAACATATTTACCATAGGGAGGAAATGTTTTAATCATTAAGACTTTTATTAAGAATCTTTAAGTTACAAACCAAATGTCCGTTTTCTTGCTTAGAAACCTGTTCATTGCCACTCGGTGTTTGTAGCACTGTGAGGGCAGCTCACTGTGTCCCAAAGGTCCTTGTTGTCTCAGTAAACTGCCCTGGTTCTGGACCTGCATCTGCAAAGGTAATGGACCAGGCATACAAAGCATGAGGCACGTGAGTGGTATAAAACACTACAGGTTGTCCCCAGTTTCCCTGTGGATAGACAATGATTAAATCTGGTTTTGTATCTTTTTAATGCCTGAATGTCAGCTTGAATGATGACTGTACAGTCACAAACAAGAACAAGGTTGTGGAAGTGAACAACCTTGACTTGTGGTTTAGATATAATAGAAAAACACAACAGAGTAAGCAAGTAAGCAATATATACAGCTACAGTTGTTAAAGCAACTGTAAAACATAGTCAAACCCGTGTCCTGTGGATTTGTGATCTAAAAGCACTGAAAGTAAATTGGATCTTTAAATCTGGTGATTGTGATCCGGGGTATTTAAGGGACAATTATTTATATTGTGTGAAGAAATATGTTTCTATATTTCTGTGTGAATATATTTGTATATTCCATTTTAATAGTCTGATATTTTGTGGTTTGAGAGACAAAAATATTTTGATAATTTTATATTCACAATATCCTGTTAAACTAAAAGGCAACCTCCGTCGCTTTTTTTCTTTATTGCTATTCAAAGTGGTTTATGTTCTTGCTGCAACTAGAAAACCTTCATACCACATGCACACACATCAGTTACTCATCTAATTCAGTACCTAAACAGTCTAGATGATCAGGGTGAGCCAACTCTGGAATACTCATCACCATTGAACTGTCACACTGAAAGCTGACTAATATTTTGCGATTCTCTTGTCATTTTCTATAACGGTAAAGAGATTTCTATGACAGGTTATAATTTCTGTTTTCTCACATGTAATTAGTCTCCCATCCTATTAAACACAACATATAATGTTTGTATTTTAGAAATAGTTAAGTTGGTATTTCATTTGAGCCACAGGTGGAAGCAAAACAACTGGTTCTCTTGAAAGCATATATTTTATGACGGTGAACTCTTCCAAAGAGACCATCACGTTGCTGCATATAGTATAGCATATCAGAAAGGCAGTGCCTTGAACAAGACACAAATGCCAATTAAAAGTTACCTCATAACAAGATAAAACCCCAGTGAAGTATTCCTGAGTTACAGGGCAGCATGGTATTCTCCTTGGGTCACACATGGATTCTCTACAATTGTACTCTCCAGTCCTATAAAAAGACAGTAAACTGTTTTACTCTTTTACTGGAGTTTTTACTGTGTTTTGGTGTGTGTTCAACATTTGCAGAGCAATACAAAGCTTTAAACATTAACTCAGAACCTGAAGGATACCAGCTACCTGTCAATAGCCTAAAGGAGAGAGGCTAATTTGGAAAGATTCCTCAGTCAAGGAAGAGTTCCTTCTTCAGTTTTAGAAAATGAAGATCATCTGAACTGGGATTGTTACGGCTTGTCTCTGCACACAGTCCTTCTGGTTACCTCTCCTCTCACTCACACATTATCTCCATAGCAGAGAAAGCAGATATGATTAAACAGCAGTTACAAATGCAAAGTATTTACTGGAGATTTGGCTCAAATTAATGTTTTGTCTTGTGTCTCTCAAGTATTCCTGTTCACGAGTATCGTTTTTCTCATTTCTCATGCCTGTCTCTTCAAAGGTTTGTTCTGTTTAAAAATTCCTTCTTTACTGCCCTACTCTGTGAGGCAGTGTGGGGATCTCATCACCTCCTTTCCATCTCACCTTTCCGCTCTGACAGAAGCTGGTGGTATTGACAGATATAGTATCTGCAACTCCCATTTTTAGTGGCATTATTAAGTGTAAACTATTCCACAGTAAAGAAACCACAGAGGCAAAGAAGGGAGAAGGAGTGGACTCCTTTGCTGCAGACACAAGGAATGTTGTTGCAACAGGAGATTATTTGTGTTTGAGCAGTATCTTCAAATCCAGTCGGCTGCTGGCTTGGCCTTGTTGTAGAAATAAATATTGACCATTTTCTGGATATTAATTATTCACCACTGCAGTATGATTTAAAATACATGCAAATTCTCTTATCAAGAAACCCCTAGTAAACATTAATTCTGTGAAACCCTGAGTCACTTGTGTCAATGGCAATATCTGTAGAGATTTCAAGGGGGCTAGAATCTAATCTGGACTACTTGACTCAGTAAAGAAGACATGGGCATGAACAGCTCCAAAAAGTGAATGGGCATATTACTGTGGGGCTTGTTGTGTGTCTTAATTCTTCTGTTAAGAGGAGTTAGGTACTCTGTTACATACTTGTAAGACTCCCATCACTACTTCATGCAAACATGAACTAGATCTTACATAAAATCAACTTACTGGAGCTATTCCTGATGTATTATGGCATCAGTTAAATCAGAACTGAATCTTAAAAACATCTCAGCAGAGTGCTTTGAGCATTACTCAGTGTTGTAAAAAATCCACAAAGGTGTTTCTTACTGGAAGCTGAACAGATGTACTGAAGTGTTGCAACGTAAACAAAGGCACCTTACAACTGGGACACATTTCCTCATACTCACTCCAGTCCTGGGTGCAGAACAAGGTGAGATGAGTAACGTGAATAGAAGGTTTTATTTAATCTTCTGACTTGCTGCAACAGAGAGAACTACTGGAGACTGTGCTGACAGTTTTCTTAAAATGATTGTCTTTAGAACATTTTAGCACTGATAAAATGACAACTAACATTTCAGAACTGTTACAACACTGCACCTTGAGAATGGCCACTCCTTGGGAATTGGTCCAGCAGAGAGAGCATAAGCTATGAGAATACAGGAGAAAAAAACCTGTGGAATGAAGAGACAAGAACTGGTGAGAAATCCAAAGTATTTATAGACATGGAGCCGTCCCCTCTCCCTTGTGTCAAAGACCGTGTTTCCTCCCCAGGACAGTCAGGATTTGCAAGGGCACTCAGTGAATATAAATCTCTCTTGCACAGTGTGAGAGCTTTTAACCTCTGGTTTGCACAATTATAAATGAAAATCCAAGGGGAAAGGCAGAGGGGGGTGTGAGAACAATACTGGAAGAAAGAAGGGCAATGTTTAAATCCTTGGCAGTTGTGCCTTGAGTTTGCCCTATGTGACACTTTCTTACATTGTTTATAGGGCCTGGTTCTGTAGGAACCTCCTGTCTTCAGGAAGTGATATGTAAAATGGTGCACACATACACACACAGACACACACAGAGTGCTGATTGCTTGTACCTGCTGACGTTCTGGCTTTGCATGTTCCCAGGTACAAAATCAACAGGCCTGTTATCCCAGATAATTTGAAGCGTGGTTTTATTTGTTTTCCTGCCCATCCTCCTTACCAGTTTTAATTAGAAGAAAGCTTTTTTTTTTTCCTCTTCTGTTATTTCATACCCTAAAATGTAGTAGTAACTCTCTAGGTCTTTCACTGTAGATAGGGATGTTCCAGAACACGTGGTCTTTAAACCTTAAGTACACCTATCACTGTGTAATTCACCTACCATTTATCTGTGGTTAGGGAATTTCCCTCAACCTGGTTTGGTCCTTTACCTGGCAACTCGAAGTTAAAACCTATCCAGGAGTCTAATTCTCAAGGTTTATTGTGTTGGCTTTTTGTTGTTGTTTTGTTCTGGTTTGTTTGGTTGTTTGCTTTTTGTTTTTGTTTTTTGTTTGTTTGCTTGTGGTTTGTTTGTTTGTTTGTTTGTTTGTTTGTTTTTTAAATAATATTTTCATAGTTACTGTGTTGATAGGTTATGAGAATGACAAGGAAATTTCCAAGCCAACAAATTTTGAACTACTGATTAAAGAAAGCACAAACAACCCTGAATGCAGCATAACAGTCTAGCTAAACTCACCAGTGTCTGCCTCAATGAGAAAGTGGTTTCAACAGCAGTTAAAGCTATTCAAATGATGTGATAGTGAGGCCTGAAGCTGTGGGCAGTGTCAACTCTGTCAGTCATTTCTGCTATGAAAACATCAGTCAGTCCACAAGCACAGAAAGTAGCAGCTTCAGCTGACAAGTTGTCAGTGCGCTACATTCAGGCAATGTCCTCACTTTTTGCTTCCTGAGCCTTCAGCTGGCCTTGACTGCAGTAGTTATAAGTTCTGCTAGTTATAAGTTCTCAAAATCACTGTAAATGGACTGTTCCTATTCTGCAACCCTTGCTTTGAAGGTTCCTCGTGCAGTAAGCTGAAATTATTTCTGTTATCCTAAAATATCTGCTGATTGGACTAATGGCTAGGAAACAGAAGCAGGCAGCTCTTCTGAAAGCAGCAAATGACAGAAAGGAGCTGTGACCTTTATCAGCAGAATAGGGCAGTAAGACACTTGTGAGTTTTCCTTGTTTCTCTCCACAGAAAGTGTCAACTCTGCCCTGCAGTGAATCACCTCTGGGCTTGAGCAGCAACCCAAGCATCACAGCACTGACAGACATTGACATTGTTAACAGACCTGCCTTGCAGTACTTTCAGGTTACCCCTTTGCAAGCGGTTGTTTTGTCACCACACAAATTCAAGGACAGCACAGCCTGTTGTGTCACTTAACTGGGCTTGCTACTGCTACACAAGAGAGCTGGATTCCCCTGCTTACGTCTCTGCACCTGTCTGAGTACCAACAGAGCTGCTTCTTGGCTGCTATAGTGTCTTTTGGGGGCTTTGCAGAATGGATGAGAAAAAATGACCATGTTTCAAGCACTAAATCACTTTCATTGTGAGATTAGTGTTGAGTCATTCTTAGCAAATAGTTATTGAGAATGAGTTACTACATGTGGATAAATGCAGTGCATGCTATCCTTATCTGTGATGGAAGTGGGGTGCTGAAAGGAAGAATTTAGAAAAAATCTGATAGTAAGCAGGATGGAATAAGATGGATTTCAGTTTAAAAAACAGAGGAACTGGAAAAAGCACTGCTCTGAAGGTTTTTGTATAGATTGTTGTTTCCTAAAAGCAAGCACATAAGTTGATACAGACAGCAGCAAGCTGAACAAAGATAGGTTTGGGGGATTTTTCTAACTCACAGTATTCTACTAACCAGAAAGTACAAATTATAAATGCTTGGGAACAGGACCTATGTATAGCTGTTCCAGGTGACTGTTAGAATAGTTACCTGGGATGGCAGTTTGGAAGATGTCATGCAATACAACATGTGGAAGCAACCTTGCTGTGTAATGAAAATAGGCAGGTAGGCCAATGAGGCTATGAAGGATGAGCTCTATTCAAGATTAGATCAGGATAATGTAGCAATACAGTGTTGAGTGACATGGTAACTCTGACCCATGCTTCATAAAAAGTTGTTGATAATAGCACTGGAGTAGATTAAGCCAATTAAGAAAGTGATGAGTTTAAGGGGGTTACAACTGGGTCATCTTATGTTTATAATACTGAAATACCAGGTGTGTTTTCAGTAGCATCTTTTATTACAAGAATAACATCTCTTCTTTAAATTAATTACGTACTCTGAGTGGGAAATTACAGTGACTATTCAGTGCAGCAATGCCCTACCTGTAAGATAAGCAAGCTGAAAAACTATGTGCATGTACACAGGCAGTACTGTATGCTACCTTATAGGATACCAGTGAAGCCTGCTGTTGGGTTTAGCTGTTATTTTCAAGTCTAGTTCCCTTTCAGTCCTATAAAAGGACAAAATACCTTAATGCCATAGGGATGTACTCTTAACACATACCAGCTGGGATTATGTGAGGATGATTAAATTTACATAGATTGAACAGACTGATAAACAGTAGACACTAAACCTTCCATGCTGGATTCTCCTAGGAACTGTACCACCTACCCTGGCTCTTCCCCAGCTATGGTCTTCTGCTCAACTCTGGGTTACTCTGTATTTATTTTGCTTCAGACAGATCTTTCTTCCTACAAACAAACAGTATCACAGATACTTGAATATGACTGCAAAATACCTTTAATATTGTACAGGGGAAGGGGACAGAAAGGAAGAAGACCCTTTCTATGAATAATAGATGAAAATGGATTGGAGCCATTGGATTAGGGCTCTGATCTTGATGGATTAAGCAAAATTATTTATGAGCATATAATTCAGTCTGGCTAGATTCTAATCTAGTTGATTCTTTCTGAAAAAAATATTTCCTAACAAATGTCATCTGATAAGTGATTAGCTCACCTTTTTTTTTTTTTTTGTTGTGTTGAGTCAATTTTTTCCAAGTTTGCTTCATAGTCAACCAGTAATAACTGCCTAAATATCTGCAGTTTTAATTTTTTGTTAATGATGACTCGTCAACCAAATAACAGCATTTCTGTCCCTGCACTATATTAAAAAATAATGATAGCTGTTTCAGTACATGCATCTGTGTGTTTGAAATAACCAGTACTTGAATATTTGTGTTTTCAAGCATTTATGATCATACTTTTTATTAGTGGTAGTAACTACCACGTGATCAAACCTTATCTTAGCAGCAGGAACAATACGCATTCACTGGAATTTCACAATTCTCTGAAACAAATCTGGCAGTAAACTATGCATTGTGCTACCAACAGTCATTGAATAGAATAGAAATGTAATGTGCTTTGTGCGTGTGTTTGGCGAGCCTCAGTTATAAGCTGCATAGAAATGATGACTGGTTCCTCCTTCATTTGTTGTGTGACTTGTTAACTCCTCTGTGGATTAGGTATGGAACAGGAGAACCTTGTTGACAGGTTTCCAAGAAAGAGTGGAACATAAAAATTATCACCACTTTTGCAGCTCATCTAAGTTAGCATCCTTTTTTTTTAAACTCACATATTAGGTATTTTGGGTAAAGGTGAAGGTGTGAGATCTGTTCTGCAGGCAAATAAGAGTTTAATTCTAATCTGGATTTGTAGTAGTTAGTTATTGGCACCAAAGGTAAACCATTAGTTTAATTAAAAACCCAGAATGGGCTTAGCTTTATATTTTTTACATAATTTCATTTTGGGTTTACAATTAATATTAAATATAAATATATTTGATATATTTAATACAAAATTTAATGTGGCTTTTAAAATACACATTCTGAGAGATGACTCCAGGACAGTTGTGAAATGCTGTGCCATGGGCTCTGTAGGCAAGGCAAGGGTACCTGGAAGGCAGAGGGAGAAATGACTGACAGCCATTGGGAACAGTTTTATCCATTCCTGTCTCAGCTAAGCAGAGGAGACCTTCATTGAGCAGTGGGCCTTGAAAAAGCTAATTGAAGAAGTCCTTCCAATTGCCAATCACAAATGAAAATTGACACTAATGCTGCATATTCAGAAAGCTGGCATTGGTGAGAGACTTATGTTGCCTATTTTCAAATGAAAGAGGTCACTCCTTTACTCATTTGTTTGGAGTTTGTCATAATAACTGTAATTATGAGGCACTGCTGTGATAATTTAATGTAATTTAGCATATGATTAGTGAACAAAAATCCAACATAATAATTCTTTCATGGAGCCATGCAACTAATAAATAGTGGCATTCAGTGGCATCTTTCCTGTCAATGCTCTCATCAGGCTTATGTAGCCTATAGTATTTTTACTTGTCTTGCTTTTTTTTGAAAAATGAGCACAAGTATCATAGCAGAATTACTAAAATGAGAGAGGCAAAAAATGCTCTGCCCTTTGGCAGAGAACGCTAACTTATTCATTACCTTGTGAGTACAGCTAAAAGAAGATATTCTCTGAAATCTTTGTCCGTTCCCCCTCTGCTGATACTCTATAATGTCATTGCTGCTGATGCCAGTGGAAAATACTTCCATTGATGGGAGAGGGAAAAGTCATTTCAACAGGCTTTTCTGATACAGACTCCTCTCAGTTGATCTCTAATACAGGAAACAATCTCTGATGTTTTCTCTTCATGTAGAAAAGACTTGAACTGAGGTGTTTTGTATGTCTTGGTCTGCATGCAAGCCACAGAAAACTCAGACAATGCAGTTTATGTGCTACAGTCATGAAGCTGAAGACCCAAAAAAGCTCTATTTCTAAACCCTCCTAAGTGTTAATGTCACTATGTAAACAATACTTAGTATACCTCTCTTCTCAAGGCATCAAGTATCTGAAGGTACAAGTTTTCCAGTCCAGCAGTTTGTCTTAGATGAGTGACTGAATGCTTTCAAATCAGATTTTAAAATACAAAGACTTCATTAAACTCATGCATAGCCTGCAGAAGGCTTGTGGGGAATCTTACCAGCATCTATAAATTACCTGATGGAATGGAGTGAAGACAAGGGACTCAGACTCTTTTCAGTAGTGTCCACCAACAGGACAGGAGTCAATGGGCACACACTGAAATGTATGAGATGTCCTGAACACAATAAAATAGCTTTTAAATGTGAGGGTAGTCAAATACTGACATGGGTTGCTCAGAGAGGTTGTGTCTCCTCCATCTGTGGAGATACTCAAAACTTAATTAGACACGGTCCTGGACAACATGCAGTAGCTGACCCAGCTTTAGGAGGGGAGTTGGACTTGATGATCTCAAGAAGTACCTTCTAACCTCAACTGTTCTGTGATTATTTGTTGTTGGTTTGGGTTTTTTTGTCAAATCATCACCTTCCCAAGCTGTAGTCCAGCTTTTTACTTTAAGAACAGACTTAATGATATTGACTTGTAACCACCCACCAGTGATTAGGATTTAAGTTGATAGTGTTTTGCATGATGTATCATCTACCTCAGGCCAGCCACAACAAACTGGCAAGACTGTCTCTTCAGCAGTTATTTTCAATAGTGCCAGAAACAGACCTTAATTGTCAGCCCAAGATGTTTGCTTTATAATGCTTTGTATTTTTTAACACTGTATCTGCAAAAAAATTCTGCAAAAACTTAAATCTATCAGTATTTCTGAGAAGGGAATATTTTTTTTTTATTTCTGCTTTATACAGGGAAGCAGATTAATCAGGTATCCTGCTTGTCACTGAGGATAAATGTTGATTTTGAGTGACACCTCCCATCTCCTAATCTGATCTAGACTTTAGAAATAGCGAAGATCTCTAGAAATATGTAGCTGAATGGAGCATCTGCAGCTCAAGTTAACCTGGGGAGAAATGCAAAAGATATCTCAGGAGTATGGTACCCATAACCAGATGCTGATTGCATTAAAAATGAATGGGGAGAGCACCGTATTTGCCTCTGCACTGTGATCTTGTCAGCCTGCCTGATTGCTGGAATGTTGTGAGCTGGTACTCCACCATTTCAAAACCTGCTTTTATCAGCTCTGTTCAAAGTCTTTCATTCTAAAGCTGAACCCTCATGGTCCTGCTCTTTCTGTTGTATGGGGATGTGGTTAATCCTCAAGCCCCTGACCTTTCATGATTTGTACTGCTGTCAAGACACATTACACAGCTTTCCAAACTGCTGTGCACTATAGAAGAAAATGTCCAGAGTAGGTTTCTTTTGTTTGAACTACCAGTTTTATCATGCAAGCATTCTTTTTCTTTTTTTATTTTTCTTCTTGGGGAACAAGCCCCACTGTCCCTTTCCAGAATAAAAAGCAGAGCTGAGGAGTTAGAGGAGGTGTAGGGGAGTTGTCTGCAATTTGCAAACCAATGAAAAGTAAATGATTCCTGCT
>NW_009954241.1:1748210-1750557 GCF_000747805.2 Chaetura pelagica
GGAACAGAAGCTGAGAGGAAAATATGAGCATAGCATGAATACCTAGGAAGACAATGGCTTCATTTTACAAAGAAAAAGCCACGATTTCTGAACAAGCCCCTAGCTTTGATGAAAAATGGGTTGTTGGGGTCTAGGAACATCTGTAAGGCACTCAGGGACCTCAGGTCTACTCTTCATGGTCTTTGATGAATAAAAAGTCTGTGGAAAGGTATAGCAACTAGATGGTGTTCTCCCTTTATCCACAGAGACAGCAGATGTAGCAGGTAAGCAGTCTCCCACCCTTAATGTTCCTTCATTCAGAGATTTAACCTTAGGATAGCAGGAACTATTTCTTCTCACTGCCAATTCTGCTTTTGTCTTTCTGAGGATTTCAGTACATGCTGCAGCTGGACTAATGGGAGTTTTGAAATAGACTAAAAATAGCAACTCATTTCACAACCATCAGTGATGACTTTCAGCCATCAGCTTAAGCTGCATTTTGAGCTGATAGAAGAGAAAGGACTTAAATGTATTAGAAATGTCCCTAAAAGAGAAGGTTAAAGAAGGAGTTTGCTTCCAAGATTGATCATGTTCTGCTTAAGAACACCATTCTCATGCCAGAGAGAGATTTCTCACCAATTTTTCTAGCTAGTACCTTTAAGAATAATTTTCTGACATCAGCTTGTCCATAGGAACATTTACCTTGCATGGTAGAAGAGATTAACATCAGCTAGTTTAAGAGGACAACATCCTGTAACAATGATCTAAGCCTTACATGGACACTGATAACATTCAGATTAACAAGCGCAGCGCAGTAAAGAGATCTTTGGGTCACAGTAGATATTCCTCTGAAAATTGCTGCTCAGTAGCTGTCAAAATGCACACAGATCTATGCAGAAAGAGACACAAGAACAAAACATGAATACACCATTGTATAAATCCATAGGTTGCTGGTGTCTGGAGCAGCAGCTCCTTGCAGCTGTGGTCATGCAACTTGCCAAAGGGAACTGTGGGACTCAGGGGTGTGCTAACAAGGGTAACTGGGATGATGATACATGGGGAAAAGGTCTCTGCATGGAGAATCAAACAGCCTCCAGTTCTTTGTTTTTAAACAGAGATGACTGAGGTGGAATTGATTGATTTGATATTATCACAGATGTTGTAGAGAAAGTGAGTGGGAAATGATTATTCACTAACTCTAGCAATACAAGGTAGCTAATGACGGTATCCATTGGCAGATGTAAACAAAATGAAGTCAGTTTTCCCCACACAATCCATCCACACACAATAGTTCTGATATTAAAACCGAGACTCATTGCTATGAACTGTTAGAGAGGGCAAAAGTTCACACAGTAATTAGACAATTTGGGAAGGGTAGGTCTGTCAGAGCATATCAGATATCAAAGTCTGGCAACAACCTTTAGCTCAGAAAGTTCCCAAGCTGCTCACCCCTGAAGCTGGGAGGCTGTTGCCACAGAGGAATTGCTCTGTCCACACCTTGCTTTGCTCTTTGCTGAGCATCCTTTCCTGACAGCTGCTGGAGACTGCAAGAGATAGACGGCAGACAGACCCTATCTATAGTTATCTCTTCAGCTTACCACCCGTGGCATTACAAGTGTCTGTAGATGTTCCAGTGCTGATAGCTTGGATACAAATTCACAGCAACAACAGCACAAAGTCTTCAGTGAAACATGCCCATGATTCACACTTTGCTACTGTAAGGCAGGTCTTGCTGTGATCTCTGCACAGTGGCACAGCCCCGCAGCTGAGCCGCCTGCTTCACGTTTCACTGGGACTTCTCTCTGCGCTGATGTGCTTTGTAATAGTACGGCAGGAAATTCCAACCAGTGAAAAAACAGTTTTCCTGCATTCCCTACTGCTGCTGGCCTACCCTCCAATGGACATTTTGCCAAGCTCCACGTTCCTAAAATTGCATATCCCTTTATATCTTTTGGTAACGGTTGGGACCTTTGATTCAGCACCTCTCCCACTCACCTGCCAGCTCCATTCATGCCAAATAAATACGGTTTTCAGAAAGGAGAGACCTGCTTGGCAAACGGAGAGATAGGACAAAGTGGAAGACAGGTGGGAAAGGGGAGAAGAGCTAGGCAAAGGGCAGATGAAGCTTTTCTGGGGCTTGTGCCCATGATAAATTCTGTGCCCTTTTGGACAGAGAGAAGTAACCAGGAAGCCACAGTGCCCACAACATCAAAAAGGGAAATGTGATTGAAACAAGGTTGAACCAAGTTGGTAGGATCACAGCACAGGGTTCTTTTTAGGAGCTGTACCCCAGACTGCCACAGCATGAGCATGCTCCTATGCATTCCCCCTGATCCTTATGGAAGGACAGGTTTGTTGAGTTCAGCAG
>NW_009954241.1:1750749-1762826 GCF_000747805.2 Chaetura pelagica
CTCCCAGCACTGGCCAGACCCTGAGCCTGGCAGGGGCCAGCCTGACCTTCAGGCTAACACTTTTCTTACTCCCAGGGCCTCTGTTTCTAGACCAAGTTCAGCCCCAAGTAGGTGATGACTTAAGAAGCCCTGGCTTGTGCCTAGTGACCAATGTGTGACCCAGCAGTAGCACAGTTTTAGGAGGCTGGCTCCTGTCCTCTTGCTTAGGAGCATGGAAGATCCTACTGAGCACTCAGCGGGACTTGCTGTAACCCTGCTCTGCTATCAGTGAGCTGAGCACAGCAACCTGCCGTGCAGGGTATGGCAGCTGTCAGTGGGCGAGATAACCTGCAGCAGCGGCTGGGCTGTGCACTGCTGGAGTGACAAACAGATCTGGGCGAGTCACAGGGCTTGCAGGGGCTGGCACTGGGCTCCTGCAGGCGTTCCCGAGGGAGCTGCCATGCTCCAGCATGGCACAGTGGTCACATTAAAAATCAAACTTGTTGCTCAGACCCACTTTGAAGGTACGAGTGCGTACATACCCTGAGAGCTGCAGGAACACCTTGTTGCTGACTGTGCAGAGTCATTTCAGTTTGCAAAATAGTATCAACTGGCAGAGAGATTATTAATGGAACTGATGCTGTGAGGGGCAGGGAGTTTTGGAAAGCTCATCAGGATACTCACCCACCCAGCTCCAGCCTGGTCCCTCCTTGCGTCTGTGTTTCCAAGCTAATTTGTAGTCCATTGCAATAGCTCTCAGTCTCTCCTGTGCTTTCAGTTTGCAGACCAGTCTGCCTGTCTACAGCCATATCAAATGTTTTCAACCAGCTCCACTTTTTCACCCCTGTCAGCCACAATGACTAGACGAGTAGGCTTGGGAGTCAGGCAGGACTGGCAGCCGTGACCTGCGAATCAGCTGCAGACAGGCTCCCTCTGAGGGGGCTGGAGACACTCTCCAGCAAAGCTCTCCGTGGTAATTTAAAGCTTTACCATCTGCAGCTCCCCCTTTTAAGGACCTGCTTTTTTGTGGTGGAAGAGAACAAGTACGTGTTCCCACCTTAATTCACTTGCTCCACATTCCCCCTCATCAACTGGAACCAGCTCTGAAAGCAGTGGTCATGCTGACATGAGGAGAGTGCTTCATCTGCCTCAACAAGATCTCCCTCCACTTTTCTGTATTCCTCAGGAAACCATATCACCTCTTCAAATGTGGTCTTTGCTGAGAAAGAGGTGATCATCTTTTTTTCCACAATAATTAACTCAACAGAGGCAAGATACTTTTGCTTTGGGAGCTGCAATAGGCAATGTCAACTCTAGAAACAGCTGCTGGGTGCAGCTGAAACACTTTCTCTCATTTTTATTTTTTTTTTCCCTGAAATATTTAGAGTAAGGTAAAACAGTGCATTTTGTAAATGAATCTCAATTTAACTAAATTGCCTTAGTGGGAAGGAACCCTGAAAAAGCACTTTAAAACACAGAAGTATTTTGTTGCGATGCTTTCAAATATTCTTTCCATCTGAAGCAACATTTTATTTAGAATTTTTCCTAACTCTTTGGAAGGCTCAAACGAAACATTCTGTGTCCCTTTTATGTTTCTCTGAATTGATAAAAAAATTCCCCACATCTTGGTTTGCACAAAATGTCAGTGTTTTTTCGTTGTGGTTGACCTGAATTCCCCACATAGATCCAATTTTATTAGTATTTTTTAACATGGAAGAACCAACACTTCATCTATCAGCACAGCTCAGAGTGCATTTTGCCTGATTATCTCACAGTAGAAAAGATGCTTTCCTTTGCTTCATTCCATTCTATTTTATACAGCTAGAGTCTTCCTGTGTTGCCGTGAAAATTCCTCTGCCTCCTCCTGGCTGTCCTCACCTCTCCAGGCCTTTCTGTTGTACCCTTCTGCTCTATGTAGGTCAGTACTGCACTTCCCTGGAGTCTCCTCTTGTCATTTCTGAAATGAGATGCTTCATTAGTCTCTCTCCAGTCTTCTGGCATTACTGACTTCTGCAGTCAGCTTGCAGACACCTCAGCTAGTGGCTGTCTTCCCTCCCCCTTGTTTGCCCTACAGAAATAGTACCAAACACATCCATGAGTCAGAAACTCTGGGGAATGCCCATTAGTGTGTGCTGGGTTTCTTCTGGGTGTGTTTCACACTCTGAATCTTATGGAACCTCATTATGTGTCTTTTGCATTTAGATGCTCAACACAGCTAATATTTGAGCAAGACAGATATAATGTTTTAACATTATTTTTTTTTAATCCCTTTAAAATAATTGCATTTTGGGGTAGAGGGAGTTTTGCAAATAAGGGACAGCCCTATGCTTCTAGCTCAAATGGCTCTTATTTTACCCTAAGAAAAAGAAAACTAAATGAAGGGGAAGAGAATTATGTCACATGAGACTGTGTCTCCCTGCCCCCTCCAACGGGAGCACTGAACCTGAGCAAGGCATGGCAGTCGTCTTCTGCTGGGAAGAGACATTTCAAAGGTGGGAAACAGAACAAAGCCTGCATGTTCCTGAGCTCTGCACATGATCACCAACAAATAAGCCTGGCAGCATCTTCATTTTCAGTAGGAGTGTGCTCCATACAGCTAATCTCTTTGTCCTGAGTTGCCATCTGGAGTGTGCCACGAGCAGGTCTGTGCAGCAGAGGTGCTGCAAGCCTGTGACAAGGCGGCAGCGTACCCAGGGCCTGCCAGCAGCCACGGGCTGTTCTGGCTCAGTCACACTTGGAGCTTCATACACAAAATGTACTTGGTGAAGGGCAACAGCCTCTTGTGAGAGGTCTCCTGGAAATAAAAGCCTGCCTTGTATCAGCTGTATTTCTCTCCCACAGTTTGGGAGAAAGATGGTCCTCAGCAGGCTGCTCAGAGCACCACTGGCACCCAGTGTCAGGAAGACTTTCAGAGAGCAGAGGTTTGACAGTGAGCAAAAACACACTAAAACCTGGTGAGGGGATGCTTGGCTCCTGCTGTGCTATAAATAGCCTTTGTCCAGTCTGAACGCCAGGCCAAAGACACGTGGCAGCTGGGGGGCTGGGGGCTGCCCAGTTACCCACCCAGCAGCTGCCCACCGTGCTCGTTGCTCCTCATCACACACAGCCTGTCAGCCACTCACCCCAGCCAGCAGTACCACAACATCCCCAGTTGCCTTAAATGCTGGTGCAGGGCAGCCAGCAGAGCCCCACAGCTCAGCTGGAAAGCCCCTGGGCACACCCACCTTTACCAAGCCAGGGGGCTGCCCTGCTCCCCTGAGCCAACACCACAGGGCCCACACTGCCCTCCCAGCCTTCAGCAGCCACGTCTCCTGGTGGGGGCACAGGGAACCTCTATGGGGTCTTTACAGCCATTGGTGTTTGTGCTTCTGCTGGATGACACAGTTTTTGTCTCTCCTGTTCTTTCCCAGCTTCATCAGCATCCTAATTGTGTTCAGCTCCCTTATATGGCAGGCACATGTAGGCAAGCGCAAGTTTCCAGACTCCTGGCAAAGCTTTCTATTGGAAAAGGGGAAAAAAAACAGCTTGAAAAAGGCAGCCAAGCCCTGATGGCCATAACAGTGCAGGACTATTTATTTCCCCTTTTTAGGCCTGTGCTGGGCTGTCAGAGCAGCAACAGCTCCTGGCAGCTGGGGTGTTTCCCACCCAGGGATCTCAAAGCTGTCTGCTAGGAGTGGTGGACTCTCACTAATCACACTTCAGGGACACGGGGAAGGAAGAACGGAGATGTGACATGGTTTCCTGCCTACCCTGCCTTGCTCCTGTCTCTCCTGACAGCTGCAATTTCTCACCACCTTGAGACTAGGGCCTTACTGTCACACAAGAAGTAGAAAATCACCCATTAATCTTCTTCCTGTTTTTCCCCCAGGAGCTGCTGTGTTTGTTCAGGCAGAGATGCGTTTGCTGAGAGAGGCGAGCGCTGCCCGTCAGCAGCAGCCACCCTTTCTCTGCCCCTCTCCAGAGGGCTCTCCCAGCAGGGAGGCAGCAGCAGGCTCCTGCTTGACATCCATCACTGGGCAATCCATCAGAGGGGTCACCCTCCACTCCAGAGCAAAGTGCTGAGCCCCTGTTGACATTATGTTGACATTATATGACACAACGTTGACATTAACCTCAAAAATGAAAGGTGCAACTTCTGTTTGTAAAGAAAAAGAGAAACAAGGAAAAGGTTTGGGTCATGTGTCCCACCTGCCCCTCACTCTAATGGCTTTGATCCATTTTGGGCTTTGGTCCAAAGGCTCATTAAAAGGAAAGTACAGCCAAGTATCACTCTCAATGAGAGGAAAAAATGGCTCATCCATCAGGAGAAAGACAAACAGTGTCAGATACTGCTTGCTAATTTGCTTTCCCTGGGGAGATCTGCTTCTTTCTAACCAGAGGTGTGTTTTGCTGTAGAGGGACGATGAATCAGCCTCACACTTTCTTACCTCAGCCTTCTCCCTTTCCTGGCATGACCCCAGGGCAGGCACCACCTGTACCCATTGACCTCCTCTGAAATCCTGAATGGGCACTGCTAGGGGAAGAGACACCTATCTCACCAATGCACAGATGGCACCTGGAGTCTCCTGTAACTGAAATGTGGTGAATAGATGCATCCTGTAACAGCAGACTGGTGTTTTGATAAAAAATCCAGAATAATACATAATTCAAAGTGAAGCATGTTTAGTGGCTTGGCAGGTGCCTCACTGCCACAGCTCCCATGTAACCGTAACTGGGGAATTGTTTCAGCAAGCGGGTTGTTTTCAGGTGGGGTACTGCAGGTAACTGCAATGTTATGCTTGCTTTTTCTCCCGTGCCTCTCTTTCTAGTGGGTTTGTACCTGCCTACAGTGGCTGTTCCTTGGTCCTACATACTTAACATATTTTATCAAAGGTCTGAAGGACAGCAGGTTGAATCCTGCATTGATCATGCTTGCAGGTGATATAAGAATTGCAGGCTGGTGAAGAAGGAGAACATCTGCTCACTGATGCAATGCAGCTGAGACTAGTCAGTAGGAAGGACACAATGTGAAATACCTGCTTGGCCAGTGCACAAAAAGCCCTGCCTTGCTGTGGGAGCTGCTGGAAGCTCTGTCCCTCTGGTTAAATCTAGCTTTTTGTCTACAGGTATTCCCATCAGGAACATGCCATTGCAGGGATCCTCAGTCTGGCAGGTGAGAGCACAGTAACAGCAAATAGGGGGAACATCAATCTCAACAGATTCAGCCTGGAAATAAAGCCCTGATTGCCATGGTCAGGGGAACCTCTCCTTGCCACAGCCTGCCAGGGGTTGTAGGCACTGGGAACTTAGCATCGAGATGGGACATTTTTCCAAATAATGTGCTCATGTTCAAGTGGAGTTAATACAGGAAATGCATGTGGTCTCTGCTGGTAGTTTTCATGCCCTTTTCATCTGAGGAGGCAAAAAAATTTTGCTGCTGAAAATGTAGATCCCTTAGAATTATATTTATGTGGACTGCAATACAGTTGTAGAATAGTTTTACTGAAGTTGCCCTGTTTAGTAACTTTTTCTATAGTTTTTGAAACAGCCTGTGCTGTAGGTCAGCTGTCACAGGGCAACCCTGGCAGTCCTGTCTAGTTTTTTTAAAATCTGGTGCTTGTACCAACTTATTCTTGAGAGAAATCTGCATCCTCTAGTGCAGCATTAGTTGGCAGGGTCGTCTGCTTCAGCAGTTGCTATTTTTTAGTCATTGGAAGGAGGGCTGCTTTAAGAAATACCATTTGAGTCATAGGGAAGTTGAGCAGGGGTCAAGTCTCACTGTCCTGAGTAGGAAGTTGCACTCCCACTTCCTTCCTGCCTCTTTCCAGGAGACCTGATAATCCTCTCCCTCCCGCCCTTCTGTCACTGAGCTGCCTGGGGCTTGAAATGTGCCCTGGCTCCCTCAGGAACCTGTTTCCACTCCCAGAAGCAGCCTCTCCCAAACTCCACTGGCTGCCTGCTTTGGTGATACTGTAGGGTATCACTGTGACTTTTTTGTGAACTCTTAGCTATGCTCAGCATCATTCCCATCTCTTATGGGTCCTGGAAAGGTGAGAAATAAAGTAGCTCCAGCTGCAGGATTGTGGGCTGAGGGCCCAGAGGCCAGTGCAGAGCTCTGGGCTGTCCCCTGCCCTTAGCACCTCATTCTACTGGATCACCATGTCTGAGCAATGCCCACTTGACCAAAGCACTTTGTCAGCTGGAGTTATTATTGATGTTGCTGTAAGTTGAATTTTTACTGCTTTGTAAATGGTTGCGTAACACAGGGCAAATGTCATTTAATCCTGTTTTGGAAACAAGGGAAGTTTTGGCCTGTTTCTGCAAGTGACGCCACGAAGGGATGTGGCAAAGAGCTGTGTGAAGGAGTGGGCTAGCTCTGGGCCAGCTGATGGAGAAGGAGATGGCTGAGGACACCATGGCCGTGGCCGGCGCGTGCGCGGTTCCCAAGCAGCGCCGGAGGCAGCGCTTCCTCCCCTCAGCGCGGGCGGAAGGTTGGGCTGGCTCAGCAGCAGCAGGAGAATGTGATCCCACGTGTGCCACTCGAGTCACACCAGCAGCTGCACCAGGGGAGTTTCCTGTGGCAATGGCCACTGCCTCCACAGCTCGGGAGGCACGTCTGGCTACGGAAAGGCCCTGAATGAGGAGAGAGGGCTTAGCTGCCCCAGTGAAGAAAAGAAACAGTGCTGGTGCCCATGCTAACCTGTCACGCTGGAGTAGAAAGATAGGAGGGGGAACTTTCTGGCTGATGTAGAGAAGACTTGCACTCTCAAAAGATCCTCACTTCAGAAACCTGTGTCTTCATCACCTTGGACATGTCAGTGCCCTCACTGAGTGCTTTTCGCCACTGGACCCAAAGCCCTGTACATGTTACCCCTCATCCAGGGTACCTGTCTATCTGCAGTCCTTGATTAAACCACCACCTTCCAGAATTAAAAAGGTAATAATAAGGCACAACTTTCATCTGATTAAAAAATTAATGTATTTTAAAAATATTTTAAAATACTGTAATTTTCACACATGCTGAAATATCACCGTCTCTCTAAGCTGAAGTGAGGTGGGAACAAAACTGGATTCTTGCTTCCTGTGTTTGCAGGACATGTTTGTTACAAGGCTAGCAGAGAGCTTCAGGTACACCAGCTGCAGATGTTCATTCTTACTTTCTTAAAGGTAGCCTTTTGCCTCCTGCCCTGCTGAGCCCCACACATGGTGGGCTGGCAGCCTTGGTGCTCCAGCCTCTCGGGCACAGAGTGGACAACAGGCAAATGTGGAGAACTGAACAGCTCTGGCAGATGCTGGCAGCTCCTTGCTGTGCACGTGGCAGGGATGCATCCTCTGGGCTCATCATGGCTGCTTCCGGCAGGTTCTCTGCACGCCAGCACTGGTGTCCAAGTGCCATCACAGTGCAGCAACTTGTCCTGCTGCAACTGAGGCAGTGTAGGTTTGTCCAGCTGCAGTGTTTGCTGGATGCATTTTTATTTTCACTGAAACAGCTTTTACATGGAGAAGTCAAACTCTCCTCCTAGCTAAACTTTTGTATTATTTTATTGCATTGCAATAGAAAAGTAGAAAGACAACTATCTTTTGCAAATTCCTATTCCTACAGTCATGTAATACTAGGGAATGAAAAAGGAGGCTCCAAATTCTTATTTTTAAGCAACATTTTAATTACGATAAACTATATCTCTTTTGCATGCTCAAGAATTAGGTGTAACACAGGGGATACTTGCAGTCCTTCTGAAACCTTGTCTTTCTTTTTTATGTGGTCTGGTCTGTCAAGTGTGTCACAGTACCTGAGAGCAATGGGCACAGAGAGCTGCCACTGAGCATCACTGCGTTAGGCAGTGGCTGCTCTGCATCTGTCAGCTGGATGCCTCTGCAAAGGAGTGATAAACATTTTGTCATTCCCTATGTTGTCTACAACACAGGAGCCTCTATAAACAGAAAGCAGTTAGCAAGCTAGTATATAGAAAAGATGTAAAAGACAAAAAAAATTCAGACCAAGTGTTACTGTAGTTTTAAGTAGAAATATCCCTGTGCCCTGCTGTTGTGCCCAGATTTCTTCTAAGCAGAAGAAGTTTGTGACCAGAGGGCAACTGGTCCGCAAGCCCAGGTAGTCTGTTGTGAAACTGCATTTCTGAGAAGACCTCGTTATGTTGCCCAATGACTGAGCTGGTCTAACAGCTCGGTCTTCCAGGGCAGCCTTGGGCAGCTGGGCACCTCTCAGCAGTCAGATGATCTTCCTAACACTGCACGAGCTCAGGGTCTGGTGACCCTTGAATAGGGGTCGAGAGCAAGGGGGAGGAAGGAGAAGGATGACATTTTTGGATGCAGATGGAAACAGAAGGGGACCCATGCCAGGATGTGATGTCGCATCAGGGTAAACCAGGGAGCCCTGGCTTATTAGACTTTATTGGGATGATGTGGCATGTCCTGGGGGACTTCACATTGAAAACTCACAAGTGTTCCTGTTTTCCTCCTATTGTCTCTATGAGCCCATTCTTTATTTTCACCACAATGGAGAAGTTAATCACAGGCATGCAGCAGAAAGGACTGCAGGGTGTAATGAGTGTTGGGGCCTGGCTGTGAAACTGCTTCACTGTGACGAGAAGGAAGTGATTCTGCAGAGAAGCCTGAGGCCAGGGAGAAGGTCAGGCTGGGCAGCTGGACCACAACAGCAGAGGGCTAGGCCCACTGTTTGCTGCTCCCTCTTCCTGACCCAAAGCCCTGGTGACAGAAAAGTGACCTTCTGCAGGAGCCAGGCTGGAGCAAAGGGTGCTAAGTGAGCTCCACTGACAGGACATCAATGCTTAGGTACCCTGGAATGGCTTGGGCACCATACAAATCCATGAGAAGCACCATGGCTGTACTCCAGTGTGAAGGAGAATCAGTGGTGGGGATAGCTCATACTGCAGCATGTGTCAAAGCAGTATTTTTGTGGATGCTTGAACACAGATTGTATGGTATTTCCCCCCTTGCAATGAAGGACAGACCATTGGACTAAAAATAAAATCCAAAGTCAGCCCAAAGTGGATTCCTCCAGAACATTGCTCTTGGCCAAACTGCTCTGAATTGGACAACAATGTCTGGAAAAGCTTCTGTGTCCCTTGTCTGGCTAGAGAAAAAATTGTGCTTGATCTTGGCAAATAATCCAGCTCTCTTCAAAACTCAGAATGTTTCTCTCCTTTTTGACCTCGTTGCTGTTGGACTTTTACAGCAACCAGAGTTTGGAAGCTCTCAGTTTTTTGCAAGAAACTGAAAATGTCTGGCAGCTGAACTCAATACATGCAGGAATAAGGTGCTTTATTCTTTCTCCAGAAAGGCACAGAGGAGAGGCATTGTCCAGCCAAGCACTGCCCACAAAAGTATGAAGCAGAGCAAATTTCATCAGCTCCAGCCTGCAGAGATTGCTCTACATAGGAGGAAAAACATCATTCTGTACCACTTAAATCAGTGTTTTGCTGTGTGGGTCAGGAGATCTGTCAGCCATGTACTCAGCTGGGCTGCTGTAGGAGCTGTCGGGAACAACATGCCACCAAATTTTCTCCACCAGGGAACTCAGTTCCTCTGGTTTGAAACACTGGAGTTAGTCATCATTAACTTACTAGACCACTCTTCCGTTATGTAGTGTGCAAGTACATTTTAAACTATCCTTGTAGTGCTCCACATAGTGCTTTATTCCATTGAAAGTCAAAGAAGCAACATCCATTTCTATGGGAAGTGCAAGTGTGAGTAGAAAGTGCCTCCTCTATCTATTGTGGTCAGCTGCTGTTCTCTGGAGCTGGCCCTTGGGTTGGACAAAGGGAGGTGAATCCTCTGGACCATATGTGTGGCACAGGAAGGGCAGATCCAGCAGCCCTGGGAGCAAACACAGGCAGGGTGCCCATCTTCCAGCATGCCCCATGGGTGCTGGAGACAGATGGGCCAAGAGACTCTGCAGTTGACTCTGCAGTTACTCACTAGTGAGATATGCCCAGTTTCCCACCCACCTCCTGCCTGTGTCCTGAGAAGTGCAAGAATTTGATTTCCTGGCTGTTTCCCAGCTGACTCCCAGCCTGAGGGGGTGAATCACAGCAGCACTGTCCTGCAGCCAGACTTGCCCTGAGCTGATCCCTCACTGCCAACAGCATGTCCACACATCAGGACAGCTCCTTTGCCCCACCTCCTAGCATCCCTTGGACTCTGGACCGCTGCAGTCCCCGCCTTGCTGCTCACCTGGTCAGGAAACCTGAGGGAGGGCAATCCAAAGCACCCAGGTGCTCCAAATTTGGCAGGCACTGTGAGCTAGGAATTGTCAGTTCATACAAGTCACACACCTACACCTAAATAAAGTGGGGGACCTTTTCCACATCAAAAAATCTTACCTGTTTTCTCTGCCTCTGCCTCATCACCCCTCCAACCACTGCTCGTTTCTGTGTATCCACTTAGATACACGGGTTTTCAGTTGTGGGGTTTTAAAATTTAAATTCGATCTTGAGACTGAGTGAGATGAGCTCCAAGTAGCAGAATGTGATAGCTCTGTAATATTACACAGCATTAATCTCAGCATGAGTGGGAGCAGGACACTGAGGGATGCACAGCCTGAGAAAACCAGGGAGGCTCAGTAAGTAGCGGGAGCAGATAAGAGCAGATGGCTTGGGAAGATTTTTGGAAGTGAACTATCAGTATAAAGAAGACAGACAGGAGAGAGACAGCCCAGGCCACCTCCAGGGCAGACCTTTCAGTGAGTGCCAGCAGCTCAGTGCTTCTGGATGTGGAATTGATTTCTCTCATTTCCAGGCTGTTGGAAAGCTATTGTCTAGTGCCTGACCTAACGGGAAGTGCAACTGCTCAACACAGGGAGCACATTCAAGAAAAAAATGAAAAGCAAAAAAATTGAATTCAGAGGTTGGCTTTTCCTATTTTTAGCTTGTCTGCAAGTTATCTGGAGATGCATGCAACTTATTTTGGAAAATTGAGGAAGCAGAGGGTGTTGCCAGTATAAAAACCCAAATCTACTGCATTTCTTGTGACAGATGATGAGCTGCAAAAGATACTTAAATAGGCAGTGTCATTAAGGGGGGCTGGGTTTAGGCAGTTGCATTGAAGATTTTTCAAGCAAAAGCTGAAGCACTTGCCTCCCTAATGTTAAGGAGAGACACACAGAGACAGGGAGAGAGATGAACAGAGACCCAACAGGTGTGGTTCCACAGGTGGGGGTCACTGAGTTGTGTAAGTGCTCAGACATTAATGAATTGGGCTGCAGCTGCAACGGTGCATTCCATTTTCAAACCCTCCTTGGGAGGGCCGTGGCACTCTGCTGTTTGCAAAGATCCCCGCAGGTCTGGGGGGGATTTGGCAGCAGGAGTCTTGTTGCTGAGGGTCTGTCCATGTTACAGGCAGGCCAGGCTGAAACATCCCCTGAGACCGGCTCCCTTCCCAGCCCCAGCCCAGCTCCCTTCCCCTCCCTGGCCTGACCCACCACGGAGCTGCAGCCTGAGCTCTGCCAAGCAATCCTGAGGGCTTCACTGAGCTCCCACCGCTGTTTGAGGTCCGCTCCTCTGGAAGGGGAACAGCCCTTCAACCCCAGCCTGGCTGCCTGGGGTCTCTTCTCTGTGCCTTATTGTGCAGGCACGAAGAACTTTGTTTTACCCTGAAGTGCTGTAGCTCAGGGACTCCCACGTAGCTGCTCCTGATGCAGAGCTAAAAACGTCCCTCTCCAAACGCAGCTCTGCCCGCTGCACATGGGCGCTCTCTCTTCTAGCCGCGTTTACTGCTGAGGGCTTGTTGGCTCCCCCGCACGTTTTCCTGGTCAAACAGGAACCTGGCTGAGGTGCCACTCCCTCCTGGGCGCCCTGGGAACCTCGGGGTTCTGCAGCTGAAGTCACAGCAGAGATCACAGCCAGGGGCTCGGGGTTGTGTTCAGCCAGCAGGTTATTGCAGCGCTCGGGCACTAATTGCTGATGAGGTGTGCGCACATAACACGGCTTGTCTTCAATCATGTAAACTCGTATTTCCCCGGCCCTGGCCCTGGCAGCCAAAATGCGATTAAAATTCAGTGAGTTTCCTCCTCTCGCTGCTAACGAGCGTTCCCAGCGAGGCCGGGGAGGGGCTGCGGGGCCGGCGGGTCCCTGGGGCTGCGG
>NW_009954241.1:1763445-1765273 GCF_000747805.2 Chaetura pelagica
CCCTCGGTCGGGCGGGGGGGTCGGTGCTGCCCCGCCACGGACAGCGGGGATGCGCTGTCCCCACGTCGCCTTCAGCCCCAGGTTTCCGACTTCGGGGGAGGAGTGGCTGAAAAAGAGGAAGGGGAGTCTCTGCAGCCCCTGCCCGCCCCGTCCTGGGCCGCCCGGGCCCGCGTCGCGGCGCCTGCCGGACACTCCGTGCAGACCTTGCGTGCGGGGGAGTTTGTTTCTCTCTTATTCCCATCCTCCAGCGGTGCGGAGGAGTGTGGCACCAGCAAGTGACAGCATGTGGAGGGGCTGGGTTGTGCTCCCAGCAGGGTGCTTGCTATTACCTGTGGGCTTTGGATGACGTGAGGAGGAATTGTATTTTCCAGCCTAGGTTGATGGAAACTACTACATAGGATTAGGGTTGTTTGGGTTTTTTTTCCCCTTTTCCTTCCCCTTTCCCTTTCTCTTCCCATAGTTTGGGGTGGTCTTCTGCTCCCTGTGGTCACCTGGGAACTGCCCTGAGCAAGTCCCAGGCTGCCACAAAGGACCTGGACATGGAAAAAGCCCACAGGGCTCCCCTGTGCACGTCCTGCATGCAATATGGTCTTGGCTTTCAGCAGCCTTGTGAAGTGAGGCATGGGTAGCCCTGTGTCCCTTTGCTGGTCTCTCAGCTGGCTGAGGGGTCCAAACTCATACCCTGGGTGGATGCTAATTTATTGAGGAACACTTGCTCCTTTGGCAGATGATCTGCATTTCACTGCATCAGAGATTCAGCTGTCAGCAGAGAGGGCAACATGCATATTTAGGGCCTCCTTTCATGTCAGCCATTGCAGAAAGCATCTGATGCCTAGCAGTAACTGCTTGCAATAATGGATGACTATCAGTAAATGCACCTTTGCATGCCCCATGCAAGTGGGGAGCAAGTCCCTTGCCCCCTCTTGAACCTCACTCTATTTATCACAAGGGCTGATTACTCTGATCTTTGCTCTGAGGGACGTTTCACTAGCAAGCTACATGGTGAATTTACACTCCACCAGGTGTGGCACTCTTGCATCCTATAGGGGTAGTGAAATTTAAGCTTTTCTTCTCAGCACTCTGATGAGACCCCACCTGCAGTACTGTGTCCAGTTCTGAGGGCTGCAACGTAAGGACACGGACCTTCTGGAGCAGGTCCAGAGGAGGGCCACAAAGGTGATCAGAGGGCTGGAGCACCCCTCCTATGAATACAGACTGAGACAGCTGGGGTTGTTCAGCCTGAAGAAAAGAAGGCTCCAGGGAGATCTCATAGCAGCCTTCCAGTACCTGAAGAGCACTGAAAAGAAAAACGGGGACAAACTTTTTGGCAGGACCTGTAGAGATAGGACAAAGAGTAATGTTTTTAAACTAAAGAAGGCAGATTCAGACTAGATACAAGGAAGACATTTACAATGAAGGTGGTGAAAAACTGGCACAGGTTTCCCAGAGAGGTGGTAGAAGCCCCATGCCTAGAAACATTCAAGGTCAGGTTGGACACAGTTCTGAGCAACCTGGTCATGTTGGAGATGTTCCTGCTCACTGCAGGAGGGTTGGACTAGTTGATCTTTGGAGGTCTCTTCCAACCCAAATTATTCTATGATCTCTCGGTCAGGTGTGAAGTTTGAGTCTCATATAAATTGAGCACCACATAAAAGCCAGAGCTGCTCAGACTGGGCCTGTTAGACATCTGCTTCCAACCCCTAAAGCTTCAGCACCGCTTTGCCGCAGTCCCCTTGGGCTTGATGTGCCAGTGTGCCCAGAGCACAGCCATAACAGCACATGGGCATGGCTGCAGTGGCCTTGGTCAGCCCTGCTGGAGCCTCCAGCC
>NW_009954241.1:1766268-1770946 GCF_000747805.2 Chaetura pelagica
TCCCTGGGGCTGCGGGGTCAGCGCTCGGTCCGGCGGGGGGGGCGGTGCTGCCCCGCCACGGACAGCGGGGATGCGCTGTCCCCACGTCGCCTTCAGCCCCAGGTTTCCGACTTCGGGGGAGGAGTGGCTGAAAAAGAGGAAGGTGAGTCTCTGCAGACCCTGCCCGCACCGTCCTGGGCCGCCCGGGCCCGCGTCGCGGCGCCTGCCGGACACTCCGTGCAGACCTTGCGTGCGGGGGAGTTTGTTTCTCTCTTATTCCCATCCTCCAGCGGTGCGGAGGAGTGTGGCACCAGCAAGTGACAGCATGTGGAGGGGCTGGGTTGTGCTCCCAGCAGGGTGCTTGCTATTACCTGTGGGCTTTGGATGACGTGAGGAGGAATTGTATTTTCCAGCCTAGGTTGATGGAAACTACTACATAGGATTAGGGTTGTTTGGGTTTTTTTTCCCCTTTTCCTTCCCCTTTCCCTTTCTCTTCCCATAGTTTGGGGTGGTCTTCTGCTCCCTGTGGTCACCTGGGAACTGCCCTGAGCAAGTCCCAGGCTGCCACAAAGGACCTGGACATGGAAAAAGCCCACAGGGCTCCCCTGTGCACGTCCTGCATGCAATATGGTCTTGGCTTTCAGCAGCCTTGTGAAGTGAGGCATGGGTAGCCCTGTGTCCCTTTGCTGGTCTCTCAGCTGGCTGAGGGGTCCAAACTCATACCCTGGGTGGATGCTAATTTATTGAGGAACACTTGCTCCTTTGGCAGATGATCTGCATTTCACTGCATCAGAGATTCAGCTGTCAGCAGAGAGGGCAACATGCATATTTAGGGCCTCCTTTCATGTCAGCCATTGCAGAAAGCATCTGATGCCTAGCAGTAACTGCTTGCAATAATGGATGACTATCAGTAAATGCACCTTTGCATGCCCCATGCAAGTGGGGAGCAAGTCCCTTGCCCCCTCTTGAACCTCACTCTATTTATCACAAGGGCTGATTACTCTGATCTTTGCTCTGAGGGACGTTTCACTAGCAAGCTACATGGTGAATTTACACTCCACCAGGTGTGGCACTCTTGCATCCTATAGGGGTAGTGAAATTTAAGCTTTTCTTCTCAGCACTCTGATGAGACCCCACCTGCAGTACTGTGTCCAGTTCTGAGGGCTGCAACGTAAGGACACGGACCTTCTGGAGCAGGTCCAGAGGAGGGCCACAAAGGTGATCAGAGGGCTGGAGCACCCCTCCTATGAATACAGACTGAGACAGCTGGGGTTGTTCAGCCTGAAGAAAAGAAGGCTCCAGGGAGATCTCATAGCAGCCTTCCAGTACCTGAAGAGCACTGAAAAGAAAAACGGGGACAAACTTTTTGGCAGGACCTGTAGAGATAGGACAAAGAGTAATGTTTTTAAACTAAAGAAGGCAGATTCAGACTAGATACAAGGAAGACATTTACAATGAAGGTGGTGAAAAACTGGCACAGGTTTCCCAGAGAGGTGGTAGAAGCCCCATGCCTAGAAACATTCAAGGTCAGGTTGGACACAGTTCTGAGCAACCTGGTCATGTTGGAGATGTTCCTGCTCACTGCAGGAGGGTTGGACTAGTTGATCTTTGGAGGTCTCTTCCAACCCAAATTATTCTATGATCTCTCGGTCAGGTGTGAAGTTTGAGTCTCATATAAATTGAGCACCACATAAAAGCCAGAGCTGCTCAGACTGGGCCTGTTAGACATCTGCTTCCAACCCCTAAAGCTTCAGCACCGCTTTGCCGCAGTCCCCTTGGGCTTGATGTGCCAGTGTGCCCAGAGCACAGCCATAACAGCACATGGGCATGGCTGCAGTGGCCTTGGTCAGCCCTGCTGGAGCCTCCAGCCAGGCTACAACAGCCCAGAAGTCACAGCCTCCACCCTGTCAATGGGCTAGTCCAGGTGTTGTCTAATCTGGGCTGGCAGTGTTTGGACCCACAGCTCCTGTGGCATGGAGGAAGGCAGTCAGTCAGCAGGGTGAGGAGGGGTATTAGGGAGGAAGCTCTCTCCTCTGGAAGCTGGCTGTCCTGCAAGGAGGCAAGCAGAGTTCGCAAAGGTGGGACAGTGCAGGGAGTAAGGCCCTTGCCAGCAGCCTAGAAAGTGAAGCTTGGCCCAAAAAGTGAAGGACAGAGCCCCTGACTTGTGGAATAGGTATGTTGTTTTTTTTTCTTTCCCTTTTTTTTTTTTTTGGTAAGTCAGTGACTAAGATAAAGCTATAAAACTCACAGTCACTGATACCACAGTAAAATTTCTTCAAAAGATTCCGAAAACATGAATTTTAACAAATAAGGAAAACTGGCAATCTTAGGACTACCCAGTATAACTCTGCTGCTGGTTGAAACAAAGCTAAATGCAAAACCTGAATGCTGCAGCTCTGGCCATAGCACCACACCATGTAATTTTTCCTGCCTCTCCTCTTGCAAGCTATTTATACCACCCCCACTTCACGTAGGCTGCAGCTGCCGCTGTGCCTGTGTGTCTCAGGCCCAGTGAGCTGCTCTCTGGAGGATGCTTTCTTCTAGGAATCAGGACACAAAAGCCACTGGAGTGTACTGTTCAGCATCTCCCAGTGAAATGGGAAATTGAGGACAGAGAGCAGGGTGGAGGCAGCACTTGTCACTGAACCATGTTGCCCTTTGCACGGAAAGGATGCTGAACTGTCACAACATGAACAGAGCATTGATAGGTGCATAGTGGAGAGAAGAATAAAAAGGAGCCAGAATCTATGTCTGCTTTGAACTCCTTAGAAAAAAAGCTAACATGCACTTCCTCCAAGGTGGTGTAAAGTCTAACTTTCCTGGAGCATATGCCAGACCTCAGAAATTCTTATTAGCTCTCTTATTAACATCCCTGCTAAATCAGTGGGAACAGACTTGAGTGGACACTGAATACTTTTGAAATGGTTTTATTTTTGCACCCTTGGCTGGAACCTTTTAGGCATTTAGCTGCTGGGTGGGCAAGTACATTCCATGCCTCATTTCCAACTGAGCGAGGTTGATTGGGCCAAGCCCTTGCTGTCATGTGCTCACACAAGCAGCCCACAAGACCATCTTGTTGCTAAATCTCTGGGTGTTACAAGGGTGTGGGCTTGTTGTGCAC
The DNA here is from genome assembly GCF_000747805.2 of Chaetura pelagica. NCBI lineage: Eukaryota > Metazoa > Chordata > Aves > Apodiformes > Apodidae > Chaetura > Chaetura pelagica. Next base: position 1,769,369 of record NW_009954241.1, read on the forward strand.
CAGGTTACCACCTGGTACACCTGTACCTCTGATACAGGCAAGGCTTTGCACAGGTCTCTTCTTTTTCAAACAAGAGTAAGATCCCTGGGTGCCTTGCTCTCTAAAGGTAGCTGAAACTGTATCCCCACATTGATATTGGCCTAATTTGGGCCTACAGTGAGATAATTATTAAAAAACTGCAACTCCCACTATGTAGTACTGAATGTTTTGTGGTGACAATGGCCAAGGATCACAAATCAATTTTGGGACCAGGAAAGGAAATAGTTGTGCAATAGCATCACTTCCTATTCAAGTTCTCTACAGACTGGTAATCAAGGTCCGTGATAATAATCACCGGGTAAAGCTGATATATTCTGAGGTACATTGGGCATGAGAGTTAAGTCTTCTTGGTTGTGACTTATATATGATCTTCTTCTTCCAGCAATTCTAACAAGGCTGGGAGCTATGGGTCTAGGCTACAGTTAGACACCAACTCCTGAATTCTTGTGGTACCTTTGTTAGCTACAGTGAGCAGTCTACATGTTTCTGAACAGGAACATCCACATATGCATGTAATGTATTTTTATCTTACAGATTATCAGCATCACAGTTGTAATGAATGCATTTTAACTTTCCTGAGCATCTCTACTATCACCCAGTCTCTATTTTTCAAACTATAATGTAACAAAGAGACATCAGCAGCGTAGTTCCTCAGGCTCTTATTCACATGTAAGACATCTCAGCTGGGAACAGAAACCCACCATACTCTTGTGTTTCTTAGGGCAAGTGTGGTGCTGTGCAGCCAGAATGGGACAACTGCCTTGTGAGTTCATGTGGGTGAGACCAAGCTGGGAACTGCCAGACCAACAAACTTGTGCTCTGCCACCCTACTTCAGCCTTTGTTTTGATTAAAACAGTGAGGGAAACAACAGAGCAGGTTCTCAATAGGCATAATCCAACCTACCTAATTGCTGACTGTTTCTCAAAGGGGCTCACATTGCCTTCCCACTTCCACTGCCTCCTCTGCAGTAAAAAACAACTCCAAAAGTAAAGGCCATGAGTATGGCGGGCTGGTCTGACTCCCCCTTTAGCCTCACCAGATGTAACACAACAGGAGTAAAGCAAATGCAGGGACAAGGTCTTTTCAACTGCAGCTGCCATTGGTTTGGGTCAGGCATAAGATGAAGTTGCAATTGCAACATAACCTGGCATCCAAGATGAGCTTTGATTAACTCTGTTGCTGAAGCTCAGCTTTGCAGTACATGATCCTTCAGGCAAAGTCTCCAACGCAAAACAGACAATGAAGAATATGCCAGAGCTCTCTGACAGTAGAATATAGAAAATGTGCAAAGGTTTGTTATTTTTTTTAATCTGCTGGTGGGCCCTCTCTGTGGAGAGGAGCCAGAGGAGCTTGTGCCTACTCCCTTTTTTATTTTTAGTCTCTCAGATGCCAGTGCTGGCTGACTCAGCACAGATCATGAAGCAATTGTTTGCCAACAGGTGTGTTGTGGTTTACAGCTTCATGTGGTGCTGCACCCCATGGAACTCCTGTCCAGGAAGGCAGGGGTGGTGGGCAGGAATGAAGCTGCCTGCAAGCCG
>NW_009954241.1:1771260-1777291 GCF_000747805.2 Chaetura pelagica
CAGGAATGCAGCTGCCTGCAAGCTGCCCACCAGCCTGGGGAAGTACCACAGAAGCAGGGCAATGGGACCATCGAGCAGATGGGACTTTTTCCTGAAGCACACATGTGGGAAGAAGTGATTTTAGTCTAAGAGCATATGGGTCCTGTGTCAGTTAAGGCAGTTGCTGGGTGCTTCAGTCATAGGATCTGCCCTGTGGTTTGCAGGGTTTCCACTCCAGCACCCAAGAGTTTGTGACCCTAAATTCTTGCTTGCAAGAATCAAAAGAAGAAAAAGAAAAAAACAAAACAAAGCAACCTTCTGGAAGGGACTCTTTAAAATACAATTATTCAGTCAGAAGATTGCTGTTTTACTCCAGATGAAGAGCTATTTTTGAAAGGCAGTGGAAAGGAAAGCAACTTGTTATGTTTTATGGCCTCTGTTGCCCCCTCCAGTCCTACAGTAGTAGTCTGTGCTGTATTTGGGAAACAACAGCCCTGGAAAAACCTGATCTAATAATAATGTCTCAGGCTCATTATTTGATATACATCTGACACGCGTTGGAGGTGAAAATTGGGGTCAGAATTTCCTTTTCAGGAACCGCCAACTTGCTGTCAGAAAAGCGACGCCTGTTTATACAGGAGACAGCTCCACAGGAGCTGGAGAGAACTCACAGAGGAGCTTTCAGCCTTCTCAGACCTTCCTGCCAGAAGTGTGAAACACACCAGTAACCTGCCCGTCTCTAACCTGTGAGCATGTGCATCCATGTGTGTAGAAAAAGTTACACTTAAAAAAATTGTGAGTCCATTTTTCTCTTTGCTGGCAACCCCGAGGGGGCCTGAGCTCGAGGTCTGTTCCTCAGCTGCACCAACCAGAGGGAGCCCCAGCCTCACCATCCCTGTGGTGAGGGGGGGCTCAGCTATAGAAACAAAAAGCACTGACTCCACACCTTTTTAAAGCCACGTCACTGTGGTAACAACCAACAAATACTATAATTATCTTATTATGTCTTATGTCTACTGATGATTTTTTTCCACAGAGATTGTTGATACACTCTAGCACATGCTTAATACACCAAATGTTAATGGTCCAGAGCAGCAGAAGCACACTGCAGGGTAAGGGAAGTCTCCTCTGAAACCTGCTATTCCAGTCTTACAGATGACAGAAGTGTATCTGATCCCTGTGGAAAGACTGGAGTTCTCAGGCTTGTGCACCTTGTCATTATAGTGATACAGTCAGTGTGCTTGACAATGCAATTTAATAACCATTTTAAGATGGTGCAAGTAGAGGCTCCTGTGTGGAGGGTAAGTTCTTCTGCATGTTAGTGTGACTACTTATGCAGTAAATCACATGAAAGAACTACCTGAAAACTTTCCTAGGCTTCTACCCAAAGCTTAATAAAACCCTGGGATAAGGGGGCAATGGGTTTGCTTAGTTTTCAGCTGGATCAGCCTGATTAATCTCACCATTCATCTGAACAGCTATTATTTCTGACACAGGCTGGGGGAGCAAGAGCACACATAGATCTGTGTATCCACATAGAGATGGGGTCAGCCACAGAATCCGGGAGCAACCCTCATGCAGATGACACAGACCCACTGGCACTGAGAGGAAGACTTCTCTGGGACTGGCTGTTCACACTGGCAGTGCCTGCTTCACTCCCATGACTGAGACACCAGAGCAACCTAAGAGCCAATTGCAAAAGGCAGAGCTTTCTGTAGATCAACTAAAATAGATATTAAAATTATTCTTGGTCTTTATACTCGATATAAAAAATACATAAATGACAGCTGTAAAATCTAGTAACCTTTTTTAAGTTGAAAACTATGTTCAAACAAGCATTGCTGTTTAATTCATATGCTGCAAGGATTTCCACTTATGCCTGAAAATGCCTGAATGTAGTCTTACTGAGATAATCCATTTTTAAAAATAGGTAGCTGAGGCTATTCCCAAGAGGTAGAAGCTTGTGGATTTACAGTGCAACTGATTCCAGTGTAAGAAGAGTGAAACAGATATTTGGGTTTACCTGATATACACAACAGCAGTGACAAGTTGTCCACTAATGAAAGATATGATGCAATTAGACTGCTAAACTTTCTACTTTGGGAGTTTATCAAAAGAGGCCAGGACTTTAAATTAAATGAGAAGAATCAAAGATAAATTCTGCTATTACAGAATTCTCCTATTCCCCACTTTCATCTGAAGCTCTCTTGAGAAGCTCTCTCAGAGCTACCAAGCTGGTGAAAGGTCTGGAAAATAAGTCATATGAGGAGAGGCTGAGGAAATTGGGATTGTTTAGTTTGAAGAAGAGGAGGCTGAGGGGAGGCCTCATTGCTCTCTACAACTACCTGAAAGGAGGTTGTAGGGAGGTGGGAGTTGGCCTCTTCTCTCAAGTGAATAATGACAGGATGAGAGAAAATGGCCCGAAGCTGCTCTAGGGGAGGTTTAGGCTGAATATTAGAAGGAATTTCTTTACCAAAAGAGTGGTTGGACAGTGGAACAGGCTGCCCAGGAAGGTGGTGGAGTCACCATCCCTGGAAGCATTTAAAAGAAATGCAGATACAGTGCTTAGTGACATGATTTAAGAACTGAACAAGTAAATTAGGTTATGGTAGAAGAATTTAGGTTATGGTTGGATCTTCAAGGTCCCTTCCAGCCAGGATGATTCTATGATTCTGTGAGAATGGCCTCAGATCTAGATGCAAACTGCCTTGTTAATAATAAAAAATGAATAAATATTGTGAAGGAGCACATCTGTGAAAGGTATTACAAATTTAAGCTGCTGAACTGGGAGAGCAGAAAGGATCAGGAGGAATTAAACAAAGTTTTGCAGTATATTTTGGCACACCAGGTACCGTACAGTGGGTGCTAAAGGACAGCAGGGCCAGAGCATGTATTATGAGCTGGGACTAGAAAAGAGAGAACAGTTGGCAAAGAGAAAAGAGAAAAAAAAGTCAAGGACAGTAGGAAGAAAACATGCAAAGCAGGCACTTTAAAAGGAAAACCTTTATGTTTTCACAGTGAGCAAGATGGCACAATTTCTACTGGCTTTTAAATAGATTTAAAACCACTACCTATTACAGCCTTTTAGTCCATTTACAGAGAACATATGGTCTAAGCACTGAACAGATACAAATTAAAAGCAGCCTTAGCCTAAAAGGCACATGAAATGCCAGGGGGGAAAAAAAGAGGCAAAAATTAAGAACTCCCACAAGTTCTGCCATTTGGAGATCCTCACTGGAGTGCAGAGAGCCTGTGTTACCATGAGCATCCTCCCTGCATCTGAGGTGAATAAGCTTTCTGGTGAGTGACAGAGAAAAACATTTGCTGTTATTTTTCTGCATCATCTGCTATCTTGTGCCACACACTTTAAAACCTCTTCCTGTGACAAATCAGGCAAATACCAAGGAACACTCGGTATAACGGAGAACCTGGAATTCTTCCCAGACTCCATACAAGCCCAACGTTGTAAATGAGCAGACACTAGACTAACCCAGCTCACGCACCTTTAAGATTAATTGCAATGAATGACTCTTCTCCACACATCCCAGAAACACTGGCAAGTATTTGCCTACTAAACCTTTGGCCCTATTACTATCTACATGGCAGAAATATGTTACCAGCCAACTTCTCCTTCAAATGGAGAAGATGTTGAGGAAGAATTATTAAGACAGGTAAAGAAAAACTGAAGAATAGTGTGTAAATATTTAACATGCTCTTCCCAAGCACTACCAAGGTATTATACATAAATGTCCATGTATTGTGTATAGGCAGAGTAATTTGGCTTCATCTAGAGCTGGAGTAGAAGGAATGAAAAAGGAGAAGAAACGAACATTTAAAGAATCCTGATATCTAAGACAACAATATCACTGGTGAGGAATATAGCAGCTCCTTTTCTCTAGACTGGCCTCAGGACACTTAATTCTTGTGTCATTCATCTTCCAAGGCCAGTCAGGCCCCACTTCCTGAAAATGTGTTCACAAACCATCTGTTTCCCCCTGGGTTCTTCAGAAGGACACAGGAAAGGTTCAACTTAAAAATCATTTTATTATTAAGATAATCTTCCCATTTAGCCAAGTGTGGGTCATGTATAAGGAATGACGGTAAATATTCCATTTGAGATTTCTTTATACATATTTCCATTGATAAATAAACTCTGAATTCACATAAAAAAGTTAAACTTAAATAACTAATAATTTTTTGTAACAGGCATACATTGGTAAAATACAAATACTCTTGTAATCAGCCTTTGCTCTAAATAGAGATAACAGTTAGCCACACATCACAGTTATTAACAACTAAAACCAAGAAGTCAACTGATTTTCTGGCCTGGACTAAATTAGAGATGGAAACAAAATTCACATTTTGACTTTGGGCCAAAAGAGGTTGAGAGGCAGGAAGAGAACAGTTTTATTAACAGTCTTGTTAAAAATAGTCTGCTCTGCCACTGAATTTTAACTTGAATATATTATTCTACGTTTGGTAGTTGATTCCATTATAATTTTATGTAGCACTCAAGTATCACTAACAAAATATGGCACATCATTCATGAACAATATAACGAAGTTTAGAACTACCAGGGCAAAAACATGGGTGATATGAGTGATTTGGTTCTGGTTAGCCATTTTGTCCTCTCAGTCTGCCATTAATGTATTGCATCACGTCACTGTTTTGGCCACTTTCCTGCGAGACTGGAGTTTGTCATCTGTAGCTCTGAAGTTTTTCAAACTAACCAGTTTACCAGGCAGCCTGATACACTGGGTTTCCTCACCCAGAAGTCAGACCAAAATGGGTTGGTCAAGATCCCCCCCTCAAAGGACTCTGGGAATGATGGTGAAAGGGACCACAGGACTGCTGGCTTCAAGCTCCAGCGCTGTCAGGAAGCATTCGGTTGCAGCATCATCATTGCCTTGAGCCTGCAGAACCTCTCCCAGGCCATTCCAGACCTCATGGGCAGTGGAATTCACCTGGACAGCATCTCTGAGGATCTTCTCTGCCAAACTATAGCGCCCGAGCTGGTGAAGTATCAGAGCCTGCAAGAAAACAAAGGAAAAACGGTGGAGATTTGCTTTATTCCAGGATTATAAAAACCTTCACAACATTATGCATTTTTACCGTGTGACTCTGCATTGCAAAATGCATATGGACCAGAGAAAACTCTCTGTTTTCCAGCAAGGCTTCCTGATTACATGTATACAGATTCCTTCTAAGGAATCTTCCTCTCCCAACCCCGATTTCTTGAACCATGACTTCTTTTATTTCTCTTTGTACATTTGTCTCTTGAATCCTTATCAACCTAAGCACCAAAGATTAGAAAGTACTGAAATTCTATGCAAATGCTGAATTATCCACCAAATGTTTCTGGAATTCTGCCCACCAGGCTCACTTGGAGCACGGGCAGTCTGCTAACTCCATGCTACAGAGCAGCAGAGCAGACCATGCTCTGAAGAACAATATAGAAAGTGCTGTATAGTACTGGCAAGTAAATAAAGGCAATGAAGGCTAATTTCTATCAGCCTAGCAGATGTTCTTACATAAAGGTGCTGGAGGCCTTTTCTGGTTTGGGGTTTTTTTTGAGCTGTGAAGTGAGTCAGCATTTCCAGAGTGAGTGAACAGTCCTTCCAATCAAAAAATCAGATAATTTTCAGGGTAGTTTTGTTTTTTTTTTCTCTGCAGGGAAGTGACTGTCAGTGACTGGGAGGTATCAGATATGAAACTACAAAAAAATTGAAGCAAGGAGGTGGAATATATAAAGGTGATTTGGCTGCATGCACCTAGCCTTAGTAAAATTAATTCTTAATTTTTCAGACAAGATTCTCTAATCAATTCACAAAAAAAACCCAAACAAAAATGTATATTTGTGTATTTTACACTATTTAAACATGTAAGTCCTTTGAATATTGGTAATCCTTTTTTTTTTTCCAGATATGCTAGTCTATTTTCCCTGCTTACTAAGGATACAAGCTGTTTTTTTCAAGACCAAAGGAAACAACCAGATTTTGCAGATATAAACCTGTTGATGGGAATAGAAACATGTTATGTCACATCTGCCTTT
>NW_009954241.1:1777325-1819086 GCF_000747805.2 Chaetura pelagica
TTCCAGGTGATAGAACTAGAGCAAACACTAGTTGTTTGCCTGCGGTTACACTTTTCTAAGAATATAAGCTACTGAGCACTAGAGAAGGATCTGTTTTTGCATGGGCAATCAGGTCGCATCCTTTTTTGAGGCGGAGTCTCCTGAAAGCCAGTTGTCCACTGGTGTCTCAGGCTGGGATGGTATGAAGACTCCTGCTGTGGGGACCAGCACCAAGGTGAGGAGCTTTGCTTACAAAGAATCAACAGAGAGAAAACTAGATTTGTTTCACGCGAAGTATCAAAAAGATGGTGACACTTGGTCTATGGACTGAGCAATCTAGAGAAAGATAACATAATATCCTCTGACTCAGTCACTCCCTCAGAACGATGGTCACATATCATATGTTGTAAGTGTCCAGTTTGTAAATCTCCTTCTTTATGACTTAATATTCTGAAGCACATAATATTTCTAATTGTTTGCAGTCATTGCCTGGCTTTGTTTTAACACACGTTCTACTGCAGATCAGAGGGAGAAGGAGCAGGCAGCAACACCCTTCCGTGACCTCACACCATCATCCACCCAAGAAAACTGACCTCTGGTTTACCAGCTGTCAGCACAGGCCTGCTCTCTGTACTAAACCCTTCAGGAATAAAAAACCAAACCACTAAACCAAACAAAAAGACAACAAAAAACCAAAACTAAACTAAAAAAGCACCCTAAAACAAAACTCCTCTAAGATTTCCCAGAGATCAATCCAAATTATCCTAGCCCTTCACTTTGCTTCCTAACTGGAAAAAAAATCTCAAAGCTACCAGTTTCTGGCCTTCACCTGCTTAGCAGCAGATGTACAGACAATATTTATCCGCAGAATAATGTTAGGTCTCTTGCTTTGTGGCTGGAAATGGGCTTGAACAACATATTGACTGCAGAAACACAGAGGGGTAGCTAAGTGACATATGGCTCACATCTTCAGACTTGGTGTGTCAGTTTAAAACCTAAACAGAACATCTCCTCCCTGTACCCTCTTTATAAACAGGCACATAAACTTTTTTAAAAAAATAAATATGATAGGGATTTTGGAATCTGAATCAATCAGAAAAACTGCTATTTAATCATTTAGGTAAGTAATAAGGAATATTAGTAGGAAAACACTCATTTTACAAAAGATTATGAAACAGAAAATTCCTAAGGAATTACAAAAATGTAAGGCAACCAATTTGTTCTTTGTAGATTTTAAAGTGCTGCAGTACATTACAGAGTTGTTTGAGACAACTGTTGGCACCCTGAAGGATCTTTCCTGCTGTTGCATCTCTTTCACTAGCTCTTTCACACGGAAGACTAATAAATTTATGACATTTACTTCTAACACAGTTATAAAAGCCTCCAATCATAGAACGGTTTGGGTTGGAAGAGAATTTTGAAGGTCATCTAGTCCAACCCCCTGCGATGAGCAGGGACATCTTCAACAAGATCAGGTTGCTCAGAGCACTTTCCAGCCTGACACTGAAGCCTCTATTGCGTGTAGGCTTCTTAATTTTGCAGCTCTGTACAAATTTTGTTTTTTCACTTTTCCCTATATTTGGTTTGCTTAGAATTTTGAGGTTCTTTTGGCATTGGTTTATTTTGGGCAAATCACTTTCCCAAAGTGTCTTAAGGCTTCCAGTTTCTGTCTCTTCAGGATGGCTTTATGTTAGTAACTATCTAGGCAAATCTTTCTTTTCTTTTAGCCAGTCCTACATTGTAGAGGTTGATTTTGTAACTGAAAAAACTCACAGAAAAAACTCTAATCAGAAATGGCACAAGCAAAATGTAATGGGAATCTCTGAAGAAGGAGGAGACTTTTTTGTGCCATCCTTGCAGAAGTGAAAGCAGCACTTAGTGTCTCCAATTCATTGGTATTTATACCAGTCTCTTTGAATAATCAACAGTACTCGGAGATTTGTGGAGTTCATATTCCCTCTGCTCCAGGAAAGGTCAACAGACCTTTACAGTGTCCAGGCATCGTTGGGGCTCAGAGCTGGGAGTATCAAGGACTTTTCAATGCCACGAGCCTATAGAGGCTGCCTTTCCAAAAGAGAGTTTTTCTGTGTGGCTGCCTGCAACAGGGAGGCACTGTAGGCACTTCAAGCACGGTTCTACACAGCTTCACATGACAACAGAACAAAACCCACAAGGAATTAATAAAAAGGGGAAAAAAGTGCTTTCAACTTTCTTCTCCACTACAGGTTATTTTCAAGATCTTGCCGAGTATTTCCTCACCCATTCTGGAGTCACAGATTCTCCCTCTAGTTAGTCAATGATTTTACATGTGTTTCCTCCCTCGATCCTTTACCCTTTCACTTCATTTTACATTGTCCCACATATAGAACTGCTGTTTGCTGATTTCACCAAAGCACCTGTCCAAGGATTGGTTTTATAATGCTCAGCCAAACAGGGTGTAACCCATGACTGAAGGCCGCTGGTGCTGTTGTCAAAACATAAGTAATTTGTTAGTTTTTACTCAGTATCTCCTAGGTACCTACAAAAATACAATCCAGAAAAACCAGCTTCTAAGTCTGAATAGACAGGAATATCTTAATGTACCATCAAAAACATTTGGCTGAATAACCTTCATTTATACTTATCTTTCATGTGTTTAGGAATTGGGATTATATCCTCTGTATTTTGGATACTGTCTTGGGAATAATAATAATAATAATGTTTAGTTTTTAAATTAATGACATCACAAGAACTATGAGAGTGATAATACAATTAGATAAGAAAATGATATGATGTATAAAGCAATAGGTTGATTATAAGAACTAAGCAGAAATATGGCAAAACTCAGTAAAACAAAGTGGAAAATAACAAAAAAGTAACACAGAAGTTCTGTGGTATGGTAGAAGCCTGTCAACCAAGCAGCTTGGAAGAAGTATTTCGATACATCAGGCAACCACAGGATGACCATGTAAAAAAGTGACAGTGTGAAAGAGGAAAACTCAGCTGACATGAGGAGAAGCTTCCAGTAGAAAGACAGCAGGAACTTTAGCAGCTGTGCCATACACAGCTAGGGTAGTGACTCCTCTGGCACCTTGTGCAGCCTCCTCTGTTCAACAAAGGTCATTCAAACCTGGCACAGAAAATGACTACTGAGACAATAAAAAAAAAATTAAAAAATCTTCATTTACAAGATGAAACTAACAGACTTGGTTTGTTTAACCTAGCAATCAAAAGCTGAGAGGAGATGAAGTCACTTGCTATAAAAACAATAGAGAGAACAAAATAGAGAAAAACTATTTCAGTTAAGAGAATAATGCTGGCACAAGAATACACGTGTAAGTTTGCTGTAAGTTTACCAAAAAAAGGTGAAGACACTCCTGGCAACTGCATCAGAGAGATTTTGGAACAGCTTTCTACCCTCAGTAGCAGGGTGCTGAACTTTCAGCACTGAACTCTCTTATAACTCTGCAAAGAAGGAAACTGTTAACTGGGAGAACTGGAGAGTATGAGAAGAAATTTGGTCAACCTAACATGCAAAAACACAGCAGAGACACCACATTAAGAACTGCAGCCTGTTGACCTGCAAAAGACTCAGCTACCAAGATTGGAGTTTCACCAGATAAGATAATAATAATTGTTTCCTAGTGTGACAATTACATGACTTATTTGCTAAAGAGCTTCTACATTTGTATGATGCAGACCTTATTTAGGTAAAAAATACTCCTCAGAGATAAAATTTCCCCTTCCATAAACAACAGCTATAAGAAAACATCATAAGCATATGAAAATCATATGATGAGCTGCTGAAGCCCAGTAAGCTAGCAGCTACAAAGGTGTAATCAGATATAGAGCTATACAGATGGATGTGGAAAATAATGATTAATTTTTTAAAAAGTGATAATAAAAGAATTCATGACATTCAGTTGCCCAGTAACCTCCTCAGGTCACTACTGTATTTTTATTTGAAAAGTCCAGGTTTGCCTGAGAGAATCAACTTTCAACCATGGTATGCAGAAAGACACGATCTTATCTACATCTTATCTACAAATCTTGAAAATCAAGGATTATGGCCACAGTTACAAAACTTGATATGCAATGTATGCATTGCAAATCCACGTGTACTGTAATTTTAGCATCACAAAACTGCTCCTTGTTACATGCTGCTTTTTCAGCCTGTTTTGCATGTGTTAAGGTGGCTGCTATTTTCAAACAAATCTATCAAACTTGAAGATTTACCAGAGACAACAGTGTTATGCTATAATAATGAAACAGAAGTGTTAGCAAGGCAAACCAAGAAGAATGTCCTGATATATGTATGATAAATGTATTCTATAATAAATATCTTACACTTCTGTAGAGTGAAACAGCACACTATTTATATACTGTGCCCTCTTGTTTTCCTTTTAGCTGATGAATCTGTGCTGAAATGTGTCCATCTAATAGAAGTATGACTTTGCAAAAGAAATAATTTGCTAACTCCTCCTTTTGAAGGCATATATCAGAACAGTTGCATGTTTTAGTCATTGTAACTACTTTCTGCAAGTGTGAAAAAATTGTGACAGGGTGTATCAGTTCAAAATAAGCTGTTCCATCAGAAAACCAATGAATAAAAATAGCTCTGTATCTGCAATGACAGATACAGATGCATTTTAATGCAGGGATTTTGAAGAAGGTCCATATTAGAAGGTTTTAAAGCAACTAGATTGACCACTAACACAAGTAAATATAATTTTCCACAAAATAAATGAATATATAATTTCTTAATTGGAAAAGAATCTGCAATGTATATGTAATTTGTTTCCAAAATTTTGTTTTCTCTAATAATGCAATTCTTTCAAATAATAAAAAAGTGCGTTTCTTCAAATATGCTCAAAACTTCCTGGCACCTCAGTATGGATTATTTTTTTAATTTACGACAACCAGCTAATAATACTACAGCTGATCAAAGCAACTGCACCTGCAGCCAACATTTTTGTTTGCTGCGTATCCCAAAACACTGCCTGTTCTACATGTCCCTTCCTGCCTGCCTTGTCCTTTCCTTGACCCCCAGCACACCCAGAAACTGAGCTGTGTGCTCTGTGTCACCACTGGAGCAAGTTCCCAACCCCAGTTTGTTATTTCTTTACCCTTCCCCCAATGCTAACATACCCCCTAAGGTATCCGATTGCTTCCCCTGCTACAAAACACTTGTTGCTAGGAGAAAACCTACTGCTTGGCAACAGATTTTTAAAACAACAACTTTTGGCTTTGTTACTCACTCAACTTTACATTGCCAGTGTGAAATAACGAACGTGCGTGGTTGTCAGTGCATCTGTGTATTTATAATCCCCTGGGAAAGGACTGACCCCTTCCAACAGGGATGTGCTTGCCTTTTAGTTCATTACTGTTTACAGCCAATAAAGCAACAAGCTTCGAAATGGAAAGTTTGTTTGGTTTTTTAGTTATTTTTTTTTCAAAAATTGCTGATCACAGCCTTTTGCCAAGATGGAAGCTCTTGGGGGACTTCTGTAAAGATATGATCTTGCAATAATCTGCTATAATGTTGATTTATGCTTTATGTGAACATTGTATCAGCTCACAGAAACATAGCATGACTACTGTGCTGTATTGCAAGAACTAATTTAACTATAGCAAGCACACGGGAAACAAACACAACACCTTACTGATGGAGTGAAACAGTGACTTCAGAGATTATCAGATTTTTAATCTCCATCTGAAAATTATACTGAGGGTCTTATTCCATAAGATGCATCTACAAACACAGTATAACCACAAGGATTCTCCCTTCAGAAGTCAGACAGTTACAGCTCTGACAAGGACAGCATCACCACTGGCATCAGGGAATAATGAAGAAGCACTTTAGTTCTCAGACTATGGCCAGTCCTGAATCTGGAATATGTGTTATCTGGTGCAAATGTTTTACATCTGCTCCCAGCTGTGACACCATGAGGTGACATTGAAGTGTTGGTGATTTGTCTCTCGACCATCTCCACCCATCCAGCTCAGCTGTGTCTTCTCTGCCCTCTCTCCCCGCACTGAAGTCACATCAGTGTCTTCTCACCTTTCCCACAAAGGATAGAAGAGGTTTTCCCAGATGTACAGCATCCCTCAAGTTCACACACCTGCCATGAAAACTGTGCTGGAGATCACAGCTACAGACACTTCTGTTTACTAAGTGGGCCCATAGTAATTTTTTTTAACTCAGTATGTTCTTGTATATTGACATTCATATACTCACCTCTTTTCTCCTAGGCAGATATTTTATATGTGTAAGTGCATGACCTAATTATAATATAGTCACAACTGAAATCCTACCATTTTATGAGTTTAAGCTGTGGCTGTGTTTCAACACTGGTTTCAAAAGCCAGGCTAACTTTACTACTACATCACACCTGCAGAGACTCGGTTTGTTATTGATGCCATTATTTTATCAGTTTTGAGTCAAAGGGTCAGAAGTAAAGAAAACCAGATTTGTGTTATTCAAGACTTAGGACTAACATAAAAGTGTTGCCTTCAATATCCGAAAGAGAAAAAAAAAATCCTCAAAAAAAATTACACAAGTACCAAATAGGCTAGAGAAACAGAAAATCTCAGACCACGATTCTTGAAATGTCGAAGTCAGCCCAGAATCAATATTCAAGCATCTGAGCAAAAGCTGGATTTTTCACAAGAATGGAGGATATTGGGCACTCAGTGTACTTACTTCTCCACTGCCTAAAGACTAGATTTCAATTTAGTACATCTGATGGTTTCTGGTTTTGAAAGTTTGTGCTCCTGCAAAATTATCATAATGTCAAGAAATTAATGTTCTGTCCATAAGTCAACCACTGATAGAATTAAAGAATAAATAGTAAGGAAAATAAAGCAATTACTTTTTAAGAATCTGTTTTTCATTAGTGACAGTTTCTTTGTATAATGACAATGAACATCTTGGTGGAATGTGACTTCTGGAAATAGTAATTAGAAAAACTGATCCAATGTTTTAATGAAGAAATCAATCTGAAGTCAGGGGAATAGCTAATAGCTTGTGTATCAAAGAAAAATCAGAGTTGCAGACCCAGTACAAGATTCTGTGGTTAAAAATTACAATTAATAGAACTGTCAAAGTTAAAATTGAGTACTTTGGAGGTCTTTGACTAGAATGTCACTATATTGAAAGCTTGCACTTGTAGTCCTTACTTGTAGACACTCAGTACTACAGAAATTAGCATGCACTTGTCTGAACTTTCAAGACTGTGGAAAAAGAATCAGAAGTGAAGGATACTCTTCTGAATCATCCTTTTGCATTTATGCATGTGCATTTCTCTCAAATATTCTGACAAATGCTGTATTAAATATTCAGAGTCAGGACTGCAGTATAAGATAAAAGATGACCAGTCCTTTGATTACTAAACTAAAACAGAAATTAAAAGATTAAGGCACATAATTCATATTTTTATTCCTTTTACCCTTAGCCAAAGAGACTTTTGCATATAGAAGTAAATACATACACGTTATAACTATGGCTAATGTCATTGTTTGAAAAGTGTTAAATGAAATGCAGAGATTGTAAGTACATTGCTAATCTGTCAGTGTGACAGGGCAGCTGCCAGCAGACCCACCTTTAAGGGAAGACTATTTTCAGTGTGAAGGGAAGGCACTCACCCTCCCATCTCTGCACCATCAGTCAGAGATAAGAAGAGCCAAACCATAACCACTGGCTAAGAAAGGGCTTTCAGCACTGTCAGAAAAACAAAGTGTTTCTTTATACCGACTGACCTTTCACAAAACTGGAAGAATTTGAATAGACTGAGAACTAAGCTTTGGACAGTTAGAGAGAAACCCAAACAGCAGTTTTGGAGAAAACCCAGTAAAAATTATTTCAAACAAAAGACAAATGTAACATTAATGTATCTCAACATATCAGCTTTTGCTAATACTCATCTGGAAGTAAACAAATAAATATAGCTGAACTATTGCCTACCTTTTATAATCCAACACCATCCAAGCCTATCAGGCTTCCTCACTGCTACCTTTTGTTGTGGATCATCATTAACTTTTTACTTAAAACAACCAAAAATAAGGCATTTTCAGTTTAATTAACATCAGATCAGAAGACCTCTCATGGGTCATTAATTTTGCTCCCTCATTGTCACCAACAACCTCAGCCTCTTGTTCTACACAACATTTAGACTGGGAAGAGCTGAAAATGCTCTTCAAATAATCCTCCCAAATTTTTCCCTAGCCAGTTTATTTTCATTTGTTCCAGTGTCAATGTCACCTAGCCTTATTTTGTTAATGCTTATTCCTCTCATGTTTACATGGAACATTCATTATTATTAAAGTTTCCTACTCCTCCCAGGAAACGCCCCACAGACTTTCCAGTGCTACAATTCAGTCACCTCAGTGCTCTCTGTGCTTAAGGACAAAACAGATGTGAAGCTACAGAAAATTCTGTCATCCAGCCAAGAATCACAGGGCCCCAAGTGAAACCTATGCTTTAGTTCACACTGAGTGTAGACTTGCCCTGTTGGCCAGCCTCAACTGGTTTTACTGAGCATGGCAGTCTCTGTATTTTGGGGACATGAAGCAACCAGTGGAGGATGAACACCACCATCCTCAATAAAGGAAGGAGAAACCCGTAGGCTTACAAAATTAGTGGTCAGACCTCAGGACCCATGGGTGAACCTCATCAGGTCCCATAGATTTATGCACCCTCAGGTTCTTTAGATGGTCACAAAGCTGCTCTACACCTACGGTGGGGGGTAATTCACTCTCCCAGTCCCTGCTTTCACCTGCCATGGCCTTTGTGTTGAGGCTGGAGCACTTGACAGAGAAGACTGAAGCAAAGAAGTCATTGAGAACCTCATCCTGTGTTGCTACCTCACCCGTTTCCTTCAGGAGAGGGCCTACACTCTCCTTGGATGTCCTTTTCTCCCCAACATACCTAAAGATTTTCTTATTGTTCTTAACATTTCTGGTGAGATTTAATTCTAGCAGGGATTTGGCTCTCCTCACCTGATCTGTAGCTGCTCCAACAACCTCTCTGTAATCTTCCCAGGGTACCTGCCCTAGCTTCTGCCCCCTGTATGCTTCTTGCTTCAGTTTGAGCTTTTCTAGGAGCTGCTTACTCATCCATGCCAGCCTCTTGGAGTTTCTACATGACTTCGCCTTAGTTGGGATGCAATGCTCTTGGGCCTGGAGAGTGTGATCCTTAAGTATTACCCAGCTTTCATAGGCCCCTCTACCCTCCAGGATGTTATCCCAAGACACTGTCGAGCAGATCCCTGAAGAGGCCGAAATCCACCCTTCTGAAGTCAAGGGCATTAAGTTTGCTGTGAGCTCTCCTTGTTGCCCTGAGGATTTTGAACTCCACCATTTTGTGATCACTTCAACCTAGGCTGCTCTTGAGTTTAACATCCCTCACCAGCCTTTCCTCATTGGTGAGGACAAGGTCCAGCACAGCACCTCTCCTTGTTGGTTCCTTGATTACTTGGAAAAGGAAGTTATCATCCTTGCATTCTAGGAACCTCCTGGATTGTGTTTAGCAGAGTTGTTCTTCCAACAGATGTCAGGGTGGTTGAAGTCTCCCATGGCTTGTGAATGTGAATGTGAAGCTGCTCCTATCTGTCTATATAGTGCCTCATCTATATTATCCTCCTGTGCAGGCAACCTGTAGCAAACCCCCACCATGATGTCACCTTGGCCTTTCTCCCCCTTAATTTTAACCCATAAGCTCTCTGTTGGCTCCTTATCTGTCCCCAGGCAGAGCTCCATGCACTCCAACTGGTCTTTGACATAGAGGGCAACACCCTCACCCTGTCTCCCCTGTCTGTCCTTCCTAAAGAGTTTATAATCCTCCATTCTGATGCTCCAGTCATAGAAGCCATCCCACCAGGTCTCAGTGATGCCAATGAGATCACAGCCCTGCAGGTTCACCCTCATCTCTAATTCCTCCTGTTCATTCCCCATGCTGCCTGCATTTGTATGAAGGCATTTAAGCTGGGCCTCCAGTCATGTTGCCTGACTAGCTGACCTGATCACCACTCCACCCCTAGGCTTATCTGTAGCAAGCCTGCTAAAGATTGAGGCAAAATCCAAATGCAATGTGGTTATGGACTTTTTATAAATGGTTATTCATCATGGCACTGACTGACACAGCATGTTCAGTTATATGCTGTGGCTGGTTTATGGCTCTTGAAATCCATTTTCTGAACCGTATAGTAAGTTAGTACACAAGGTTGGAATCTGCAGAGAAAGTGTAATTCCAAATGCCATTTCCCATTCAGTCCTTTCCTTTGGCTTATTTTTGCCAGCTGACAGGCAGCTGAAACACATTTGAATCCCCCTTCCCAAGTGTCAGAATCTTGTCCACTTGAGTCACTTTTTCTAGTTCACTGGAGCGCAGTTGGCAGGAAGAACACAAAGAATGGCAAAAGAGGCACTCCCACACAAGCCAGGACTTGAACAGAATAAGCAAATGGGGAAGCTAAAGCTCACTGAGCAAAGAGCTGAAATGGAGAGTGGCAGCTTCCACTTCCAAGGATAAGAACTACAGCAACAGCGTGGGTTTGGTGGGGAAGGTGGGAACTCTGGAACTTAAGGCAGATGCTCAGTGTGGGGTGAGGTCCAAACATTTCCTACCAGCTTTTGTGTTAAATATCCATGTATTTTATTTATCTTTGGCAAAAATATTCTGATATGTTACATTTAATCCAACGTAATATCCATGGCAGAAACACTGCACCTACTAATGAAACATCCTCTAATTTTAGGAAGCTTAGGGTTTGATTCTGTAGCAAATGAGATGACTTTGGATGCCCAGGCTAAAGCTACATCATTTATTTTCAACAGAGATCACCAGCAGCTCACACTATCATATCAGAATTTTAAAAGATATTAAGCCCGTTGTGTCAATTACTTTAACAGATCTGACAGCATTTCATACTGTTTTAGACTTTACAACAAGAACAGCTATTTCTGGCAACTGTAACCTACCAACTTCTGGCTAGGCATTCAATTCACATGACAAAGCATCATCACAGACAGCATTTGTGTCACAGCATTTCACAGCCCTCTGGTATGTCTTTGGGTCTGTGACCCTCATAATGCCATCTGTTCCAATACCACTGTGGCTATCACTTTTTCAAATGGCCATAAATTAAAAAGTAGACAGAATTCCAAATAAGCTATTGTCAGCTGTCAGGGCAAACTGTAACAAGGACCATGAAAACACTGGAAATTGAAATGGCTCTGCAGCTGATAGATGTCCATTTGCTTGTCTTTTGAACACTTACAACCACTTTACAACATCTGCCATAATTTACTACTTGCCTCTCTTTAGAAAAGAGAGGGATTTATTTTTAAACAAGACAATGCAATTTTAAAGCTACATCCTTTTTTTTTTTTTTTTTTTTTTTACATCATTCCCTCTTCTGTCCAGGTGAAACTGGGTAAAGCATTTAAAAGTTATTAAGGGAAAGCTGACAAACCCACGCACAAACAATAATGATTTAGTAAGCTTCATTTCCTAAGGATATTGGGCTTAAAGAGCATGATCAGTACTGGTTGAGGGAGAAAGAACACACTGAGCTGCAACAAATAATTTCACCAACAACACTGATTAAAAAGACTAATCAATGAATCATAACCCAAAAAAAACCCCTGAACTGAAATGTTAATTTCAGATACATCCATGAAAGAAACATTAATAACTTGACTTATAAAGTTAAGTTCCTGGGATAAGAGGGAAGCATTTAAAAAACGTTGGGATTTTCCATCAAAGTGTTTAGGAAAAACAATAATTGAAAAAAATCAAATGTTTGCATCCTAATGGGCCCACTAAAACATGCTCTATTGCTCAAGTATTTCACGTAATGTCTTTCCTCACAGTGCTTAGCTTTGAACATTGTGAACAATGTCCATGTTTGCATATTTCTGCCAAGTAAGTACATTGCTAATTAATTGCTTTGCTTGGTTTATCCTAGCAGTAATAAAAGACTGAAGATTTCTTTCAGGTCAAATGTTTTATGTGAAGATATGTGGCTCTCCAGTTTAAGCACTCCATTTTAACATCCTTATGTTTAGCTAATATTTCTTTTCCCTTCAGTTCTATGCCAGCTCTTAAGAAAGAAAAGTTGTTTTAAAAAACAAACAACTTTTAATCCAAGGTAAGGGCTAGTAGTTGAAAATCAGCTTCCTTAAAGTACCACAATAGCTTCTATTGTAAAGCAGGATTTTTCAGTTTTACGTGAAAAACCCATACATGAATAAACTACACACTTAGGCTTCAGGTCAGAGATTAGCAGAAAGAAGCTGTAATGTATTGTTATGTACTGAGCTTTTTTAGCTTCCTAATACTCTGACAAGGGCATTTGAAAAAAATGCAGGTACAAAACTACATTCAACCTCAACAACTGGACAGTAATAAATATTTACAACCATTCTGACAAACTTCAAGGTATTAAACTCCCGTCTCTTGTCTACAACCCCTAATTACAGAATGGGAGCACAGAGTTATGGTTTGTCACATCTTACCAAAGTGATTTTCTTCCCAGGACCATATTCCCCCTCTTCAGGAAAAAGATGGCCAGAGAAGTGTAACTGAAAAACTGTATTTATTGCATATAATGGTAATTATATGAACACACAAACAACCTAACAACAAAAAGGAAATTTATGAAATTAGTTTGCCAGTGCATAACGTTATGTCACATATGTGCTCACCAATTTATGTTAAGAGCTATAATATCCTCCAACTTTCCACCAACGACATAAACCAAAACTTATTTCTTTTTTGTTCAAACCCAAGTTCTGATTTGAAGGGCAGGAGGATGCATCAACGCATAAACCTGAACAGAACACCTGAGAAAAACTAGCAACCCATTAAAATGAAAGCAGCGATTCTTTTTCCTTCAGAGCTCTACATCCACAGACTTCATATTCAGTTCTGGTTTGAAGTCAGCTTTTGAACTTTCTACCCAGTAATAATGTAAGATAAGAAACAAAGATCTATGGAGTTAGTTTACCTTTATTACCTATAAAAGTACATTATTATAAAACAGTGCTAAGCTTAACAAAGCTCTCAAAACCAGAACAAAAAGGAATCAGAAACAAATTACTGATGCCAAAGGTACTTCTGAATAGTCAGCTGTCCAAACAGCCATCTCCTTCACCAACCACCTCCACTGCAATGGAAATACTACATTTGTTGAGCAAATCCAGAACAACATTGAGATGGGAAGATAGTTGGGGGAAAGAGAGATGTAGGTAAATGAACTGATTTATTATTTGAAAGTATTAAAAGTTCTGCAGTGAATTTGAGACAAGGGCTTCATTTCACTTGGCTTAGCTCAAACGGTGGCTATCAAGGAGCTGCCACAGACTGAAGGAGCTTCACACAAACTGAATGCAAAGGCAATATCTATAAAAAAGATAATTTTCATTGATGGATAGAGCTGTTATAATCATTGTCATTTCAACAGGAGGTCCATCAATGGCAGTAATTAATTTAAATAACATAAGCGAAACCCCTCCTCAAGTCTGCCAAGCATCTGCAAGTCAAAACCCACAAAAGACACCCCACAGGCTCCCTTCAGCAGGCAGCAGGAAAACGGGAATATTGATCCTGCTGCCTCAACTAGATTGACTGATACTGGAGATCCCTGTGGGGAAAATTATCTTCTTAAGAGAGAAAATGCACTGGAAAGAGTAAGTACAGGAATTAAATGTGAGTCCCATGAATGTGATGCTTAGAATGAGAAATTAGAAGGTTTGTATTGCATTTAAAGCTAGGTAAGTCTAGTCAATAGTATAACTAATGGTATTTTTTTAAATGCCAAGAGATGTTTGCAAACTCAGTGTATTAACGAATTGTATTAGGTGTTTTTATATATATGTGATTAACTGTTGAAACTATAAAGCTCTTATCTTTTTGTTATCTATAAAGTCCATGCTTACTAATATCAGAATTAAAAAGATGAAGATCAACACTGCAGTGCATATTAAAAAAATTATTAAAGCTCAAAACAGCCTCCTGTTTTCAAGTTTAGCATTATTAAGTCTTCCTCATGATATATTTTTCCATTCATATGCTTATCCAAGTAGCTTACCATGACAGCAGCGTTTAAAATATTAACAACTCCGAATTTGCATTCACTGTGTTTCATGTGGAGTGAACTTGGATTAAACACGTGGTGGGCATGTTCAGTTGCAGATGGCAGAGTAATGGAAAGAGCCTAGTTTTAGAATGCAAGGATCCTTGTGTTTTTACACATGGATAACTGGCTCAAACAAATAAAACGTACAATGTAGACTCTGATACAGGTGTAGCCGGTACCCGGTTAAATGTGGTCATGTTCTTACAGCTTCAGTGAGCCTGCAGTGCGGCCAAAAAAGTTAACACAAGTGGAAACTCAGACCATTGTTTCACGACTCCAGATGTACAGAATCAATACCAGCTCACCAAGACACTGGCTTGTTACTCTAGTGTGTTGATATTAATATTACGTCATGCCATAGCAACGGCATGAAAAGATCCTTTATGGTCAGTAGAAAATTAATTTAAAAGGTATCCAGAGTTTCAAAGTAAAAATTACTAAATTTTCTTTTCAGGGTCAATATAAAAGCAAAACGAGAGAGATACAGATAAAAAAGTTGTGAGAACTGGATTATCTCCATCCTAGAAAAGGACAGAAAAGTAACAGAAATCAAAGACTAGCTACCAAGTTAAATAATAGAATCATTTTTACGACTAAAAAATACTAGATTGTTTGTACTGCAGAAAGAAAATTATTTTTTCAGTTTTCTTAAATTAAGTGGAAGGCCTTAGAATATAGGTTGGAGAAAGGAATGGTTAGCAGTATCCAACAGGAAAAAGAGGAGTAAAATCCAGTATGTGTTTATCACTGGTGAGACACTAAGCTGGCCTGCACGGTATTCAATTACATAGATTAATTCCAGGAAAAAAATTTTTTAAAGCTGCAGAACTAATTTTTCTGGTTTTCAGTAAAGTTTCAATATATCTGGGGAGAAGAAAACAAATCAAAACTAGAGCAGTATAAAAATATAAAAACTAGTCAAGAACTAGTTACCACTAGTCCATCCATCCAATAGGGATGGATGATGGTGAGTAGATGTCAGGGTTTGGCCTCAGGACATACCTTAGTTTAATTTATGGTCTCAGTGCACAGCTATTGAGAGGGTTGATGGATTGTGATTGCATTGTTGTACTACAGAAGCAGGTCATCCAGACCTTTAGTAAAGAGTTCCTGCAGTCAGCAGCTTTGGCCACAATGGTTTTACTTGGAAGACCATTCTCATCTCCTATTCCCTAAATCAAGTTACAGAAGACAGCAGTTATTTTTATTCAGAAAAAACATTGGCCATTTTTACTTAGATGCAATACACAAGGTGCCCAAACAGCATATATATCTCCAACTGAGAAATCAAGAGATGGCAGGTTTCTGAAGAACAGTACCTGCACATCACTTTATTAATACCGGTTGTTGCTACTCATTGGAAATATATACTGTAATATGAAGAATAATGGAAAAATAGACATCAAACCTTAGAAACCAACAGTTTTCAGGGTCAGACAAAACAGACTTCAGCTTTTTTCACCAGTTAAACCTTGCTGAAATAATTGCTTTCTCTGATAGTTAGATTGGTCAATTCTTTCCCTCCATCTAAAACCAATTAGCTACCAGAAAACACAGTCTGTGTTTAAAAAAACCACAACTGATCTTGGAGAAATTCTATTATGCTCTTGATACACAGTAAGTTGCTTGAATCCTTCCAAAGTGCAAGGTTCAAATCATACTTAATCTGCAAACTCGTGAGCAGGGGAAGGACTGGCTAGTAGGGAAATTAACCTTCAGTAAATGGGAAAGAGGTTTCCAAATAAAATTTAAATGAGATTAGTTGGAGACATAAAGAGACATAAGAAGACTGGTTCCATACTGGGGATTTGCAGAAAAAACTGTGCTAGAGCAAACAACTTATCTGGGGAACGCAGCTGTTTGACATAACCCTGGCAACAGCAAGCTTTGAAATAATTTCCTGAGGGACAGTTGCTTCCAGATCTTGTGTTCTGCATTAAGGAAGGCCACTTTCTGCTTGATGAGGATAAGATAAAGCACAACTTTAAAGAACAACTTGCTTATAGTTCCTAGCTAGAAGAAAGGAATCATCACTGGTAGGTGCACTAGAAATGCACCTGAAAACTGCAAGAGATTTCTAGCAAAATACATGCACTAATAACTCCTGTGCAACTTTGTAATAATTATGAGAGACTACTGGAGAGCTAGGTTTCAGACACTCAGCCTCAGTCCTGCAAGCTTCTCATACACATAGAATCACAGGATCATAGAAGTAGGTAGAGACCTTCAAGATCATAAAATCCAACCATAATCCAACTATCACAACCACTGAACTATGTCCTGAAGCACCACATCTAAATGCATCTTGAACATCTCCAGGGATGGTGTGTGACTCCACCACTTACCTAGGCAGCCCATTCCAATACCTCACCACTCTTTCAGTAAAGACATTTTTTGTAATTCCCAACCTAAAGCTCCCCTGGCACATCTTAAACCCATTTCCTCTCATCCTATTGCTAATTACCTGGGAGGAGAGACCAATACTGGCCTCTCTACAACCTCCCTTTAGGCAGTTGTAAAGAGCAATAAAATCTCTCCAGAGCCTTCTCCAGACTAAACACCACCAGTTCCCTCAGCCTCGTATGACATGCCCTCCAAACCCCTCACCAGCCTCCACACAGAATGGTTTGTCTCCTTCAGATTGCTCTTAATGGTAGCATGTAATTATATTTCACCAATATGCAAAGTTATGCACTACAAAAAAAGAAAAAACAGCCAACAAAACCACAAAGCATGTAGAAGACTTCACATCTCAAATGATTTCCTGTAGTTAAGAGTTCTCAGCAACAGAATTCTACAACAGAACCTCCTTCAGAAAAAGGAGAATAAAATTCCTTTCATTCGTTTGTTGATGGCTGCTCTCTCCAGCCTTTAAAATATTTTTTATATTTATCCCAAAAATAAAACCTTACAAATATTTATTAATTATATGAAATACAATTATAAAATTATTAGATGCCAGATGTTGCCTACAGGCCAAAGCTCTTGGAGACTACAGGAAGGACAGCCACGCATACCAGGTGCTTTGATTGCTGTTTAAGTTCTCAGCTCCAGCAATAAAGTAATGCTGTAATAAATTCAATGAGCACAAAAATGTCCAGAGAAGCAAAATAATCATAATTAGCTCAGTGCATACTTCAGCAGAATGACCTAATTTTAAAAGTGTTTTGCGAAGCAATTCTCATATTGAAAGGTAATTACACTGAGCAAAATAAAAGCCGTATTTTTGAGATCCATGCAAAAAAGCACCAGCACGTATCCATGAAAAGGGATGTAAGAGCCTCCAGAGGACTGCAGGGAATAGCACACATTTGCAGTTTCTTCCAGGCCTTCTCTCATTTCCATTTTCTTCTTATTTTAGAAAAAGAGAACTTAAATATCTAGAGCAACTATTAGCATTTTTCTGACATGAGGCCTCCTGGCCATAAACTGAATTACCAGGACTAAGACTACTGACCTTTCAATTCTGTTACATTAGTCAGCCCTTTGGACAGTAAAATGCTTATGGAGATGGAAGGACTCTGGAAAGACTTTTAACAAGAATTACCCTTACACTTATAAAAAAAGCCTGAAAAGGTGAATTTTTTCATTAGCTGCGATGAGATGATTTTACTAGCTTGCTTGGTCTGTTCATCATTTCTACTTAGTACTATGAAACAAGGAGATACTTCCCATGTAAAGAGTCATATATATTTTGTGTTATTTGGATAATATTAGGCACATCTTTGTCTACAGAAGCCTCAATGCAGATCGCTAAGGTATATTTGAAATTTCTATAAGAAAACCATCAAGAGAGAGCCAGAACCCCAAAATCTTAATTTGTGAAGAACCCAACTGGGGCTTTTTATTGCCACTGAATCGTTTGCATAGACATTCCCTAATCATATTGCAGAAGCAGGCTGCATTAGAAGCATGACTGAAAATATTTTTTAATTAAATGGCCATCAATCGAAGCTTGAGATGAACACTATTTGTATATTGAAAATTGAAAACAAAGATGCTCAATCTTCCAAGCAAAGAGAAGCAACTTGGGTGTAATACTGCACACTGAGGACTGACCTGCTGTAACAGCAAATTGTAATGAATTATCAGATGGGTGGAATTTTATCAGTTCCACACCATGCAATAAAAACAATGGTCTCTCAACAAGAGAGGAAAGTCATGGAAGCATCCTGACCTCCGGCAGTCCGTTACTAACGCCGTCGGACTGTGACAGCATGATTTGTGATCTGGCAAATAAAGAGGAGTAACCCCAGCCAAAGCACCCCTTCCTTCTGCCAGCATCTACCTCTAATTAATTTTTCATTTTTTAAAATGGAAAGAAACAGAAGTGATAAAATTCTTTCTGGCAGTTCTCAGTGGACTAGCAGACAGTCCTGACTGAGCAAATAGGAGCTCACTGCTTAATATGATTAATAAAATCATAGTGTCATAAATTCCCACAGTGGCTTTCTGTTTTCAAAAGAGCAACTAAACTCTAGTTCAAATGCAGATTTGTAGCAATTATTGTTGTCAAATACTGAACAAAAATAGATCTGCTTTAAATGATAAAGCATTCAAGGATTAAGAAATTCTACTGATCTTTTCTCCAGTGGTAATCTTTAAGATACGAATCACTATGAAGTAGTTAACTGCTGTACCTAATCTCAATAACACTAAAAATAAGGTAACTTTAACATAAAAAGGGAAAAAAACAAACTTTTTTGATTATCCACCTAGATCCACACTTTGTAGTATTTCAAAAAGTAATGACTATGCAAGTTGGTGTTATATAATTTTTATTGCACTAAGCACCAATGTTTTTCTGTTGTAAGGCTAAAATGGTAATAATGTTTTCAAGGCAGACAATAATAATGCCTGTGACTGCCACTTGGCAGGTGAACAATTTAATGTGTAGTGAAATGGTCCTTGAGTCAGTTAACTCAATAGGTGTGTTCCAGGTTAAAATACAACTCGAACTGCAATTGTTTTCTCAGAGTGCAGAACGTGAGTGCTTGAAATACCTGGATGTGACAGTGGTGAAATCACGGTAAAATTCCTTCTGTATGGAGCTGTGACTTTTGGCTGAACATATGTGTTACTTTCTCTACTTTCTATTAAATAACCTTGAAGCTTCTGAAGGGCTAACCCACAATATTTTACTAACAAAACTTATTTCTCCATTCTTTTTCAACCACTGTGTACATAAGGATGCACTTAGAGAGTGAATCAAACAAACACTGAGATTTGGCACAAGCATTCAGCTCTATGGTAATCAGTTGCAACACAGACCACCAACAAGAAAAAGCATACCATGCTTAGGACAAGCCTACCTGGCCTAAACAATTTTTACAGTATAGTTGCCTGACAATGAAAACAAAATTAGTTAGTGAATGTTCCCCAGGTGAGTCTTTGCTATGAAAGGAAGAATAAATACTAGAGAATAATGCCTCAGTAAAGGAAAAAAATTGAGTTTCAGTGACTGTGTTTAGTCCTTCTCCAACTTCACTGACCCCTTCAAGCAGGGTCTGAACTCACATACCTAAAGTCTTCTCTACTTTTCCTTCCTTTCAGTCAGCTCAACAGCCTTAACAGGCTCATAAGCACACAACACCCATACATACTGCCAGGCTTCTTTCTGGCAAAGTGTCTTTGGGTCGAAAAAAATGTATGAGGTCAATGTGGTTAGAAATAAATAACAATGTATTTATAACCGAGAGGTAAAGCACACAGTTAATCTAAGCCTTAAGAGATCTGACTCAGGTAGGCATAATTACAAGAAAGCTTAACAGACATCTAACAGTGTTGGGTGGGGAATGTAATTCTCTTAGATAATGCTTTTTGAAAACAACTTTTTACATGAGTAATTTTGGATAAGTAATTTCTCCTTTTCTGTTTCAGTTTTCTACTGTTAGAAGCTAAACTACTAATAGGATTAACTGACAAGTGCTAAGATGAATTACTTAATAGTAAAAAGATACTAGAATTTTCTAGGATTATAATAATATACAGATGGTGGAAAGAACAATTTCATATGAAAGCAACATTTAGCTATGAAATTTTCAGCCTGTGAGAGAATAGACACATGTTTCCTAGACAATGGGTTGAAATTTTCATTGCCATTTCAGGCATTCCTGAATAACGGCCTGTTTCAGGACTTTTTAGATGTCAGCTATATAGGGTACTTTCCACAGCAGCACTCTGACTACAGGAGATAAAAGACTGTTTATTCTTTTTTTCATGTAGGAGGAAAACAATGACAAAAGCAGGAAGGCAGCGGTAATGCACAAATCTGGTGGTGATGATAAAGGGTAGGGAGAATGGAGAAAGTTGTTCAAATAAACCCATTCTGGCCACAATCAGGCAGGTGACAACTGAGTATATATGACATTCAACTGAAGTGTGAATTGTCATTTTTCAATTTAGTCAGTAAAGAAAATTTTAGATTTCAGCAGGTGTGATAAAGAGCAATTTGAAATACAGAACACAAACTGAAGCATTTCAAACCTTTACAACACAACTTCGTGTTGTTTTCTCAGAGTGCATTATACAACCCTTCAAACCAAGAAAGGACGCTGCATTTGTTCAAAAGCATTGCTGCTGCACTCTGAAGTACACTAATTGATACTGACATGCTACTGCTTCACTCTTGACACCTTGTGAACAGTTAGAGCTAGCCAAATAGCAAGCTCATGTATCCCCTGGCTTGGAGAAAATTTCAGTTAGTGACAAATGGTAAAAAATAGTACCTGAGAATAAATCAGATCTTAAAATGGGAACTGCCTAATAGGATACAATGAATGAATGTATGGATAAAAACTAACTGTACAAGCAAAAATTATTTGCACAAGCAACTGAAGAGAATTTTAACAGCATTTCACTTTGAAAGACCTAGTTTTGTTGATAAGCTGATTTAATTAATAAAACCCCCAACATTTCAGAACAGACTGAAATAGCAGAACATGAACACAAACACGCTGCCCCCTGCATCCAGGTCTCTGTTAGAGTATCTCACCTCTTGGGTATCGTAACAGTATCACTCTATCAGGTAAACAAAGTGCCTTTTATTCATGGATCAAGCCTCTACCACGTGGTGCTACATTTCTTAGGCATTTCATTACTGAAGCATATACAGCAAGAGTTAACCTCTCTCTCCAAACCTTCCCATTTATCATTATAATTTTGTTTGTGAGCAGATTTCTTCCACTACTCTCACCTGCTCCAATTTTCACACTATTGCCAAGTCCTCCTGTTTTTCCTTTTAGTGAAGACTTTAGAGACAGCAGCATAATTAATAACTTGTTCCTTAAGTTTAACAGCTCATACCAGCCAATAAAAGGTAAATGTAATACATTAGACTTCTGCAAAGAGCATGTTGTCATAGTCACATTAGCAGAATAGGGAGTCTGCACCTGAGACAAATGCAAGTCTTTATGCAGAAACTCCAGAGCCCAGGATGTGCCCCAACTCACAGGAGGAAGCATATCACTTCACAAGCCACAGACTAATCTTGCTAGTCTCTCTTCACACATTTCTTTGTTAATTTAGATTAGTAAGGTTGTTTCTGTGTAGAAATAGTAGATGGTATTCAGGGATAAGTACTTAAGGAGAGTTATGGCCAAAAAGTTGAACTGAAAAATAGTAAAGCTTTTAAGTACTTTTTATCTTTCTTACCAGAGAAAGGGGCCTACAGGAAAGCTGGGGAGGGGCTTTTCATCAGAGAGAAGATAGTGATAGGACAAGGAGTAATAATGGTTTTAAACTGAGAGGGGAGATTTAGGTTAGATATTAGGAAGAAATTCTTCACTACAAGGGTGGCGAGGAACTGGAATGGGTTGGCCAGGGAGGTTGCTGATGCACCATTCCTGGAGGTTTTAAGGCCAGGTTGGATGAGGTTTTGTGCAACCTGATCTAGTGGTGGGGTTCCCTGCTCATGGCAGGGTTGGAACTTCATGATCTTTAAGGTCCCTTCCAACCTTATGATTCTATGATGTATCATCATTAAAAGGATGGATTATAAAAGGAGGAATCCTGCTTATTCTCAAAAAGCCATTCTTGTTCATACAAACATAAAGAATCATTTTATCTAGCTTTTGTTCTTCTCTGGCCAAAAGAAAATAAATTTAAAATCCAGGTTTCTCAAACACTAGCATTAGGAAATTTTAACTTCTGACTGAACTAGGTGCCAGTTGTTACTCATTCTAAAATTTTAATTAAAAAACTCCTTCAAAACTGATTTCAGGCTCAACAATTTCAAGTAATTTTACTTGGAGAGGCAGGGCTAGACATGTATGCTACATGCTTGAATTTGTGCCATCCTTAAATCTTATTTCCTTTTTGTTGCATTTTATTAAGTTATTAGGATTCATACCTGGTATTTGCCCCAAATAAGAAATTCACCAAAGTTTATATAAATAAATCTAAGCTCTAAAGTAACTTAGAGTTACCTCTAAGGTAAGTACTGTTGAAACAGTAGCATTTTATATTGGGTTTTTTTTTCACAGGACTTTGGTTCATAAATGAATTGTCATATTAGAATTGTGAAAATGAATATTACCAGTTAATGTTTCAGCTGTTGTTATAGAGGCTGGTACCTCCACAGTGCTGTTGCTATAGCTCCACTGCAACAGAGATAGTATCTCTTCACAATAAAAAGGTAAACATATACAAACAAACTGTTGATATGTACAGATACTCATCTATACACACAGTCAAGACACACCGCAAACTTCCTCCTCAAAATATTTTTTTGCAATAGTTAAAAGATGAAGAAGGATACAGAATCCAAAAAATTCCCTACATGGAATTACACAGACAAGTACTTTTGTATCATCCATCTTTAATATCTGTATTTAAGCAGCACGGATCCCTCAGCATCTATTCAAAACAACCCCTTAGTACAGAAAAAGTCTAAAGAAAGCTTTTTAAAAACAAAATTTTAAGTTATAATAATGTTTTAAAAGTACTGGCCAATCCACCACAATGAATATTTTTCCTCCAGCTTGCACTCAAACTGAAAAGCTCATAAAAAGGGAACCCAGGTTGGAAGCCCTGGATTTTTAATCTCACTTTCCTTTTAAGGCAGTTAATTTCTCAAGTCATTCTGAAGAGCATCTTGTGTTTATAGACCGTTTATTCAAAGGTGGATTGAAAGGAGGAGCAAAAAGATGTCCGGAAAAGCAAGAATTCATTCTCATTGAGTTGCACTGCTTTAGGTTAACTGCCTGGTTCCTCAGAAAAAGGAACCTTTTGGCATTTGTCAGTAGGCTCAAATATCTTGAAATGCTGAAAAGGTGAAACAAAAAACTCTCCCTGTGCTGCCTTCCTGAACTTTTGTCTCATATGTTCCCCTCAGGGATGCATGAGAAATTTCTCTGAATAATTCATAAGCACCTACTATT
Source organism: Chaetura pelagica (assembly GCF_000747805.2). Lineage (NCBI taxonomy): Eukaryota > Metazoa > Chordata > Aves > Apodiformes > Apodidae > Chaetura > Chaetura pelagica. The sequence goes on from NW_009954241.1 coordinate 1,800,802, forward strand.
TTCTACTTAAAAAAAAAAAAAAAAAAAAGGCTGGGTAAGAATCTGATTGCATCTGTTCTACTCTGCTCTATCTGGAAGAAAACTGGATTTAAAAAAGAAAGTCATTTTCCTAACACAGTAGGCACAGAATATATACATATATGTATATATGAAGTGTATAAACAAACATGCGTTTATACTGGGGAAGGCACCTTTGTACTTAAAGCTACACATTCCTTTGAGGGCCAGACTGATTCTCTACCTTTCAAAAATTCATGAAATCACATAACATGAAGGTAAATCATCAACATATGGAATGCAACTTTTAGTTTGGAATTAGATATCAGAACAACTGGTCTTTCCTCTAGCCTACAACAGAAAAGATTTAGCTATTTTGCTAACAAGAATAAAGATCCAAAACCTCAAAACCTATGGGTTTCCCACACCAAGTCAAGATTTCACAATACAATAGCATAAATGGAGAGGAAAGTGCTTATGAACATGGACTCAAGACTTACCAGCCTCTGCATGCTTTTCACATGGGTAGGACTAATAGATAAGGCCTCTTCATACCAGCGTTTGGCTTCATCGATATTTCCACGAAGTTCAGCCACCTGGCCTCTCATGTAGAGAACATAGTGCGACATTGGAAAGAGATTAGCTGCTTCCTGGGTACACGCTGTGGCCTCAGCAGGCTTCCCAATTCCTATGTACACTTCAGCTGTGGAAGTAATGTGAGGACCAATGAATCATTCTTGCTTATATCATGAGTAGATCACAGAATCACAGAATGGTAGGGGTTGGAAGGGGCCTCTAGAGATCATCAAGTCCAACCCCCTGGCAGAAAAGGACCACCACAGAATCTAGGGCAGGTCACTCAGAAACATATCATTAGCTGCTGGTTGCAGCCATAAATTGAGCCCTGGCCACACAGCATAAAATGTGAATTGTACTTAATATTTCTTCTTTTTTTTTTAATAAAAAAAAACAACCCTAAAATATTTTAGAAAGGCTTTGGGTACTTCATTCTTTAGTGCTTTTCTAAAAGTCACATGGTCAATATTACTACACGAGCAACAAGATTTTAGTGAGTATAAAGTACACTGCATTATTTAAATGCTAACCATTTGAGCTCTCCTGGTTTTATTGACTTTTCTCCAGCATCACTAGACTTGAAACACAGTTTTAAATGCACACTTCAGATTTTTTTCAGTGAAAAGATAGTTAGGAAAAACATAATTTACAAAGACTCCAGAAGGCATTTAAGTAAAAGTTATAATGATTAGCAAATAGTACAATAGTACATGGAAACTAAAAATTACTTAAGTAGGTGATTATCTGTCACCACAATAATTCTAGACTAAAAAACAAGTAGAGATTGGCTAATTTAACAGACTGCAGTTACAATTCTACATTCCTTGAGAGGAAACAAGAACAGTAGCAACAGCTTTTACACACAACCACACAGAGTCCAACAGTTAAATGTGGCATTAGTCTCAAAAAAAGAAGCAATTTCCCAATGCTAAATCTTCACTTTTATTTATAGAACATGTGCTGTGAGGCATTAAGTAATTTTATCACTGTTTTGATATACAAGTAACCTAGAAATACTGATGAAGATACCTTCCAGAATATCTGCTTTGAATTGTGCTTCTGGAAGAAAACTTAATTCTGAACACTCCTAAAGAGCCTTTCTCAAGGCTCAGGGCATTTAATGTAGCAGGACAAGTAGCTGAATAGCAGGATATGTAAACACTCAGAAATGCAACACAAGTCACCAGCCTTGAAGTATCAATAACAGAAGCATTCCAAAGCAGAGAATAAGTAGACTACAGGTTGTAGCATCTTATCTGAAGGCAGGCTCTCTTTCATCTCAGGTTCTTTTTTTCTTTCATTGCTCCCCATACACAGGGTCATACTCTTCATACTTTTTTGTGTCCTTCCTTCGGATCTTTAACACTTTAGTTCATTCTCCAACCCAACTTTCTTGTACTTCCCACCCCTGCTTTCTCCAAGAATATGCCCTAGATACCATGCTTGCTGAGACGTATTTTTAAGAGTGGAAGTGGACAGTACAGCAGACTACAGCAGCAAAACACCAGCATGGATGCAAACCTGACTCAGTTGTGAACTAAAAGGGAATCAGCAAAGAGTGTTCAGACCCCTCCTTTCTGGGCAAAACAGTAGCAATCACCTGCCCGGACTGGAAAAGCAGCAGCAGGACTTAAGCAACAAAAATTAAAAAACAGAAAATATGCAGTTCATCAACCTGTCACAGAAGGTTGAGAGATTATCAGTGTTATGGAGGCTAAAAGCTACTGTAGATGGCTGTTTGTGATATTTATAAATATTTTAAATCAATGATGCCATGATACAGGGTAGATGACTACACCATACCCTGGAGGACCCTGCCTTGCTCTAATCTATCTTGCTTTTGAGGAGCCCTCTCACCCCTAAATGATATCACTATTATTAATCACCATAATTGATAATTTGTTCCAATCTTCTGGTTGTTTTTTTTTCCTCTAAAACATTAATAACTGGGAGCCATTGCCCTGCAATGCCTTTCACACAATAAAACTATTAATGCAAAATAGGTTAAACTAAAATGCTTAGAAATACAGCACTGTTGTGTTGAACGTCAACAGGAAGGAAAAAATTAAATAAATTATGTCACTAAAAAAAGCTCAAGTCTGCCAGCAGACCAAAGCAGAACAGTTGCTGACTGATTCCTAAATTACACCTTTCTGATGCAAGTATCAGTAAAAGCAATGGCACAGCATACATTTTTAATTGTGTAAAAATACATTTGATCATCATTTTCTGGTTAAAATTTTATACAACAGCCACTTGTGATATTTCATTTAGCTTGAGGGTTGAAGCAGCATAACAATACTAAATCCACTCAAGATAACTCCATATTTAGAAAAACAATTCTGGGCTTTTCACCTTAAGAATCTAGAAGGAAGAGAAGTGAATGAGAGCTCATTATCCCAGTTGCAAAGGAGAGGTTGCTCAATTGTACTACTACACTTTTTTCCCACATATGCAGAATTATTTATTTTTAAATATAAAGCTCTTCTAGTTGCATGAACTCTATTAAATAATCTTACAAACATCTTTTTCCAAGCAATGAATTAGGGCATCTAAATTTCCAAATAATATGATACTCGAGGTACTTCAAAACTAAATTCTTCATACATAAGGGAGAGAGCGTTCCCTTGCTCTACAGAAGATACAACTCCACTGATAACAGTTGCAGTATATATCTATTGCCTTATATTACTTAAAAAAATATTACATATGAGCAATTCTAAAGTGCTTTTTACTTCTTGACTTGCTTCAGTGCCACACACATCTGTGTTTGATCTGATGAGTGATAATAGATTCTGAATGAAACAAACAGATTTTTTGCAAGTCCTCAGGCTGGAAGAAAGGGGAGGGGAAAGAACAAGGAAGAACTTTACTTTCACAGTACCTGCATGAAGCCATATTTGAGCTAGAGTCATCCAAGGATGCAGGGGACCTTGTTTAGGGGCACTGCTCTGCAGAGATGAAGCAACCTCAGACAGTGCTTGCTCCACTCTGGAAGCTGCTATTGATGTGGCATGGACTGAACCTGTAAAAGTAGTAAAGAAAAAATAAAAAATCCCATCATAGAAAGAATGAAGAACATACAAGATGCATAAAGCACTTAATTGTAATCCTTTTCATAAGAGGTTTTAACATGAACTCTTAGATTTAATTTACGTGGACCATTTTGGAGAACTTTTTGAAGTGTCGGGTTAATTTTCCTTGTTATGAAAGCTTTTATACTGGTCTGAACCACAATATAAAACCACCCTCAACATTGGTAACTACACCTGGCACATTTTTGAGTTGTTACTATGAATACTCTCTACTAAACTCAACACCTCTTTTCTGACAATGTACAATCAAAAAAAAGGTTTGTGATGGTATTGTACACTTCAGGTTGCTACACAGACTTTGATGTTAGTAATTGCTATGTATTTCCATAGAGTGTAATTAGAGGACTATTTTAAGACTAATGGCAGTACAAAGAAAGAGAACCAAAGTACAGAAGATGATCACAACATACCCCATCACAAATACACAATTAAACTGCACTGAATGTAAACCTTAGCTAATGAAGAAGGCCAAGATAAAACGCCTCGTGGCAAAAAGGTCCCTTGCATAAAGAACATTCTCAAAGCATAATATGTAAAGGATAGTTCTCTTAAAATGAACTGTTTACAAGTCAGATCAGAATTTCATTGGCAAACACTACTCCCTTCAAAGTATCAGAAATGTAGAAGTTTCCATTACAAGAGAATAACTAATGGTAACTGTACTTCACAGACCCAAGTACAGACAGTGTATTTAGGAATGGCTTTTTTTTTTTTTAAATCAAGAACCACGTATATTTTAAGCTACACTCCTTCTTGTCATCTAAGCTTTTACACGGCTCTAGCTGTTTTATAACTACAAACTGCAAAATCTCAAGCTGACTAGGCCCGATCAATAAATAATGGAAGTGGAATATTTCATACTGGATCAGATGAGAAGTCTTCTAAGCCCATCAGCATATCTGCAATAGTCGACAATGGCAGGTACCTCAAAAGAAAGTATTGAATCCTGTACAGGCTGAACTGCACCCCACAAGCTCATCCTCATGACTAGCAGTTAAGATACAAATGAAACCTTCACTCTCAGTATCACAGGTTTTCTAAGAATTTCAAGGGATTTCCCTCATAAAACATACATTCTTAAGTGTGACAAGATAAATCAGCAGGCCAGAAAAGTAAAAGAAATCCCTAGGTATGCAGATAAGTGGGAGCAGGAAGTTTGTCTGAAAGTGTGCATCATGTTTCCCTCAACTGACAGAAACAAGGGATCTTTAAGGCTTAACTTCTAAAGAAATATAAAAGGGAAGTCTAAGCAAGAAGTATGTGGAGTGTATTTCAAGAAAAATAGCAGCAAAGGTACCATAAATAAGCACTAGTCACCAGTAATCCTCCTCTTGTCTGACAACCATTTCTGTAAATGCAGCCTGTCATTGTTAGACTGCCAGGGACTAATACTGAAGGAGTCTCAACATCTCTCCAAAAGAATTTATAATGAAAAGGTGCAATTCCCTAACAAAAAGGATATAATCTTATTCCTTTCTTCTGAAAAGCAAGTATTCAGTTTAGTATTAAAGGGCCTGTATCTTATATTATTTAAAGAAAGGACTCTGGCTGCTAACCAGGCCACAAGTAATTTCATTTAGAAAGTGTGCTTTTAGATTTTAAGCCTCTAGTACTTACACATAAAGCACATAATGTGATATATTTTTAACACTTTTTGAACATCCATTTCTACATAAAAAGAATTATGCTGAATGTCATGAACTGAGAGTGACAGAGAGGCCATTCTCTACACTGTGATAAAATTGCCACCTATATTGAACTTAAAATTGAGTGGATACCAAGTGCTTTCTATGGTAATTAACTCCTACCCTGGACTTTATTCTTAGTGGAAGAAAAAAATTTTAAAAACCCACAAAACAAGCACAACAACAAACTTCCAATATTATTTTTTTCCAAAGTATTATTATTCAAATTGCCTATATTTCCTGTTTAGGAAAAAGATATCCCTAATGTGGAAATTCATTCTCTGAAGAAAACACACACATATGCAAAATAATAGACTTCAAGTGTCCTAACTACCAGAAAACAGTTATCTACTATCTTTCATTAAATTAATACAGCTGATGTAAAAATGTATTCTATATTAATCATGACAATTTTAATTTAAAACGTGGACCAAGTAATTTAAATGTTTTAGAAACTCAGACTGCAGATTATTCAATAATAATCAACTAAATTTAAGTTGCTGTTAAACATTATCCCAAATTAGTGGATACTTGGGGTTTAACATTGAAGAACAATGTTAAGCAGAATACAAAGAAACTTGGTGTAATCTTCTGCAGGGCTGCTTGGAAATTCCAGCCTTTGAAACCGTTCATGCTTCGGTCTTATTTAAAACGTAGAAAACTTAAGGATGTTGCGAAACAGCACAAGAGCATCAATAATTGGGCTCTTTTGTTTGGTTTTCTTTCTTTAAAAACCCTACTTGGAGTGGCTTGTATGAAAGACATCAAGCACAGGGGTTTACAGTTCCCAAAAGGAGGAGGAATGACCTCCAATACAGCCTTGCATATCTAATCAGCACAGCCACTGTATCCTTTATCACACTTTTACATCTTTATTTTTTTTTCTTTCTTTCTTTTTTTAAAAAAACAGCCTTTTTACACTGCCCAAAACAGGTATCTTTCAGGTACATTGCATTGATGGTGATAGCTCTAACCTATAAACTCCCACATGCTTCTGTAGTATTGCCACAATTAGCTATCATCTGACTCATTTCTGGCTCTTTCTGTTAAAACACAATTAGTAAGTTTTAACTTTGCAAACAACTAAAAGTCATTTAAAGAAGTCTCCTGTGTACTAAAAGCTTTCTGCAAATTTTATTCAATCCTTTCCATATTTGAAAAATAGTATCCTTTTCTAAGTGAGGAGTTCCCACGTTCAGATCTTTAAAGTCACATTATGATTCTAAAATATATAGTAATTTCAACTACAACCACTACAGATACTTAGTGGTTTGTGAGAAACTGAGAGCAGATCCTAAAGTCTGCCTGAAACCCCACAGACTCTGTGCAGACAGTTACTTATTTGGTGGGTCCCTATTTGTTTTGTCACTAGCTCTACTCCCTCTTCCCAGCCTTATGTAAAGAATATGTTATGGCAGTATTTTTCTTTCTTTGATCTGTGTTCAGTACCCTCAGGAAACATAAATATATCCTCACTTTTATGTTACAGTTCACTTAGTTATACCTTTTTCAAATAATCAGATACAGTAGCAGTAATTTCTGGTTTGAAATTTTACTGCATCTTTCATGCACACAAATATCCTTGCTCTTCCCAGACAACTTCAAGACCTGCTGTTAATAGGATGAAATGTAAGAATTGAGAAAAAAGAATAAATAAGCAGCAAAGATTGTTTATTTTAAGTATAAAGGCAGGAGGTCTGGAAAAGTTACATATCACCAAAATTGATCCTGGCTACTCACCTTCACTTGTTTGGTTTTGTTCTGAAGCTTGTTTATACTGAAAGGGCCAACTGTGAACTAGGGACTGTCTTTCCAAGACCTAGCTCTCACTACTTAAATTACTTATTGATTAACAGCTGGAATCACAATCACATTGCACACTGCAAAGTGTGAAAGAAGGTCTTAAACATAACAAAATGCTTCTAAACCAGAAAGGTAAAACCTCCCACTCAAGTTTCCTACAATGACATTTGTCTATAATTTAGAGTTTCTCCTCACCATTCTAACATAGTGTCTGCAACAGCCTATCGTTATGTCAGTTCCAATTCAATGTCAAATGGAAAACCTACAAACAGCTTTGTACAAACACAATTTAACCAAGAAGCTGTCATCTCCCAGAAACATTGGTTTTCCAAATCACACTTACAGTTCATCATCTGTGAACAACAAAGTGTTCAAATCATTCTCTTCAGGCTTCTCTTGAGATAAATATATTACAGGAGAGTCTACATGAAACTCATATTTAAAATACTCTTTAAAAGTCACCTTATGTAAATAGGTGTGCTATGACTTGTTCAGTTCTTTCCACGGTAATTTCACAATAAATTCTTAATAACATAGCCTAATGGCCATGAACTATGGATTCTATCAGCACTTACTTAGTGTGCAGGCTTGGAGAAAAACAAAATCACTTTACTATGTTCATAAAACTTTCCTTCTGAAAATGGGCACAAGAATGGACTGTCATCCTTCATGAAACATGTCCATATCAACGGACAAAAACACTACAATAGGATTTCTTTTTATATTGTAAGAGTATATTACTAAACAGTTTTACATTAATCACATTTTCAATGTTTCAACATTTACAAGGAAAAAAATGCTTTAACAGCAATGCTCATGCAGGAGAAAAAGGGAAAAAACCCATGACTTTCAACTTCACATGCACACAAAGCTGGCAGTAAGAATATTAGTGGTGTGACATACAGAGAACTCTGTGGTAAAGAAAGCCATCACATGGCACAAAGAGGCAGTACCTTCTGCAGGACCAATGTATCACTGAAGTGATGCATTTGATAGGATACATAGACAGGTCTAGCCAAAATTAAAAAAATTTCCCATAAAATTCATTAAGAGTCTTAGACACTTTTCCAGTCATAAATGACAAAGCTAGCTTATATTTTGGTATAAAGTTATGCATGGAGATAATTAGTAATCAGGTATGAACAGCATTATTTATAGAACATCTCAGCTCTTTGAAAAACATTTTTTGTGCTTATTAACTGTGGAAAGTGCTATTTTATGATCTTCTTATTTTTCTCTTCTCCACCAAATTAGTCTCCTGTACTACACCTCATACAAATGTATAAAAAGTAAATGTAATCAATGAAACAAATTCCCATAATTTACTATCTGAGGCTAAACACACAGCCTTTTAATATAACTGGTTAGAGAAAAAGAACATTATTTTGCATCCTGGTAAAAGCAGCAGTTATTTTTATTTATCTATGTTCTTTATTCTCACTTATGTAGCTTGTTTTCATCACTTCACTATTTTGAAGTGTACTTTTAAGATATTTATTCTACAAGCAAAATTTGTACCACAAGATACAGCAATCGTTTTTATGACTCATGAGAGCAGTTGCAATGTTGCATTCTAGACCAACAGACTCCCTAGTAACAGCATAAAATCTTCTCTAATACAACATGCTGGCAGCTGGCCATTATGTTATACAAGACCTTCCTAATTTATCTGTATTTGCAGCCCTCCAGAAATGAATACTGCCTCTTTAATTATTAAAAGCAAGTGTTAGTTGAGTGCAGTCAGATCTTGTAAGATTACAGCTCTTGGGGTGACTGAATGGGCAAAGAGCATCAGCCTTCCTTTACACACTATCACACTACTGATGGACAAAACAAGTACATTTTGTGGTAAAGGAAAAGGTGATTTAAATCCTTAAGAATATAATAGAGCTGCAGAGTGAATACTACTTACAAACTGAAAAAAGGGAGTAAAAACCATGAAAGTAACCATCTGATGGATTGCCTTTGAACAGATCAAACCACAAATTAAAATCCAAAGTAAGAAGGAGAAACAAAAAGTATATATATATATATATATGTATATAAACCAAGAACTCCAAGAAAGCCAGAGGATTTCTGATCATCTTCAAAATGTAAGTCAGGTTTACAGGGTTTCAAAAGATTAAAAAAAATAAAATTAGAAGATTACTGTTTACATAAAATATATTAATAGAGTCTTTGCTACACCTCTAAAATAATGTTCCTACACAATAGAAGTTGGAAGTCAAGTCAATAATACAAAGTGCGTTTTGCTGCTTTCGCTAGAAAAGACACTGAACTGAGTAAGACGTGGAACATGAGATATTCAGCCCTGGTAACTGTACTAACATGCTCTAAGTATATAGGCAAACTTCTGCTTACTCAGAGAGCTTTAACCTTCATTAATTATTTGCACTACACAAAGGACTTCAATATCTGTTTTTTTTCATTGTTCCACTACATCTCAGGCATATGGTCAAAGCTCCTTTCCCTGAGGACACAGTAGTTGGGAAATGGAAAACTTGGGCTTTATATATTGGAATCTGTGCTTCGACTTCTGCATTGTTTCAGTTTGCCTTCATTCTTAAGAGAGCTCTTACTAACTTGTAGCTCTTCAAAGAAGCGACTTAATGTTAACTGGGATGTACTATTTATAGAGTAGGCCTGAGCAAGCTCAATTAAATGACACCCAAACCTGTAATAGCAATCAATCAGCTATTCAAATGCTTAAAAAAGAAATTCAGGCTTCAACTAGTTAAATCTCTGTAGGGTACAGATCTTTTGGTCTAAATGAAGTATTTTCCTTAATTTCCAGTTACAGGCTTGCATATGGACTAGTGTTTTCAGAATTCCGGTCTTACGTCATCTACTTTTGCTACTACTTAAAGATTTATTTTCTAGATTTTATTAAGAATAAGTATTTTTGACATGGTATCAGTTAAAGGCTAGGTGTCAAAAATGAATTTCTTAAGACTGGATTATACTAAATGCAGTGAGAAAACTAGAACTATTCATAAAGCTATGAGTGAAAAATAATTTAACAGAAATGAAAAGGAGTTAAGAAGTAATGGCTGGAAAACTATGTTGATTTTACACTGCCACCTGAACTATTCTGGCAGCATTACTGTACAGTTTGCATTCAAACAACATGGGGATTGATCTTGCAGCATGTTTAAATTGGCATAGTTTCAAAGAACAGAACTGCTTTTGACTTGAAACAGCGTAAGGCTGATTTTCACTGCTATAATACCTCTTAATAATTCCAATATGCCCTACTTGCAATATGAAAATACACACTGATATTTAGGCAATTTTTTCTTTCATGTGAATTTTCAGGGAAGGTTTTGGTTGCAATTACCTAGAGGCTTTCTCAAATTAAGTCATTAAAAATTGCACAGATAAGTAGGAAATTCTGTGGAAAAGACAGACTTGTTAGGCAAAAGATGCTGCCAATAACTTCTTTTCCAAACATCTACAATTTTCTGTAACAGTCATGAGACCAGAGTATGTCTGTAACTTTACTTCTTTTGGGATCAATAAAACATTCTATTCTGATGAAACTCTTAAAACCCATTCAGCATTTAATGAAGTGCATTTGAAAGGCCAGATTTCACTGATACTCTTAAAACTGTTTAAACAGGGTTTATCAGTTATGAAGGTTATCAGAAAAATACAGCACAAACACGCCCATCAGGAATAGAAAACCAGTTTACAGTGAGAAGGTGAGCAGGGCTCAGGAACGTGGTCACAGTATGGAGAGGCTGCATGGGGCCAGACAAAGGTATCTGGTTTAGGATGAGGAAGATGAGAAGATACAAACAGTTGGAGAGGAGACTCTGTTCTTGAGAGAGAAGATGAGGAAGTATCAGAGGCTAAAAAGCGAAACAAAGAGAATGATAAGGGTGGGAGGATGGGAAAGAAAAAAGATCCAACAGGGTTTAATGGACTCATAGATGCCAAAAAATGAAAAGCATTTATTTCACCATTCAGTAAGATGTAAATGGCTTCTAAATAAAACAAGTATCACTTCTTCCGAATGCAATATAAAGAAAACAATACCCTGTACTTGTAGGTGTTCTCCTTCCACACTGAACTAGATTTTAAAAAAATAAAATTGTTTCCTCTATATTCTAATGCATAAATTTTTAAAATATATTTAAGGGGAAATAGAGAACAAACTTTAAAACTCAGCTACTATTGATCCTTCCTCTGACAAACTCAGTAGACTGCAAGCAATACATAACAAATTGAACAATCTGTTTTTAAAAAGATTTGAGTGCAACTTACCTTAACCAAAATAGCCAACTGAGGCTCAAGTGATCTGCATATATCTATCTTTGGATATGAAATGTGCCTGCCTCCCTGAGAGATCTTACTTCAGTGACTGATCATCAAAACTTTTTTTTCTCCACATTTATGTACTTCCTTCATCAATATATATAAATACAGGTACATGCCATTCATGCCAAACCAGCTGAAATAGAAGGCAAACGTAAGTAGATTTGCCACAGTTACTGACCAGGGCATTAGAATTAACAATCTAACCTTGTAAGAAATCTATAATATACTATTTTTATACGTCAAAGGTTACAGAAATATAAACATGAATAATTTAGTAGTTTCTAATTATGGGATTGCTAAGAGTTCTACATAAAATTGCAGTTTAAGGCCTTTTTTTTTCCTTTAAATTTCAACTTCTGCTTAATTGACACATCTAAGAAAAATAATTTTTTACACTTATTACAGGGAGGTGTTTGAGGGGTTTTTTTAAGGATTTTAAAATTCAAATTGCAAGCACATAAATCTTCAGATTTGAATTTTAGCTTTTGTTTCTTGGTACTCAGACTGGCCAGGCAAATTCAGACCAGATAGGCAAAGGGGATCATCATCATTACAGGTAGCAAGACAGAGATTCCAAATGTTCATGTGTATATGCACACAAAAATGCATACACATGGTAGCATTATACTGTATAAAGTGGAGGAGCAAACATTTCTGTCCTAAAAGGATTTTTTTGCAATACTTTTCCTTTGTACCTCTATTTTAACATTTATTTATTTAAATATCAAATTTATTGTGCATTACTAAACACTGAGGATCCAAAGAATTTTCATGAGCTCTTTCAGCTTGTTTCTCTCACCTACCTTTTATGTAAAATGGTTTTTTGTCCATCTGCTTAGTTTTCTCACTCAATCACTATGACAAGCTTTATTCTTACAGTACCCATAACTTTTTAATTTCTGCATAATTTTGGTATCATCTTCTAATCCTCTGGATGAATAATTTTGGACAAAAATTTTCTATGTATACTACTGTATAGATACAGTAGACAACAAAGTTCTAGTCCTTAAGAGAACTTGAATATTGGTATTGCAACAGGTTTTCTTCTGCTAAAAACCAAACGAAAAACAAACAAAACAAACCTAAAAAAAATAATCCAAAACAAAACAACAAAACCAAACAAAAAAACCCCACAAAAAACCCCAAAATACAACCAAAGAACCCAACAACAAACCCCCAATCCCCAGTAAACCAAATCCAACCCTGAAAAAAAACAAACAAAAAACCCCAAAAAACTGAAAAAAAGGAGACCCTCCCCAGTGCATCCTCCACAATTACCTTTTATAAGAAAAATAATCAGAGAGGCCCCATGTTTTTAATTCCCCATCTTTTCCTCCTTGAAAGTAAAGATTAGCTCTAGAAACACCAGCATGATTCAGGAAAAAAGACAAATTGGAACTTCTATTAAAATCAGAACATACATATGGATCCTCTTTTCCAACCAAGATATTGGTTGCAGGATTTGAATCTGGGGCAAGCTTCTTGAAAACCTCACTGGTTTGGATGAGGATTCAGCTTTACTTAAAAATATTTATATACAGTCTTTGAAAATTACCAATTCATTACTCTTTTAAAATAGGACATCACAGGAGTACAGATCAAGGGCTTTGTGTCCCCATGGGGGAGAACCAAACACAGCTCACCACAAAAAACCTCCCACATCACCCCCCCACCACAAGCACTTTTTGGAAAGCATAAAATAAATTTTCTATCTATGTATGTTTATGAAACTTTTAAAATCTAGTTATGTCCTTAAAAATGAAACAATGAGGGAGACTAGAATATATAATGATCACTACAGAATGATATGTGGTATTGGTGGATATGGTTTAGGGGAGAACTTCGTAGAGTACAGATGATGGTTGGACTCAGTGATCCCAAGGGTCTTTTCCAACCTGAATAGTTCTATGATTCTATGGTTCTATATCATGTTATCTTACACATTTTGATTATATGAATACAAGAAGACAGAGAATTCCACATTAGGGGCTACAAGCTAAATCATGCAACACTTCAGGCCACGTTATATTGCAATTCTTTGAAATCAGGTGATGCCATCTTTCTAATTGAAACTGTTTGCCACTCCAGTCATCACGGAACACTTCCTATTACATGATTTTAAAATTGAGTGAACATGCAATCCAACTTTAGCTTTCAGAAGTAAAATATCTAAACTGGAATTTTCTCTACTGCACAATTCTGATATTAAACAAAGAGATACATTATACATTTAAATGTATCATAACTTACAGACCAGTGTATTCTAATTCATAGGCTGGCAAACTTTCCTATAGCCTGTTTGTAAAAAGCGTGATTAACCAGAAATTCACATCTGAAAGGTGCCAGGAAAAGCATGCTACAGTTTTGAGATAAAACCCAGGAAACAGAAATCTCTCAATATTTAGAATGCAAGTGACATACTGTGAAGGTTTTTGGAACTAGCATCATCATGGAAATTCCTTCTGCAATTGTCACAGAATGCATGGTTCACCTGCTTTTTGTTTATATGACTTTTAAGGCATATCAATTTGTGATAACTGAAGATATTAAATTAGGCAAATTACATATTTACTGGCATGTAACAATCTTAGCTTACGTAGTGCACCTGTGTACAACAATTTTTGACATGCATACCAAAATATCATAATACATACAATTTGTCATAAATATATTTTGCAGATAATGTCAAAACTATGTCTATAGTAAGCAAATCCACATATGTAATTATGTTTTAACATCTATTAGATGTTCTAATGAATTTAATTAGCAATAATGTCTTCAGGTTTTTTGAGATTTAAAGTTTTCTGAATTTTTTCTGATTTAACTTTTATAAGAAAAACGTGCAAATAGGGAATGGACAGAAAAGCACTGGACATTGGCAAATGGGCTGCTTCAGCATGCTAATTTTTAGCCCTTGCATATGAAAATACCACTAAGTTCAGAAAGATCCATAATATAGATATTTTAATTTACTGAGAACAAGATCAGTAAGTATTTCATAAATAAAAAAAGAAAAAATACATATATTGACTTATGTCTTGCAATGAATTCCATCTATATGACAACAATGAAAATATGCTCATGTTATACGATTTCATTTTTTAAAATAAAACGAGCACAAAATCTAGCAATGACCTATTGTATTGTTCAAATGCAGTCCATACCTGTTTCAGGATCACTGAAATCTGGTAATGTAATTGTATTAAGCTGTCGTCTATCAGCAATAGCTCTGTCTAAGAGGCTGCTCCCACGTCCAGAATCACTGCAATGAAGTATAGAAAATTGTAAGCTATTAAAATATGAAATTATATACTAAGATAGAAGTTGCATGCTGCCCTCCTCCCACAAAGGTTCTTGCTATAAAAGTTCTTGCTATGAACAAATTTAGTACCAAGTACTACTACCAAGTACCAAGCTGCATTAAAACAGAATTAAGATGAACAAAACTAAATCCGTATTTACTTCAGCAATTCTATTTTCATAATTAATACAAGGACAAAGGGAATACAGGCTTTTAATTTGATTAATAGCTAACAGCTTTAAAGAAAGTAATTATTGTACCTTAAACTTCTGTATAATATGAGGTACAGCTCTCACAGTAAGCAGAGATGGTACATAGAAGTTTGAAAATCTACACTTTTCCCAGACTGAAGAGAAACACTAAACTCAGGACATCTAATTTTAGGTAAAGATGTTATAAAGATGCCATAACTACATTTCCCATAAAAAGGCATCACTTATTTTGGGGTTTTGTTTGTTTTTTCTTTTTAACACACACATACACTTAGCAACTGTCTAATATGATCCTAATCTGATCCCAGCAGTGCAGTATAATCATTTTGAACACTTCCAGCACCTCAGGAGTCACCAATTACTCCTGTGGAAAAATGCATTTCTACTGTAGTTGTTACTCCAGTATCTGTTCCTCAGGCTTCTCGTTGATATACTTGCTGGAAAAGTAACTGCTATTATTACAGATGCAGCAGAAGAACAGGGGCTGAAGAACTAAGAGCTCTTTCTCCTTAAGACGAGGTGACTATTGAGACACACTAACAGGAAAGTGTGAGGAAGCACACATGGGCAATCCATCTTTAACATTCTACTGTTAATAGAGTAATTTCAGTTTTATGATTGTAAGTCTGGTACTCTTCACTGTCAATTAATGCTTCTTTAAAAACATAATTAAAACAACAACAACAAAACAAAGCCACAAACACAAACTTTAAAAGAGCTAATAAGCTTTAAAGGAGTTGGGCTGGTAGCCCAACTTAGCAAAATGTAAACTTTTGTCTGATTCTCACTGAAGAGAAGAATCTCCATAAAATTCTCAAGAGACTTTAATCTAAACTGCAAAACTGGGATTCAGTACATCTTTCCATTTGCCTTAATTTTCAAGTTCCCTCCTTCTGAATTTGAACTGAAAAAAGGGTGAGAAGCCTTTCAGTGACTCTTCATAGTTTCACACTTCAAAACCATTAAAGCAACTTCCTCTCTTTGTCCAGCTTCTACTAAAATGGTATAAACAAAATTTTGCATTAACCTAATATTATTGCATGACTGGTTTCCTTACAAAAAGACACTCATAGCAATCCATGGGAAACAGCAGGGAACTTTCTGGGACACAGACTATCAGCAACAGTTGTTACATCACTTGGTGCATGTTTTCTGGTGACTGCTGTACTAATTACTTCCTCAATCCACAAGCAATGACATGCTAAATGTTGCTGACCAGAAGAACCAGGTTTAGCATAAGTATCTTCTAAGCACAGCACTGGCATTGTGGTTTGTTCTGTTTTCCTAATGGAAACTAAGAACTAAAGAGTAAGTGAACTATTTTCTAATAAACTCGAAGCAACAGACTGAAGATAAACATTTAAACCTTCCAAGCCTTGCACCACAAAATAAATTATAAAGTCATATTAAAGATCTAATGAGGAAATTGTTAATAGGCCAATTAAAGACAAAAGAAAATTGTTTTAAATCAGCTGAACAAAGGTAAGGCACAGTCTTGCATTTAGCCCTTACTTAGTGTGGTATATCTAGTTAAACATAATTTATTTCCATTATTAAAAGATTATTGAAGATGCAGAACTCAAGCATACTTCACAAAATCTGATTAATTGTAAGAAGAAATATTTAACATAAAATACAACTTACTAGAAAACTGTGTTCTTATCTCATTGGGAAAATGATACATCAAAATCAGTTTTAAGTTTAAATCAGAATAGAAAGACATAATTTTCAACTGGTGCTTTTGAACAAAATGAAATGTGTGTTAAAATTACAGAGGCTGGAAAATTTAAGTTCATAACAATCCTGTGTAAACATTTGTCACTAAATCTGGAGAGCAGCTGGGTGAAAAGAACTTCCCAGTCACATTTCAGGTCTGAGTGGTAATGGTTACCCAGTCAGACAGGTCTGGATCACTGTGTTACAGGAGGAAGGCACTCAGCCCTTCAAGTTCTCATGAGTCACCTGAAGAAAGATTACAGCTTGGTATCTGTATTGTACTGTTTGATAAAACTCCACATGTGTAGTTCATGAAACCTGTTTCCTTCCATCTTGACACTTATCCTCAGCTTCAGTCCATTCCATTCCTAATTTTATTTTGTCACCAGAAACCGGAAATTCAAGAAAGGCATTAAAAGTCAAGATAAAAAAAGCAGTAAAAACTATGAAATGCAAAGTAGTCATCATTAATTTTTCCACTTTTGACAAATGGTGATATGGGAGTTAGCAAACATTGCTGTTTGAAGCTGACACAGCCGAAGAGTAAGCTTTCACAGTCACTGCTGGTATCTGAAGGAGACATTAAGTAATGTGCATTTAACATGGCACAGTAGCTCTTAGCACAACAGCAACAAAAAAGTCATGATGAGCTATGATTAGACCCTGATCTGTGTAGAAGATGCTGGAGTACATGTGAACCTCACCAAAATTAAGCTGACACAAAAATTTCAACTATTCTGCACAGCACAGCATTCTGACAATAAACTCTAAAAACCCGTCCCCACACAATAATAGTCAAATAAAATAAACCACCAAGTTGGAAGAGAAAGTCTTTCCCAGGTCCCTGCTACTAGTTCAGTGACTTTGAGCTGAAAATAATTCAGTTCAAACCTTTCTGGTTGCTGACACACTTGCTTTATTTAACCCCCAAGTCCTGCTCCCTGCTCCACAGCACAGTATCATTCTCTGCCAGTGGGCTGTGACTGACTCAGGCCCTTTCCCAGGCTTTTCCTGCCACATCCACCAAACCTTCCTGCTCTGAACTGCTCACGAACTGGCTAAAGAGACAAGCTGTTTGGCCATTAGGTTCCAACTCTCTCAATCTTCTTAAAGAGGTGCACATGTTTACAAAACTGAGATCAAACAAAATAAAGAGTAAGAACTGAATTATAATTTCTATCATACTGCTGTGCAGTTATCTGATGCCACCTGGTACAAAACTCTGCTGCTGCAGCATCTCTTCTCCAGAGACAGTCAACCATTCAAACAACCAATTAAGAAGAAATTCTGCTTGTCCTCTTCTCCAGGACATAATAAATGTCTTAATCTCTTAATAAACATGTAGAATAGCACCAGTATGGATTTCTGCAAAGTGACCTTCCTGTTTATTTCCAAGCTTATCTAAATATATATGGCAAAAGACCTTCAAAGAAGCATATTGGAAACTCAAATAGGACTATCAAGTTATCTAAGTACTTGTTAGTGCTTCTGAAGAATCTAAATAGGTTCATAAGCAAGAGTTCCCTTTAAAAAAACGCTGACCTTGCAAGCACATCGTGTTTATCCAAGCGATTCCTGCT